>NW_017729016.1:8207294-8241980 GCF_001723915.1 Gavialis gangeticus
CTTTAGTGTAATTTAGAATAGCACAGGATCTTACCTCATCACTTCCCCACTATCTTCTAATCTCCTACATTATAAAGAGTAGATTCTTAAAACTTTGTTTTTTTCTTCCTTGTATTCCTTGCAATATTTTACAAGCACTGTAGAACAGACTACAAAAGACTCCTGAACTCTCGGTGTCATTGCATGCTGATAGAACTCTTCATCTTTGAACTCCACAGGGCATGTTATGGCCCTAGTCACAACATAGAAATAACGAGAGAAATATCTTACCAACTATATTTTCAAAGAAAAGTAGGTATCTAGGTAAAGTAACTGGATGATTGTCATACTGAATTAGTGACTATTGGTTATAGACTGACCCCAGGCAAGACCCCCCAGGCCTCTGCATTGAACACTACACATGCAAAACCACCTACATGATTTAGGTGTCCAAGTCTAGTTGAGATTAATGGGAATTATGGATGTATCCCAACCGGCATCTTTCAATGCTTGAGCAAAAAGCACATCCAAATATCTAAACTGAAGTCATTCTTCTACACTGTTTAGTCCTAGCTCTTAAGTACATTGTACTCTCTCTGTTTTAGAGATAACTTATCTCATTTCTTCATGAAAAACTAGGTTTCAGTCAAGTCTGAATTGTTACTGGGGTTAGTGAGCTCAGCTATTTGAGCACCCTAATATCCACAAAACAGTGCTCAAAGGAGGGGGAATTTGAAAGATGCCAGTTGGGATACATCCATAATTCCCATTAATCTCAACTGGACTTGGACACCTAAATCATGCAGGTGGTTTTGCATGTGTAGTGTTCAATGCAGAGGCCTGGGGGGTCTTGCCTGGGATCAATCTATAACCATAGTCACTAATTCAGTATGACAATCATCCAGTTACTTTACCTACATACCTACTTTTCTTTGAAAATATAGTTGGTAAGATATTTCTCTGGTTATTTCTATATTGTGACTAGGGCCATAACATGCCCCGTGGAATTCAAAGATGAAGCGCTCTATCAGCATGCAATGACACCGAGAGTTCAGGAGTCTTTTGTAGTCTGTTCTACAGTGCTTGTAAAATATTGCAAGGAATACAAGGAAGAAAAAAACAAAGTTTTAAGAATCTACTCTTTATAATGTAGGAGATTAGAAGATAGTGGGGAAGTGATGAGGTAAGATCCTGTGCTATTCTAAATTACACTAAAGGCTCCATTGATTTCAGTGGAGCTTTGACAACTGATGCAACCTGAAGATCTACCCTTTATGGACTAGAATTTGCTCAGCTCTATAGTAACAAGGTGTTGCCCCAGGCATCCATGAGGGAGAAATAATAACACTAATTCACTTAAGTATCATGAACATAGTCACTCCTCAAAGCAAGGTATGAGGAGTATTTGGTATACATGCCTGATCCTTGCTCTCTGGGGCAGGATATGAAAAACTTCGTAAAGAAAATATTCTAGGATTCAGCACTGTGATCCAGCCTTTGTGAATATAAAAAACTTGTTTACTCTTCATTTGTAAAAACTTTTACACAAACTACGTATCTGTCAGTTTGTGTTGCATATACTCATTCTTGCTGATGTCTCCTTACTACATGTATAAAGTTTGGCAGAGTAACTAGAGATATTCTGAGGTTTGGTTCAGAAAATTGTGGAAAGCACAGATGCACTTTGACAAACAAAAGCACAGCATTAAAAGCATTGAAAGCAGCTGTGGATCTCTTCTGAGATGGAAAGAATCCAAAATAGCATGTGCAAACAAATAAGCAAGGGAAACCTGAACATCCTAGGCTTTCAAAGTAAGATCTCATGGGACTGCATCTCCCATTAAAGTGCCTGATATGTTCAGGATCGGTGTTACAGCGAAAATACAGCCACATACTTTCTTCTGATCTCTTCTTCCCCTTTTTTGTTCCTTCCCCCCACAATCCAGTCACTCTCCTCTTCTCTGCTGTGAGGTCAGGTTATTTTCAAAATGAGCAAATTCATCACAATATTGTGTAAGAGACTTTGAAAGCTTGTGCCAGCTTTAGAGATCAAGAAAGGTGCAGGGAACACCAGATTCCACCTGCTGTTTAAACCGAGGCAATACCCTTCAAACAACAAGATAACCACCCCCCCACCCCCCACACACACACAAATTCCAGTCCCCACAGGCGTTGTTTGTGATTACTATGTAAGCCAGGGGCGGGCAATTATTTCAGGTGGAGCGCTGCTTACTGAGGTTTGGCAAGCCATTGAGGGCCGCATGACAGGCAGCCAGGGGCAGATAAATATTACTTTCCTAAATTTTAAGGGGCCCCGTGGGTCAGACAGAATGGCCGGGTGGGCCGCATCCAGCCCACAGGCCGCATTTTGCCCACCCCTGGCAAGCTCACAAAGGCAAACAAATTCAAGATACCTGCTGCTGTTTTGTAAAGGCTGTGAGGAGGGTCAAGACAAACAAGAATGGAGAAGACCAGTAAGAGAGTGGACTACCTCCCTGACTTGGGCAGAAACCAGTACTCCACTGGAATTTGCCCCAGGCAGGTTATCATTTATTGGTTAAGGCAAAAAACTTTTGAGTGGAAATGAATCAAAGTAATTGCCCTTCCCAAGATGCGCTGAAGTTCCCAGAGGCTTTGACTTTGCTCCTCTCATCCCTAGTAGGATGGCCAAACCTTCTCTTGCATCTTTTGCTGGATTTATCCTTCCCTGGTATTTTACTGGATCTCATGCTTCTTATGGAACAAAGGAAGCCTTCTGCCTGGCAGAGCAGGAATGTAGCCCCAGCTAACTCATGGCAGGTGCGGGAGATGCAGCAACCAGGCTGCCGGACTCTAATGGGGAAGCTGAGGCACAGAAGCCTGGACTTTGTTGGCTTATGCTTCTTCATCGCAGTGTTTAGCCAGAGCTCCTGGCTCTCACCACTAGATACATTGCAGCAGTAACTTTATGGGGTAGTTTTGAAGCTGCACGGGTATAGTGGCACCAGTTTACACTAGGTAGGTTACATTGTCACTGCCACAGCCACCGTACTCTGGAAATGAGAGATTTCCCAGATCCCATGAAGCTAAATTTCAGCATCTGCCCTGCAGTATGCTTATGCCATAAATCTAAGTACTAGAGAACTTTATATGTGTATGCTTATAAGTAACCAGGCTTCTATAATTAGGGGAAGGAAGCCAATTTTTGGTTATCTTTTCTGTGCAATGCAGAGAAGTGTCAAAAGCCCTGTTCTACGTGTCATACTGTGTAACCCTATCTTCCATTCACACTCAACTATAGGGGCCAAGTGGTTTTCAAACAAGAAAAGCAAATTTTCTTTTATCATATTCTCCACAGAGCTAGGAAGGGCTGATATATTATGGCAGCTATTAAGTTTTCCAGGATTTAAGTGGGATTATTTATCTTTACGCAGCCAGGGCAGTGCTGCCTTATACACCCAGAAGCTGAAAAATTAGGTTTCCTTTGCTTTGTTTTTCAAAGTCAGACCACCTCAGGGCCCAGTCTAGGAGCTCTTGCCCAGGCACTATTTAAGTCAATGCAGACCATAGAACTGAAATCTTAATAAACATCTTTCAATTGCTAAATACTCCCACCTCCTAACAAGTGATCAAGTGACAATGCAGTTCATCAGAGCTCCATTTAACTAAGACAAGTCTGTGCCTGGCTCTGAGGCAGCAGACCCTGTATTTGTATAGCATTATAAACAGACTTTTTTTTTTCCTGAAGAGCGTGGTTTCTTTTTTAGGATCAAAGCTGTGTCACAGAGCAGTGATGACATAAGAAGGAAAATCTGTGCAGTATTGTATTTTTTCTCTATCTTTTTTTGGGCCTGATCCCTTTTATCATTACAAGCAATTGTCATCAAAAAGCTGATTGTACTTCAATTCTGGATGTAGGACATGCAGCTCTAGAACAAGAGAAAGCAAACAAATAGTAGGCACATGCATCTTACTGGGCTTTACTCTCCAGCAGCAAAATGACAGTAGTCCTGAAACAAATTCAGCTAACCCTAGCAGCTAAACTTGGAATAGTCTCTATTGGTACAAAGGGAGTATTTTCCATGCCCGTATTTGCCAAAACTATTTGCTTAACTTAAAACCCTGCCCACATCCCTCTACACAGATGGGTGAATGAATTGTTTTTCCTTTTTGAGTCACATTGTTCATGGACTGCAATTCCTGCCAAAGAATTCCTAAGAAAGTTCTAGAGTCCATGTAACCCTTCTGTAATTGAAGAAAGCTATAAATCTTTTTCTGATTGCTGGTCTGTTGCTAGCTGAAACTAATGGTGGAATAAACTTTCATGACAAGTATTTTCTGATGATCTTGAGAGATTTCCAAATTTTATCACATTACTAACCCTGGTTATTTTCCATCCTTACCTTGCAACATATTCCTGTATGCTGTATCCGCAATTGCATAGATATGGGGTGGCATCTCATGCCTCTTCTTTCCTTTGTACATATCAATAATCTTCTCTGAATAGATGGGCAGGTATTTATATGGGTTTACTACGACGCAAAAGAGACCTGAATAAGTCTGCAAGGAAAACCAGATAAAGAATGGTGTTGACTCAGGTTTTTGCCTCTTTTTAAGAGCTTGAGAAACATGAAGATCAAAATGCATTTATTTAGAGACAGTGTTTTAATAAGTGAATCACCTAGTTATCCTCCTATGTAACAAGCAGAGGGCATACACATTAAGAAATACAAATGTATAAATTCAAACTGATGCATACATACGTGAAGTTTTTGGGTGAATATCCAGTTAATCATTTCTAACACTCAAACTACTACAGCGTATGTTCAAATGCTTATGAAAGCATCAGTTGCATAATTCCACGGTATCTTGACTTTAGTTCCTTTCTAGGCGATACAAAGCGAGAATAGACAGAATTGGTTCCCCCTCGTGCATTATATATATTATATAAGGCACAGACAGAAGTGCAGCTCCCTGGTCTAACTCATGGCACTCTACAGAGTTACACTGACCTCCCCAACCCAACAGACATTAGCTGTTTGGTCGGAAGAGTGCAGCATCAAGCTCCAATTTAGAGCCAATCCAGCAAGAGAGGCCGCCAGTCTGCAGCCTCTTCCTCTAACTCTGCCCCCACTCTTCCATCCCAGGTGTTGTCTCAGGATGGGAGAGGGAGAAGGCAGGGGAAAGAGGCCTGTTCTGGGGTTTGCCCAGCTGCACTGGAGTGGGGAAGGGGGGGCCCTCACCTTTGGAACACCTTCATCTTGCAATAATTTGTCACATGATCAAAGCATTCTGCAGCCATGTTCTTCTGTTTGGACTTGGCTGTTGAGCGCTTTCAAGGGGCCGATTGTGCAACAGATGTAATTTCTGTGAGTGCCTAATGGATGTGTAATATTTTAGCTAAGTGAAATTCCTTCTTTTCAATTACTAGATGGCAAATTGCATAAACCAAAGCCTCTAGGTATAATTGGAAGGGTGGGAGAAAAGAATTAGTGAGTAAAAGGTGGCATGTTTACAATGTAGAAATAGATAAATACTGCAAAGACTGGTTCATCAAAGTCCATTCTAACTTGACAAAATGTTTTTGGTTAAACTGTGTGTGTTATGTCTCGGCTTTGGGCATTCAGTTAAGAAGCAATTTTCACATGTGAATAAGGAAATTCAAAAGTGTGTACAAAGAGGATTGGTTACATGTTGGAGGTTATGTTTAGCATTTTATCAGTCTCTTATCTGAAAAGGTTTCAGCTATCCAAGCAGTAACAGAAAATAAAAGCACACAACCTAAATGGCCATAACATGCTACAAAGAATGAATGGCAGTTAGAGAAATTGAAAAATTTTGCAATCGACTCCTAGATTGAAATTAATTTGCATGAGCTATCTGGTGAGTTAGGAGGCATTAAGATGAGAAATTGAACAGTTTGCAAGTAAGGAACTAAAATGTGTAAGAGAACACCTGTAATCAATAATTCAACCAGCTCTAGCATCAGATTTGAAAACAGTACTATTAGTTTACATTCTATAATACTTATATAGTCTAACACCCTTTAATTTTTTGCTTATATATGGTGTTCTCTTACAAGGTTTTAAAATACCTAGTTAAGCCATTTCATGTGGCACTACTGCTCTTTGCTTTTCTCCTACTTGGTCTCAGGACTAAGTCTGAACATGGATCAAACTGCCCAGTATCATCACAAAAAAACTGACATAAGAGGATACGTAATTCCATCTTCTGTAGGCTTGGATCAGTCGTGTCCTTGAGAAGTTTTCACACAGGAGCACAGGGGTTTCCCTTTCTTGACCATATTAGGAAACAGCACAAGTTTCAAAACAGACTGAAAGCTTTGTATGGTATTACAAGTTATATCTCCTTATCCTTCAATTTACAGCGCTGAGAAACAGGTTGGGTGTGCAGAACTCCTTTGGTCCATACTGGTTATATATAAAGACCCCTGTTGCTCGCACTTCTTTTCCTTTAGAAAGACTGTTGTTGCCATGCTACTGTGTCAAGTAAGGTATTGAGAAAAGGATGGTCAGGAAGTTCACCTGCTTTCAAAGTCCTTAGGCTAGAACTGATGGCATGGGGAGTGGGGGTTCATTAGTTAGTAATACCAAATTCTTGGACGTCTTGAAGAGATACCCCAAACTCTGAAATTCTGAAGTGATCTTGTATTGTAGGGACAGTGGAGTTTCCTTCTTACAAGATTGATCTCTTACAGCTTTCAGAAGTAAAAACAGCCAGACTTTCATCCAAGGGATGGACTTCTATCTAGCATACCTGACCTCCTCCCCAAAAGGTTTAGGTCTTCCATTCAAGAACAGCTATAATTTTGGCCTCTGGTCAGCAAAGAACTTAAAGACATGTTGATTACGTAGTGATGCAAGTAATGCCATAGGATGACTTATGTACTTCAAGTGAGGCATGTCATTAAGTACCTAACCCAATTAAAACCTTACAAGACAAAGAAAACAGTGAACAGGTTCTTAGGGTACAGAGATCAAACAAGCTATTGATCCAACCCCAGGACTCCTGGAATCAACTTGGAGCTGTGACAGACTTGTGTAATCTTGGGCAAGTTACAGGCTATTTTGCAATAATTAGAAAGGTATTGGGAAGACAAATTAGTGAATGTCAAGCTCTGTGCAGATAAGATGGTCAATTTAAGGATTACTCTTTAATGACAGTTGTGACCAGATCCCACTTCAGAGGGTCATGAGCCCCAGGCACAGCTCAAAGAGCAAGTGAGCTTCTTTGGCATGGGGCAAGGCTCTAGTATGCAAGAGCTATGGTGATTCAGCATATGTCCTTGGAAGCTTCCATCAAATATATCCAGCCAATCCCAGGCTCAAAAATGATTGGCAGAGCCAGCAGAGGTCACTCTTGCAGAGATACCTCCTCTCCATGACATGGCAATTTGTGTGCCTATAGAGTGAATAAAGCCTTTTAAAATTAAATAGACCACAAAGAGCACAAACATTGTGTTAAACTAGAACACAGCATCTCCTGTTAGAACCATCTGCATTGTTAAAATCCCACCATTTTGTTTGAGTTTAAAGCTCGTCTGACACTGTTTTTAACCTGGTCCCCAAACATTACAAGGAGTTGCCATGCACTTAAGGGAACCAGCATCACACCCATATCCCTCCTACTTCAAATCATGCTGTAAGGATGCTACGTGATCAGGTTCAGAAGGCACAGCCAGGCCTTCTGAGCCTGACCAGTCTAAAATAACCTAGTCTCAAAACAGTTTTGAAAAATCCCTTCTGCAGGACTCAAGGATAATCAGCTTCTTTCTAGTCTGAAGGGTAGGCCTCAACCTTAAAGTACTGCTCTTTGTGACTGAAGAATTCTCACACTGACTCCAATTCCGTATCCAAGGGATGACAGACAAACACTACAGGAGAAATTCAGAGCCAGATCCACAGCAGGTATAAGTCAACATAGCTTTGACTTCAAAGGAGCTATGCTGATCTGTATTGGCAGAGGATGTTTCTCAAGAATGTAATTTTACCCTAAAACTTTACCTGTAATCATAAATTTGGGTTAATGTATCTTGTTAAATAAAACCAAATTTAAGGAAAGATAATTCCGCAAGATAATTCTGGATCCAGTCTAAACATACACTTCTTATATTTTAATATAATAGTCACTTACTATCTGATCTCTAGGGTAGAAATGGTATAGTGCCATGAAGCATGTACATGTGGGTGATATTAAGTGTTATTCAGATTATGCTTGATAATGGCTCTTTCTGTTCAAAGTATTTGTGGAAGTTTTATTGCTAGAAATTACTTTACAGGCTTTCTTTTTATCATCCTTTGGTCTGGGTTTGTGGAACCTGACTGTTTAGAACAGGGGTCAGCATCCTATGGCCTGCAGCCTGAATCCAGCCCATAAAGCAAGTGCATCTGGTCCACAGGTACACATGCATAAGGACATCAGTACATGAAGGAAATCAGTGGTGGCAGTGGCAAAGGGAGTGATGGCCAGGATGAAAGTGTGTACAAATTCATTGGGGGGAGGAGGGGCAGCAAGGAATAGGGGATATTCTGTTTATCAAGGCACCCCTTGGGCTTACTAGGAACAACGGCCATAAACTGACGGAGGGCAGATTTAGATTAGACATTAGGAAAAAAAAATTATGGTGAGGGTTGCCAAAATCTAGAATGGGCTTCCAAGGGAGGTGGTGCTCTCCTCTATCTTGGGGGTCTTTAAGAGGAGACTGGACAAGCACCTCACTGGGGTCACCTGACCCCAGCACTCTTTCCTGCCCAGGGCAGGCGGTCAGACTTGATGATCTGAAACCATAAAAATCTATGAAATCTATGAGCCATTAGCATGCTGCTGCCTCAACCTTCTCTGTTCACTTTCTCTTGTCTCCTTACTGCAGCCGCCAATTTGTTCACTGACAAATTGCCCCTTGGTGGCATTTGGTGGCAAGATTAAAGGGCAGTTTCAATGCGGGCGGTGGTAAGAGAACTTTCCTCTACACAGAGCAGGGAGGGTTGGGGTGGTAGCAGGCAGATAAAAGAGTTGCTGGTCGAGGGTGCAAACCTTACTTTTTATACCGCTGACAGCAGCTTTCCTAATTGGGCTTACCACTCCTAAAAAGTTGCCAGCCCCTGGCTTAGAAGATAGATTCTATTTGTTCACAGCAGTGTGAAATTTGATATCGGGACAATTTTCATCCTTCTTTTTTTTCCTGCATTTTTAATGATGCTGTAACATACCCAGAGTTCTCCAGGCAATAGCCACTCTAGGAGCCTTACTTTCTGGGTGCAGACAGAAGTGAAGCTCCCCACTAACTCATGGAGCTTTGCATGAAGTGCCAGGAGTTACAGTAATCCCCCCAGGCCCAACAGATGTTCACTGTTAGGTCCCAAGGGGTTGCGGGGATCAAGCTGCAGTTCAGAGTGGCTGTGAGCCTGCAGCTCTTCTCCCCTAGGCCTGCCCCTCCCAGCCTTGGTGCTGTTTTTATAATGGGTGGGGGGAAAGGTAGCAGGGGTAGCTCCCCTGTCCCACCCACCAGCACCAGCTGGGCAACCCCCAGAACGAGCTCCCTCCATTTGCTTCCCCCCCCTTCCCATTCTGAAAACAGCGCTGGGAGCAGGGCTGGGCTGAGTCAGCTCAGCCCTGCTCCCAGCTCATGCAGATACAACTTAATGAAGCTGCTCCACTTTGGAATCCCTTCATCTGAATCCTTATATAATAAGAGTTCAGATTGTCACAGGATTGGGTCCTTTTAAAATGCTCTGCGGCAGTGCCCTTCTGTAAGGGCACAGTTGTAGAGTGCTTTTAGTAGTCAACTGCGCAGCAAAATGTCACTTGTGTCAGTGCCCTCTGTGCTCCAGTGCTTCAGCCTACTACATAAGAAGGACAGTGAAACAAATAAGGCTTCAAAGGCCATCATGATTTGTGAAAACTGTACACTGGTTTGGTACATGCTTAGAGTTTATATTTGGGAAGTGTTCAGACAATGTTATCTTAAGCAAGATGATGGCAATAATACCAATGTCAAGAAGACTATTGGTTTAAATACTAGGGCTGTGCAAAACTTCGGGTGCTGATTCAATTCGGAGGAGACTATCTCTTTAAAAGTATGACAGGTGTTAAACTAGGGTTAGCTGTTGACATAAAGGCAGGCAGTTTTGCCTGACAGAACAGTAACAGGAACCCATGTTACAGAGGTGCCAGAAGAAGGGTGCCATCGCACTCAGTATTAATTCATTTAGGGCTGTTAATAGACTTGATTTCAAAGTAGTTACTGTAATATGAAATCAGTTTAAAGTACCTTTAGATACAATGTCTGCTCTACGATTTAAAAAAATAATTTTCTTATGTAAATGTCTCTCTTCCCTTTTATGAAGCGAAAGTCTCGTTAGAAGGGCACTGAGTAACTATATATGGGAAGCCATGGAACAGACTATTTACAATGTGTCGTCAAATGTGCAAAGTAAACGTACACAAAAGAGAAATATATCCCTTCTGATCTAGCTGAGTAATTTTATGTTTGTGAAAACAGACAAAACATTTTCAGACAGAAGTGATGGATGGTGCCCCTTCAACAATCTATACACAGCACTTTACAAAAAACAACTGATAGTTCAAAATGTTCATCTCTAAGATTAAAATCTAACAACAGACACAAATGCTGAGGCTGAAAAAGTGAATTTCGGGGATCTTGACTGTTGCTAACGATATTAAGTTCCCCTAGGAAAGGCATCAGATTTTACCACTTTAAATGGTTTTATTGGATAATTAAAAGTTCCCTTTGTGCCATTATGTAACTACCACATTTTCTGTATTTCTACTAGCAATAACTAAGTTCCTTAGGAACTTTGTGGACTCTTTTTCTACATGTAATAGCTATTAATATGATTAATTGTAGTGTTTGGATAAAGGCATAGATCCATGTAGACTAAAAGCCAACCTTGAAAGCCAAGGCTATGCAATTCCAACTCACGGGAGCATGGCAAAGGTTCCAATTTGTTGTGAACAAAGACTTGACCAACAAAAACTGAATTTAGATGAAGTATGAAATATACAGTTGAATTATGACCCTGTTTCAGTAGAGCACTTAAACATGAGCGGACCCACTTATCTCTTGAGTCTACTTACATAAATTAGACCTGAGAAGTATCTCTCCCTTATATTGTGCAGCACTGAAGCTTCATTGAGGCAAGTCAGCTCTGCCATGTCCTCCACTTTGGAAAACTTTGGAGGATTCATCTTCTGGATGTCATCTTTGCTGACTGTAACTTTCTTTCCATTTTCTGCCAGTTCAATGAGAACCTCATCGCCTTTCTCTTCTTTGATACTTGCCGCTTCAAATCCATGTTTTTCTGATGGCACCCATACTAATTTTCTGGCTGACCAATCTGCCTGGGCAAGTGGGTCATTCATAAAGTTTTTGTCCACAAAGAGAAACTTCTCATCATCACTTAATTGAGTCTTCTGCGACATTTTGGCTTAGTCACCTGTTGATAAAATTAAACAAAATGTTTTATAAGAAAGCAAAAAAAAAGGAATTATAATTTTCAAGCAAAACATGATTGCATATTATTCACACAACAAGTAAAGTACTATTGTTACAGTTTTGAATGTCACCTTGAAGTTCAGGCTCTGTCCATAGAAGATTTAAGTTAAATAAAATGTATATTCTATATGTACCACCACTACTTAGTTGATGTAATCCTTTTAGGACAGAATGGAGTTATTAAGAGTTCCAGAGGGATTTTGGATGATAAGGGGTTATATAAAATACTGTGCAGTAGCATCACTCAGAAGGACCAAACAGGGAACCAACCAGTCCCAGGTGCCTACAATGCAGTAAGGCTGAAAACAATCTTGTCACATCAAGTATCCTTTCCAAACACATAATATCTATCCAACTCCAGCTCCTCTTTTTAGATGGAAGCAGCAGGACACTTATAGAAGCTTCTTCCACTTTTTGACAGATGACCTACCCACTGCGGGGTTACTGGAACAGAAACAGCGATGGCTAGACCAATTGTAGGTTTCTTCCATGTAGCACTCCATCCCACCCATATACACCACAGCTTAGGTTTAGGAAACAAAAGCAGTCACTTTTCACCCTGTTCTAACAGAAGTTAAAGACTCCACTGAGTCCCTTACTGCAGAGCATGGAAAGAGAAGGGAACTGAAGGCAGGAATCAGTGATGGCAAAGAGGAAAGGAGGAAAAAGCCACACAGAAGAGGGTGAACTGCTTCTTCAGGAAGGAGAAGAATTAGGAAAAGAGTAGAAAGAAAAAGAAGCAGGAAATCTGAGGCAGCAAAAAGGGGGAGGAAAAGTAGTTAGGATAAAAAAAGGGAGAAAAAAAAGGAAAAGATGAAAAGAGCTCAATTTCTTTGAGAATTAAATATTTACAAGGCTCAGGCAAAACACTGACCCTAAGGGAGTTGACATGAAGACTAAAGGCCACTAAGGGCTCATCTTGAGGAAGTTCAAAGAACTCCCACAATCTGTAAAATGGACTGCTAATTGAACAGGCACTGGAGAGGCTGGGATCTGTGTGAACTTACATAGCTGGCTATTTGGGCAAGTGGTCATGCTTTACTCTCACTGTCACCACTTGGTTATAGTCTTACTTGAAAAAACCTGCATCTGAAAGAATGGCTCTTTTTAAATGGTGGGTATGCTTTGGGTTTAGGAGAATAAGGTCTGCCACACAGAAGCCACCACACAGTTTAAAACCAGGAGCCTAGCTGTAGAGAAGCCTAAAGGAGTTTGGTGGTGAAAATCTACTGAAACTGAATGTAAGTTAGATACTGGATTCCTCAGATCCCTTTTAAAGTTTCCAGCCTAAAATCAAATGACTTTCCTTTAAAGCAGTGGTACCCCAACCCATGGCTTGCAAGCAACATGTTGCTTGCAGCCAGTGGGAAATTTTGCTTTATCAAGGTGACAGGGAGAACAAATCACGATATTGCCCAGCGTACTACTGTGTTCAGGTACACTGCTTTAAAAACCTTAGTTATACTGTCATCAATTTTGTCAGAACAACCCCAGATGGAGAATTCACCCATTTCATGTGTGCACCATCTGTACCCACTGTGGTAAGATTAAACAGAAAACCAAAGGCATTTTAGTCCCATTATTCACAGTGGGCCTGCCAGTCTTTGTTAAAAAGAACCTTTCTGATAGCCAATTCTTTTTGCCAGGTTTCTGGGTATGCAAACCTTGTAGACAAATCTGTGAAAGGAGCCTTGGAAAAGAACTGCAAAAAGAAAGCTATTTGACCTCTGTACAGATTAAAGCAAAAATGCTCACTTGTTGCCAAAAGGGCTGGTAGAGCTGCACAGTTCCAATCATGGAGATGGTATTCTCTAAAGGCCCAGATTCAAGTACCATTCAAGTCAATAGGAGCTTTGATATTGATTTCACTAGTGCCAGGACTCAGATTTAACTACACAGTGAAGGTTTGTAATGTGAAATATTGCTAATTAGAAGACATATGTGGACAAGAATAATGGAAACAAACCTAGCAAACCACCACCACCACTTTTTTTAATTAAAAAAAAAAGATTAAAACTCCTAGTGCAGTGAAAAACTTGTCAGAGATTAGACAAGGACCAAGGTTTTCTTTCACACTTAGTTGCCAAAAGATTAAGAAAACATTCAAGCCTCCTTTCCTTATCATACCAAACAACAGGTGTTGACAGAAGTTACAAGCACCTTGCAGGCACCGCAGAATGCTACAAATGAGCCGCAGGTCTTCTCCTGTTTCTTGTAACTGCACCTGATTCAGGCAGAACTTTTGGTGTAAGTTAGTTAGTGCTTCCTATTGTTAAGGATTGAGTTAAGCCTCTTTGAAATTCTTGGGTGCATTCACCACCCTTTGCATAAGAGTTGTAAAATATGAGATTGGGGATACAAGGATTAGCCCCACAGATTTTTGTTTTGATTTGGACAACCACACAAAAAAGCAAGGTTTGCCTGCTGAAAATGTATGGGAATATGATCTATGAGACATGTGAGAGTGATGGACACTGACTCAAACAATCCTGCAAATTCAGTCAGTTGTAGTTTCCTTGAAGGTGTGGTGCAAGCTAGGAAAAAAAAATCACAAGCTTTCCATTTAACTTATGGTGCAGCCTCCAGGAGCAGAAACTATAAAGCAACTACATGATGTGGCAGCTAGCTTTCCAGCAAAGGAGAGATGGAAGACTTGAAATTTGTCTTGGTGTTGGGTCTTAGAAGACTTGTAGGCACTTAAAGCTCTTGCGGACCTGAAGCAGAAACAGATCCTTACTTGTTTGCTGAATATTTCTGATGAGCAGTAAACAGTATCAAAGGGAACCAGAGCTGCAAAATTTGAACTAGCAGATCTAGTAAATGCTGCTATAAAAGAAAGCTGTGAAATAGAAAGGGGGGAAGGTGAGCTCCTACAGTTTCTATACTGCTTGTTCCAGCAGCGTATTTTTCATTGAAATGAAAGGCAGCAGAAGAGTATAAAACATTTTAGTCTAAGAATCTAGAGAATTGCACAAGACTGATATTGGGGGAAACCTGCCCTTTAAACAGGAACTTCAAGGTTGCCCTTTATAAAAAAAGCAACATTTGAAGGCAATATGACGGGTCACTGAGGATATGCATCAGGAAAGCATAACCGAGTCTTCAGCCAGTCATTGGGCCTGATCCATTATTCTCAAAAAAAAAAATGATTCTGGCATCAGGTTCTTTGGGGACTTGCATTAGAGGACTCTCATGCATGATTACAAGTAGCTGACATCCTGAATGAAACAGCAGGTTCAATTTTGCTTTCTACACTGGAAGCTTAAGTAGTGAGTGTTGACATACAGAAGTGGATCTAAAAAGTGAGGCCCGTGCTTGCTGTGAAAGCAGTCAAGGCCTGTAACTCTCCCAAGTCAATACTCTAAGCTTCTGCAAAATATCTTCCATGCTGGGTAGGCTTCTGGAGAGGGCGTTGTGCAGCCAGACCTTATAAGTAGTTACATTAATCCCAATTCTGCTTTATTCAAGGTTTTCCTTAGAAAGCACCCAGAATCTTCAGTTAGTGCAGCCTGCATGGACTTCAAAGAGAGGGACATAACCAAGAGAGAGATTTGGTCTTGGTCGCTGTATCTAGAGCTATACATGGCTGCTCACATTAAGCTTTCTGTCTGCATCAAGGGAAAGCTTACAGATAATGGACTCGGATGTATTCATGATTCTCCCCTATGAACAGATACTTCTCCCCCTTTTCAGCAAACACTCACTCCCCCTCCCCACAGCTGCCAAGAGAGAAACAACCTTCCACATAGTTTCTTTACTCCCCTCTCCAAGTCCACTGGAACAACCCGCCAGCTAGTATTGGGGTCATTAGCTGTGTTCTGCCACCTCAACAATCCTGCTGCATCCTTGTCTGTATCTGGGCACTAAAACAAGGTTTTCTTTTTATTTTAACAAGAGCTGTGCCGTAATACATATTGTAATATGCTGCAGGGTCCTAGTTTAACCAAAATAAGAGCAAGCTTTTTGCATCAAACTAACTGGAGAAGTAGAACATTTTCCCTGCCGGAAATTATTCCTGCTGTCGTTACTAGTCAAAATGTCCTGCTAGAAACAACCTCTTTCTAGAGCTCAAAAATATTATAGAAGGAAAAAATGTGTGCCCTTGAAGTGTACCAAATTACACAGTTACAGAGAGATGCGTGTTATAGAGATATATTTGTGACTGCATAGGGGCACCCATCTTAAATTCTCAGAGGATGATACATTTCCTCCTTTCCTGCCACAAGCCATCTCTATGTGGTCTTCACACCCCTTGTTTTAACATGTCAAATGTCAGAAGCTGAACACTTGTTCTTTACAATTAATATATGCTAGTGTATTTTGCCTAGAGCAGAGTACAGGAAGTGCCCTAAATCAAAAGGCAGTTGACAAAACGGTGTTGCCTCTTTGCTTACAGCTAAGAATGTCTTTTCCTTTAGATGAGAAAGCAAAAGAATAGATTGCACCTCACTCCTCATTTCTGGAGCACACTGCCTGTTGCACAGCATTATCCAAAAAACCAGTCCCATCCTCATGAGTAATATATCAGAGAAGAGAGTCTGCTGTTGGTCTCAATACCTCTTTAGAGAGATGCTACTTTTCTCTTCGGGGTAAAAATATTTCCAGCTTCCAAACATATGTGAACTTAGATTTTTTTAAAACTAACCATGCATCCCATGGCTGTGGAGCTGGATTTGAGAGTCTATATCTGCCATCAGTTAAAGCACAGACTCTGACATAATAGTTCAGTTGTTCTTGCTGGATACAGTTAGACAGGTACTATCGCTGTCACCTGCATTTTGAGGGTATCTTTGACATTACTGTCTGTGAAATCAAATAGTAAGTGCTGTGTTGCTTTATTTGGAGTCCCCTTTATGTGCAATTCACTAGCCTCATCATGTCTCATTTCCAGAAGCAATCGGAAGCAGTGTGCTATAACAGTCTGACATGTGAGCTAGGACTCCTGAGTTCCCGTTCTGGTTCTGATACAAACTTCAGCTGTGACCTTAGCTAAAATACTTTATCTCAGCATGTCCATCTCCCATGGGAACAATGAAAATATTATCACTTAGTATTAACTTGGTTAAACATTTGGAGAGAGAAACTGCTAGTATTCTAATTATATTGTGGGGTCCTGTTCTTACAAATTCTTTGTTTAGATGAAAGTGCCTGCCTCAAGAACATAGATTTTTCAGTCTCATACAATCAGAGTAGTGCAGTAACTTGGACTAAGCAACTAATGGCTACATTAAATGGTCAGAATCCTTGCTTTATTCAAAGTTATTGCCTTCTTTATCAACTGTGATAAAGATGGGGAAAAAGAGGCCAAATGTTCATCCAGTTTAACTCCATTCTTTGTGGAGATGAATAGATCAATAATCTGAAATGCATTCTATTAAATAAAACCATACATTTTGCTTGTTCACTAGACTATAGAAATGCTGTCACATTTTAACTGAACTATTTCTAAGAAAAACTAGAGTTGCTGTTCCTCATTATTCTAAACTGAATTGAGTTAAAAGGACCGCCAGCAGATACACAGCTAATAAGTCAGTAACTTTTGAAAGAGCTCTGGATCCCCTGCATGCATCTATGTATACTACCATATATGGTCATGTTCTTCTCAATACTAGCTGTTCCACAAAAATGTAATGATAACAAATTCAAAACAAATACCTTTTAGGGAATTGCATATGTGATAATAAAAACCATTGTTTACATCAAAGTGAATACTGGCAGTGCAGTTACCTACTATACTAAGAGCTACCACTCAATCAAGCTCTGAGGTTTCCAGTGGTTATTACCCTACTAGTTCATAAATTTAGCTTCTGTACTTCAGGATTAAAAGCACTCTAGGTTCTGAGAAGCTCAGAATGGCAACCCTTTACAAGATATATTGTTATGAGCCAATTACTAACAGGAGGCTTTGAGTATAAAATTAAAAGGTTGATGACTTTCTAAAAACATTAATCTAACAGCGTGTATTTTTCAATAAAAATCTGCAAAACATCTACCAATGAAATAACAGTTCGGCTCATAACTTCTCTCCCATGCTCAAAAGACTGTATATAATAAAATACAGGATTTTATAAAAAGACATACACGTGTGAAGGCATAAGACTTTTTCTTCTGAGATATCACTGATACTGTTTTCTATACTGTCAGTCTGCCATCTACTGACTCTTTTTTAAAATTTGTACCATATTATTCTTCCTTTTGGGAAAAAAACTTTTTTTCAGACTTGTGCATGTAAAACTATTTTAGCTAGTACAGTTTATAAACAATGCCAATTTTAATTAGTTATTCCTGCCTCCTCTTTATTTCCAATATATAACAGTATGTATGAAATAATGAAGTCCTGCTGTACAGGTATTCCTTGTTTGGGGTTTTTACTCTTCAGTTTCTTGACAGGTTAATTATTTTACTCAGTTGTGTTTTAATCAGTAAGTTAATAAAAAGCATAAACATTGAGATGATGCAGCCAATTGCTTTTCTTAGTAGTACTGAATATTATATAAGCACTTTTAAACAAAACCAGTTACTCCATTCTCACTTCTTTTACTATAGTGGTCTTTTTACTGGATACTTATGTGCAGTTTTTGTGCCTGACATTCTTTGGAGGGAAAAATGGTGCTTTAATTTTTCAAAGTGCTGTTAGGCTGCACAAATTTCTGCACCCATTTTTAACTCTTTCCCTACAAATAGGCATAGATCACCCAGTGATAATACAATTAACGTGTTTCTCAGCATATTTTTTGCAATTTCTTTAAATTGTTACAATATTATGGTGAATTTTAAAAGTCAAATGCTCTGTTTGCAATAGGCCAACAAGCATATTTTGTAGGTCTGCTACTACCTGGAAGGTAAATTAGTAAGAATGAATTACCAAATTGACTTTAGATAACTAATTGCTGCTCCAAACAGGCATAGTAAATTAGGCCACTAAAATAATAATGTTGGAGACTTCTGTTCAGTCCCAGCTCCCTCCCCCAGCAGGAGACTCCTTTAGTCATTGTGGTACTTACAGATGTCCAATTAGGGAAGCAGGGAGTGAATTGGAGAGTCCGGAACCTGTACAGCTAACAGCTGGGACAGTCCAAATCCTCTCTGCCTTTGCAGCCTCCCTATATAGTGCTTCTGTCAGTGGGGAGGGGCCCTGGGAACCACCTCCTGCTGGAAAATCCTCTTGGTACCTGGGTTAAAAAAGAAAGAGAATCAGCCAAGAACCTCATTCATCAAGAAGCCCAATTTAGGGTTGGCGACTCTGCCTCCAAACATGTCTGAACTTAGAAGAAACAGACTTGCTGTATCAGTCCGTCCCCTTGTTTTCTAACATTTGCTTGCACATGGAATGGTACATGGGACTGCTTGAAAGTCACAGTTTTTTTGCCCCTTCCCAGAAGGAACTTATGTGTTGGATCAAGCAAACAAGAGCCTTTTAACCCTTTCCTCCATATCTGTGCCTCCCAGGCAGCTGACAGTCCAGCAAGAAAGCAGAAGCCAAATCATGGGGGAGCTGTAACTACAGAAGTCCCATTGTGAGATGTGGATGTGGAGTTCAGATGAGTTCCCTGTGAGGGACTGTCGTGGAGAGAGAAGTTATTCCCAAGACAGCCAGGGTGTGGGGGTGGAGGTCTCTCTGTGTCTTGTGTTTATGTAACATTTAGGGCTTGGGGCTGTTTTAAGTCCTGTCTGTCTCTGGGGAATAAGAGGGTTATTTTTCCCAGCTCCCTACTGAATTTGCAGAAGTGGGTTTTTACTGCTGAGCTGGGTTCCTGAGAAAGTATTGTAAATAACTCTTAAATATAAAAATACCTCCCTCTGTCCATAAAAGGAAGAGGACTGATAAAGGGCTGAAGGGAAACCATCCCTAGGATGCCGTGGAAAGAACAGGAAGCATCAGCTGCCAGGGGAGTGGAGGACAAGGTGCTTGGAGCCAGACCAGGGCTGGGGGGGAAGAGAATCTGGTCCTTGTCAACCTCCCGTGAAACCTTCAGTCCCTAGCTCCGTAGTCAGGACTCTTGTTCAGCAAGACCTGTGCTTGGGAGACATCCCAAAAAGGGAAAGCTGGGATCTTCCAGGAATACCCATCAGCATACCAGATATGAAATACTGAAGCTACCCGCACACAGCAGCAGACTAAATATGGTGCACTGATCTACCCAGAGAACCAGAGCATGATCCTGAGTGAAATGGTTGCTACTGACTCCAAGCAGCTCTCTCTTCCCACAGAAATAACCACCCCCTCCCTGAGAAAGACAGGGCAGCTCTATTCCAGGCTGGGTTTTCCAGGAAGAGCCTCTGAGAAAAGAGGCAGGGCAGTACACATCTCATGTTGTGTCAAAATAATTACCAAAATAATTACCAAAAAATCCTGGTGCCATGAACTGAGGCCCATGTGCTCTCTCTGCCAACTGTTGCACCATCATTACAACTGGGCAAATAAGGAAGGGGATGTTATATGCAAATAGCTTAGTTGTAATACTTCACAACATTAATGTGCATACAGGCAAGTTACTTGTCCACCTCTGGTCATTCTCTGGAAAAGTTGAGCTTTCAATGCAGGCAGGTGATCCTTTAGTTACAGATGTAGGTTGAGTGTCCCTGCTGCCTTGCTTTTGTGTGGTTATTTATGACCATGTAAAACCTGACCAAAATCAAGAAGACAACAGTTTACACCAGTCAAGGCAAGATGTCCAATCCAAGATGTAAAACCTAAAGGTTTGGCTCTTCCTGATGACACATTTTCTGCTAATTTACTTATTTGTTACATTTCTTCTGCTGCTTTTCAGCTTTTAAACAGAAGGGGAAAAATAAGCAGGGGAGGCCTCTGACAAGTATGATCATATTCTATAGCATTCACCAAAATTATTTATTCACCCATCCAGATGTTTCACAAATACAGATATATTTTAATAGTAGTGTTGCAGGGCACTTCTGTGCCCTGCTCCTAGGAAAAGGTACAGGTGCCGGTTGCCAGGGCAACTGCAGCTCGGTCAGCTGACTGGAAGGGGGCAGGGCCTGGCCTATATAAACAGCCCAGGCTGAGCCCAAGCAGGCAGTTCCCCATTAACATCTAAGGGAGAATGGCCTCTGATGGAGTATGCAGCCTAGAGCTGCTTGATGGCCTGAATAGCTTTGGCTCGAGGATACTGGGAGGAGAAAGCCCTGGTAGGGAGTGGAATGATGATTAGCCAGGTGGTTCACAGATTGTGTTTTAGCCAGGAGGCTTAGTTTTGAGTTGTAGCCGATTGGCTTATGTTATTGCTTTTGTTTGTTACACTGGAGGACCAGGTGAGGCTAACAGGGGTTGGAGGAGGCCTCATAGGGGCTCCACAGTGGTGTGGGGACCCTGGTGCCAGAGAGGGCACCGCATTTTAGAGGTGCACTGACCCCGGCCCTGAGAAGGGGCACAGTGCATTGGGGCCAGGTAAGGCTGAGGCTGCCTGAGCCCCACAGGTGTTGTAGACCTGAGGAGGGGGTGCACCGACCCCAGCCCTGAGAAGGGGCACAGTGCAGTGGGGGCTAGGCACGGCTACTGCCACCTGAGCCCCAAGCGTGAGAGGAGCCCCAGGGGGTGGTGCACAGGTGAGGAGCCCTGGCTGTGAGGCAGGGCCCCAGTGCGGGCAGGACCGAGAGAGAGAGAGCCCTGGTGTAGGCACGGCCAGGGAGCATCCGTGGGGAGTGTGGGCATCTCTGAGAAGAGAGAGGCCAGGGAGCGTCCGAGGGGATGCAGTAAGGGATTTGCCTAGACCAATGGCTGGTACATATGCGAGGTGTGGGGCGTGGTATCGGGGTGGTAGGAGCCATGCGTAGCCCTTAAGGCTTTAGCGCACAGAGACAGCTAAGATGGGCCCCAGACTGGGATACATCTGGGGTACCATGTCCAAGGGGTGAAAAAGACAGCCTCCCATAACACTAATACCAGCAAAGATGTGGTGGGCAAGAATGAGGGTGCATTGACACTGACTTGGCATGGTAGTCAGTGCTAGGAGAGATCACGGCAGCTCCTAGGTCCCCACCCCATGACAAGTAGCTTAAAAAGGAATGGAAATTACTCCTCCTATTTTGTCATCAGCTACATGGGCACGCGTGCAGGCTGCTGTCTGAGCAGCGTGGTTAACAGACTGAATGGTGGTGAGTGATTTATGTGACATGAAATATATCTGAAAAATGTAAGAATAGTTATAACCAAAAGCCATGTACTAATTGCATAGAGTTTGAGTTGCAAGCATTGGTTACAAGGTAAAACTAAAAATGGGAAAAGATCAATAGAATAACACATGATCATGGGATAGTAGTCACCTGTTTACTAAATATTACAGCTTTTATCAAACAAATGTGGAAAATGGGCTTTAACTTTTTCAAAGTAGAGGAGGTTGATTTCCACAAGTGTTCTGTTACCATGTTTTCATGATTTAAGACTTTGTCAGCTGAGAACCCTATATCTAGTTTTCAAACATGGAACAAATATTAAAAAAAGACATGTTTTTTCCAGGGGAAAAAAACAAGCAGTCTGGATTTAAAAATGTTGTTCTTGCATTCGCAGTCCAAATATTATGTGCTGATGGGGAGAAGAAAGAATGGAATAGACTGGTCTTGCTAGGGATAAAAATGGAACTTGCTAATCTGTTTTTTCCACTAAGCAATCGATATGAAATGCTGTTCGCGAACTTTTACTTTTTCACTGCAACACATTAACAAAACTTTAATGTCATCGCGCATAAGATATTGTTAACAGGTTTGGAAACTACAGTGTGTTGTGGGTCCTTTTAACAAGATAGTTTACGTAGCAGCATGTTTCTGAGCTTACGCAAGTCGAAAGGTGAGGAGCAGCTTGCCTTCAGTCCAATAAAATACTTATGCTTATGATTTGTCCCAATGAGTTCATAAGCTAATTACATACTTAATGCTGAATTTGGGCCAGAATTATCAGCATGTTGCTGAACTGAGCCCTTATTGACCTGATGTGCTTATACTCCCTGGATCAAACAGGTCAATTTTAAGCCACTTGAAGACTGGCGATTAATGAAAGAAGCTCTTTGAGAGTGGTTTTTCAGGTTTTCTTTTTCTGCAAGTTATCAGTAAGTGATAATCACTCATCCGGTAAAAGGATTGTCTGGCACCAATCTAGCACCAAGTCTGGCATGACTAAATGGTGTATAGGTGCCAAAGGAGCATGAAATTGAACTCATGAAATGTGGTGGCACAAATAGGAAAATTATTCTCTATAATTGACAGAAACTAATACTTCTGAAATTACATCCATGATGTGGATCCTATTAATGTAGCTTCCTCTGACTTTAAGGGACAGCAAAGATTTGGATACAAACAGGTTTCTCTTCTGCATTACATTGTTCCAGAGGACATTCCAGATCTGATATCTGTATGAAGTGCTCCTTCTCCTTGTCACCTTAGTTTTATATCAGACCTATACACAGAACAGATTCAGTAAGAAATTCATTTTCATCCATAATGCTCACATTTACTGCACCCAATCTTCAAAATTATTTGGAAAAGCATTTTGGCCCATTTTAAAGAGACCTTTTTCAACTTAAGCATTTAAGTCTATTTATAGGATTTTTCTGATTTCTATAGGAAACTTGGACAGAAAATGCAAGGTCTGTGATTAGAATAAACATTAGAATAAATTTTTAAAGAACTGGGGAAACGAATTGTTTATATAGTATGTAGAGGGATATCTTTTTTAGGAATATGTAACTTAAGAGTTTGGGTTGTTTTTCTTTAAACAAACCTTAAGTTTCTGTTGAGAAATACTTAACAAATCTATGCTTACTTTATGTAAGAGTTTGAATTAGAATGTAGACAAATGAGAAGAGGGTCCTCTCCAAATCTGGATCTTGAATGGTGATCCTGTATTTCATTAGTATTTATCATATTAAAAGTGGGCATGCTGAATTTTGGGGCTGGGCTGGTACATTTTAATGGAATAATTCCAAGACTTTCTTATACATGTGTTAGTTTCTCTGATTAATTTTCATGTTAAAAAAATCATGTCTTGTGCTTCTAAAAATATTAAAAGAAACATAGTTGTGTTGGATTGAGCAAATGTGGCAACTCCTAAACACCAAGGCAGTGCAGAACCTTCATTTTCGTGAAGCTAGCTCCCTGTAACTCCTGAATAGTCTCTTTTATCTTTTGATTGTGACAAAATGGATTTCGGGGTTGAATCCAAGTTTAAACCCCCATTTCACAACTCGCTGGAGCATGCACTTCCAATCTAGGCCTCAACAGTCCTCTTTACATACAGGACTATTGGGGGAGAGGAGAATCCCAGCTTCCTCATCTCCTTCTATGGTAATGACATTGCCCAAATGCTGTTTAACACAAAGTTAGTATGAATTCCTTTTGGAGCCCTTGTTCAGTCAGAGGCAACTTCTGCAGGAAATGTGCTGGAAGGCAGCAGAAAGTGGTCCATTATACCATGGTTTCAAATAAGGTGGGAGACATGACAGCTACTGTTCTCTATGACCTAAACTCCCTGCTCATCAAGGATGCAAACTGAGATGACATTTGTAGATGTATTGAGGCTCTTGTCACTCTCTCTCCTGTCATGCAATTAAAAGCTAGAAGCAATTTAAGGTATAAAACCAAGCCTACGCTATATCTGAGTTGTTCAAGAAATGTGTTTTTTCTCATTTAAGAGTTTCATGCTCATTCTAAAACTGAATACAAGTTCTTAACTATGTTAGAGGAGTATTACACTACTCTATTTTGACAGACTCTATTAAAAAAAAAAAAAGAGTCCCATACATATTATGTTATGAATTGTGTTCAGCATGAATAAGTGTCAAACACTGTGACAGCCTAAGGCCCTAGTTAAGGACCAGGATCCCACTACACTAGGAATTGTAGGAAATGCAAACTACAGATAAAGACAGACCAGGAGGTACAGGGGGTAGGCTAACCAGTATTCAGCAGCCTCTCTTTTTTTTGGCAGACACCACGTCAAAGGTGGTGTGATGGATTTGAGAAACAAAGTGGCTTTGCAAATATTTATAGGGAGCTTCTCCCCGTGTCAGAGACAGCACAGAAGAAAGCACAAGGGTGCTTAATAGAAACTTTTAAGTACTATATGATGGAGGATGATCAAGTCATGCCTGACCAACCTGATTGCCTTCTATGATGAGCATGAAGGACTTATGTCCCCAGCAGGTGGGGGGGCACAGCAGCGGTGGGAGCAAGGTGACAGCGGCAAGCAGTGATCTCCCACAGACACTGCCGGTGCTGTTGGTGGCGAGTGCCGACCAGGGGTCGGCAACCACCCAGAGCCACCACCAGCAATGGTGGCCAGTGGGGTCATGGACTGCCTGCAGACACTGTCAGTGGTGGTGTGGCGAGCGTCGATGGCACTTTTTTTGTAGGGGGTGCACCCCCTAAATGTCACCTCTGATATGACTGGAACTGTGGATGCAGGGAGACCAGTAGATGTGGTGTACCTTGATTTTTATCAAGGCTTTTGATACAGTCTCCCACAACATTCTTGCAGGTAAACTAAGGAAGTATGGGCTGGATGAATGGACTGTAAGGCGGATAGAAAACTGCCTGGAGCATCAGGCTCAGAGGGTGGTAATCAATGCGGCTCAATGTCTACTTGGCAGCCAGTATCAAGTAGAATGCCCCAGGAGTCAGTTTTCTTCAACATCTTCATCAACTACTTGGAAGATGGCACAGAGTGCACCCTCAGCAAGTTTGCCGATGACACCAAGCTGGGGGAAGTAGTAGATACACTGGAGAGTAGGGCTAGGATTCAGAGACCTAGACATATTGGAGAATTGGGCCAAAAGAAATCTCATAAGGTTCAACAAGACCAAGTGCAAAGTCCTGCACTTAGGGTGGAACAATTGACTGGCTGGGCAGCAGCTCTGCAGAAAAGGATTTGGGGGTGGGGGTTACAACTGACAGTAAGCTGAAGGTGAGCCAACTGTGTGCCCTTGTTGCAGAGAAGGCTAACAGCATGCAAGGCAGCATTGGTAGGAGTGTTGCCAGCAGGTCAAGGGAAGCTGATTACTCCTGTCTATTCAGCGCTGGTGATGCCACATCTGGAGTACTGTGTCCAGTTTTGGCCCCCTCCCTACAGAAATGATGCAAATTGGGGAGCCTGGCAGAGAGCAACAAAAATGGTAATGGGGCTGGGGCGCACAACTTCTGAGAGGCTGAGGGAACTGGGCTTTAGTCTGGAGAAGACAAGACTGAGGGGGGATTTGATAGCAGCCTTTAATTACTTGAAGGGGGGTTCCAAAGTGAACAGAAGTGGAAGGTTCTCAGTGGTGGTAGGTGACAGAACAAGGAGCAATGGGCTCAAGTTGCAGCAAGGGAAGTCTACGTTAGATATCAGAAAAAATTTTCTCACAAAGAGGGTAGTAAGGCACTGAAACAGGTTACCCAGGAAGGTCGTGGAATCTTCATCCTGGGAGGTTTTTAAGACCTGGGTAGACAAAACCTTGGCTGGAATGATCTAGTTGGGCATGTCCTGCTTTGAGCAGGCGGTTGGACTAGATGACCTCTTGCGGTCCCTTCCAACCCTAATTTTCTATGATTCTATGATAGAACAGGCCAGTCAAACAGGCTAACTGACCTTTCAGTTCTGACTGAAGATGGCTAAGTCGTCTCCTTTGTCAACTCATAACTGTTATTTGTGTATGTGATTTCACTTAAAAATATATCACTGGAAATAAGAAAGTTGTAGCAGCAAAATTTGCTGGCAATTGTAGAAGCATTGACTGTTCTCTCCTATGGGTGTAGTGAACTGCCAACTCATCTCCCCCCAGTATGTTCACATGCTGCCCAAAATGATAAAACAGCAAGGGTCCAAGCCTACAGCTTTTACTCTCACAAAACTCCTACTTGAATGCACTGCAAACTTTAGGTACCTATACATTCTGTAGAACTCAGTTTGAAAGACGTATACACAGCTGTGAGATACCCTTTCAACAGTCTGGGAATTTTAAGAAGATGGGAAAAATAAAGACACATCTGGGAATCTGTGGGCCACTGAACTTCTGGTTTTAATAGTCTGATTTTTATTTCCATGACCTCAGGAAAATACCCTGAGCCTACACCCATATTGTATACTTATTGTAATGCTAACTGTACACAATTTATGACAACTCCAGTTGGGAAAGGAGGCTTAACACTGTTCAACATAAAGATAAATATAGTCCCTGTTTCTGGACATGTAACAAGTATTCCCCAAAGCATTTCAGTTTTGTTTTCATGGCTAATTTTCCACCGATTATCTGAAAGATGCAGCCTTGCCACTTCCTATTGAACAAATACTTAAAATACTAAGGATGGACTTGCGCATGCCAAATACTGTAAGAATAAAATAGAAAATAAAGTCAGCTTTTATTCACAAATGCAGAAGTAGTACTGTAAGCAATAAATACAGTGTGTGCTGGAAATGTTTAGTTATTTCTGCTAATTCTTATTCCTGACAACTAACATTTCATAGCCAGTAGTCTAGACAGAGGCATGACTATCCTGGACCTCCATGGGAGCACAGTCTGTATCAGCACTGCAGAAATGGACCTTTTGCTAATGCCATTTATTCCGGCAACAAATACATGCAAACCTAGTCACGCAATATTACAAACAGTCATTATTCATGCAAGTTCCATGGAAGCCCATAAGCCGTCTTCAGTAAGGAACAGCTATTTAAGGAAGAGGTTGTACCAATCCTGAATTAAATAGGCAAAAACGTCATCTGTTTGCACCCCGTAAAATAAATGGGTCTTCAATGCGAGTGCCAGCCATCCTCCCTGGTTCTGGAATTCCCTCTGGAAATGAACATAAGATATAGTATAAGTACTTATGCATCTGCATATTCAGTGGAGATGCAAATGTTAGTTGCTAACATTTTAGTAATTTGACTCTCAACACACTATGTTTATAGTAGCAGGAGACAAGGAAGCTCATTTATGCTTGTTTTTGTATTAACATTTATACATTATAACATTCTATTTAAACAGCTATAATATTTGTACAAGAGAATAAGAGACACCGAGCCTTCTGGCTTGTTACTAGCCAGATCTGAAATGCAGTTTCAACTGATGTTGAATGAATAAAATTTAAATACTGTCTGAATAATATTCAAACTTGGAGCACTTAGCAGGAGCCCCCCTGTTGTTTTCTTAAAGACTTCACAAAAAAGATGCATCAGAACTCTAAAAAGAAAGCAAGAATGTTTCTGACACAAAAAATAAGGGTCGGCTCTTACACTGCTGCACAGATGTACCTTATTAAAAGCTGAACTTATAAAAAGGAAGAAATAGCTCCCAAATGCTGAAATTCATTTCCTTGGCTGAATTCCCATCTCCATAGTAAGACTTACTGCACAATTAAATACCTGAATCTCTGATATTTTAAAACTATTCTTGTGTCTTCTTTAGCTGTTATTTGCAAATCAGCCTGCTCTACAGAGACAGATTGACCAAATCTTTCAAACAATGTCATGACGTCCTATAATTAACACTCTGGTGCTGCATTTGACTCCACACGTATCCTGTTCTGTGGCACCCTATCGGAGGCAAGAGAGCTCTGAACAGGTCCGGGGACAGACTGGTATGGAGTCAATTTCAAAACAGACATAAATTCACACTTGTTCATACTAACTGTGCTAAATCACTGAACTTAATTTTAAGAACCTTGATAAAATATTTCCCAGACTGAAACTTAATTAAGGGAGAAGAACCAGTACCTCAAAGAAGCCTAGTTTCTATGCTGGAATGAAGTTGCTTCAGCACCATCTGGTGGCACAAAGTCATAGGAAAAACACTATGGCCATTTACAGGCATGAAAAGACCCCAAAACACCCAGCGCTTTACTTTCAGCTCAGCATGACCCTGCACCAAGTGCAGCGCATGCCCAGAAGAGGCATTGCCTCAGTTTGACCCAGATTGCCTAACATCTATATAGATCACACGCTTCATTTTTTGGCACTTTTATCTAATACCTGATTGAATCACAATTCAAAAAGGATGTGGAGAAGCTTGAGAGAGTGCAGAGGAGAGCCACGCACATGATCAGAGGTCAGGAAAACAGACCTTATGATGACAGGCTGAGAGCCATGGGGCTATTTAGCCTGGAAAAGCGCAGGCTCGGGGGTGATCTGGTGGCCACCTGTAAGTTTATCAGAGGTGTTCACCAGGATCTGGGGGAATAATTATTCATCAGAGCACCCCAAAGGATGACAAGGTTGAACGGTTATAAACTCCAGCAAGACTGTTTCAGGTTTGACATAAGGAAGAATTTCTTCACTGTCCAAGCCCCCAAGGTCTGGAATAGCCTGCCACTGGAGGTGGTTCAAGCACCCACATTGAACCCCTTCAAGAGAAATTTGGATGCTTATCTTGCTGGGATCCTATGACCCCAGCTGACTTCCTGCCCCTCTGGCAGGGGGGACTGGACTCAATGATCTTCTGTGGTCCCTTCCAGCCCTAATGTCTATGAAATCTATGAATCAAGCTGGGTCAAACCGACACGCTTCCTCTTCCAGTAAAGCGCTGTTTTTTTCCTTTCATGTCTGTCAGCAGCCTATGTGTCTATGGCAACAACTACTTTCATCTGAGTTAACTTTATTTGATAAGTTTTGTTAAAGAGTCAAGAGACTGGAAAATCAAATTCTACTTCGCAATTCCATATTTTCCAAAGGGAATAAATAATTATTGTGTGCTCCTTGAAGCACGAAGAGATTTTATTTTACAGTTTTATTTTAGGTTACAGTTGGTCTTTGAAGAGAGCTAACAAACTTCCGTAGATAAAATCAAAAACTGGAGCTGCAGAGAAAGATATACAAACCTATTCTTTTTCTTTCATTATGTGGTTTGCTGAGATTCTGTTTTGGAAGCTGCTGTGAAGATCTTTTTGGAAGTGCGTTATGGATGCTTTCTTCTTTACCACCATGTAAAAACTGAGCTATAATTCCATATAAGAGAGGTCTGTAAAAACAGAAAGAAAAGTAGCATATATAGTGTATGAAGTGTTGAACATAAAACGTCTTTTTTAAGAAAAAAACAGGCAAGTTAATCCATAGTGTTCATTCCCAAACTACATACAGATCTTGTTAGCATAATTACTTCAAAACTCTGTGCCTTTAGTCCAGGTTTATCACTTCCGTTTCAGTCACAACTAACACTCTTTTCTATTCACATTCTATAAGCAACATAGCACTCTAATTTTGTAAAGAGGAATTTCCATTTGGTTTTTTCTCCTTTTACAGGGAGGATGTACAAATCAGATTAAGTAAAAAGAAAACCCTAACTTTGTTTTTTTAGCATAGTGATCAAGTTTCTATAGCAACTTCAGTGGTTTGTAGATGTAGTCATGTCCAGGAGAATAACAAAACTGCAGGCATGTATCGGACTATTAGATTTTGCCACTGTTCTTTAAATTAGTTGAAAGATGTGAGAGAGTCATATACGACAAACAGATCTATAATGGTTAGTATCTGTGACTAGTGTTATCCCAGAAGACTAATATAAACTGGGTAAAACATGAGTTTGGCATACAGACTATTAAACCCAGAAATACATCTTATTATAGGGGTTGTGATAATATACTTGTGCAGAGTAGAATCAAACTTCTCTAGGTGCAAAATGTACGCCAGTTACTCCAGAGACAATACACGTATCCAGTCTTACGACTGTAAATAGAAGTTACATGGCACTTTTAATAATAATGATAAATCATATTAATTTTAAAAGCAGGCAGATAAACGTGGCCCACATAGATACAGTGCGGTGCATTTTCAAGTTATCTTACACTGATCTTCCACTTTGATCTTCAACTACATTCAGCTCATTGACAAGAAACTGTCTATCTAGTGGCACTTCAGGTTGACCGGATTCTGAAAAATAAAAACATTTCCGCAACAGTCTAAAGATATACACAGATAAGAAACGTGCTAAATAGATATTTCCTGTTTTCTTGAAGGCACTCATTCAAATATTCAGAATATTGTAATGTAAATTATTCTAATACATTAACAATATTATGGTTCTACTACACGGCTTAGGGGGGAAAAATGTAATAAAAATCAGAATTTTAAAATACGTTAGAAGTTCTCAATAAATTATTTTTCTTCCCATATGGCTTACTGCTATATATGTTTTCCACAGTCAACACTCTTGAGCTACATGGATGTCTCCCTCCTCCTCAAGACAAACACTGGGGTACACGTGCTTTTAACACATTTTTAAGAGAAAGAGGATGTAAGTGTAATGTCATATGCACATATATCATATTACTGAATTTTTCAAATTTAAGTAATACGGGTATGCACAATTACAGTCCATTGCACTTTTCTGCCATACTGTGTTTAATATAGAAATCAGAAGCAATAATTCCAGAATGGACGGGAACAAAGATAGTTTACTTCAGAAATAACTGCTATGTGTTATGGACAGTGTTTTAATTTACAGCTGTGTAATTAAACAACATGGCTTTCAAGTACTGCTTTGTGAATCAGAGTCAAGACCAGAAAAAAGCTTAATTGTAACAGCTTGAATTTTTAAAAGTTATTTTATACTATCCACTCTTTTTAGTAAGCATTTCTAACCAAACCTCAGATGTGATCAGACAGTATGTATCAACAGTACTAGAAAAGGTGAGAAAACGGTTCATTTAATTGATCCTGTTACTTTAGTTTGTCTACAAGTAACTTGTATTCCTTTATTTATAATAATTTCACTTAACATTACTTGGTATCAAGTGGAAATATCTAAGGCACTATATGATTTCAATGTACTGTACCCATTTTCTGAAATGAGAAATGACATTTCCGTGGAAATACTTTCCTTTCCAAGGACATGCAGTACACGGAACAAAGTCCATCCTGCATGGATGTTTTCCTGTCCATGACTGCAAGCTGTTAGGTTTGCTTTAGAGAGTCTTCCTCTTCCACGGATCAATCAGTATATCATAGCATTTGCCATGTGGGAAGGAAACTGGACACAACTGCACAGAGACTGTCATCATCTGATTAGATGCCTGATAGAAATAACTAGTGCTGTCTACATCGTACTTCTACTAAACTTTACGAGCCATGCCAAGAACAGCCCAATTCAAAGCCTCTCTTACATCTTGATTATATACTTATGGCATCATTACATAATAGTGATTCAAACATGAGGCTAGTTTTCTATTAAGACAGCGAAACCCAAACACCAACCAAATACCTGCTGTCAGGACAGATGCTGTATATTTGTATTTGTTGTAGTTTAAGTATTCCCGAATTAATTCGTTGATTAAGAGATTTTCATGAGATAATGGTGGTCGTGGTTCACTCTGGTCATCCAGCGCATTAAAGACTTCAGCTCTGAGCCTTGCTTTTATTTGTCCTAGCGAACCTCTTTTTTCCAGTGTGTCCTTTAGAACTGTTAACACATACAAAGATATTCTATTACAGGGTGTCATTTTAAAATTGTTGCCCAATTTAATTGTAGAGAATCCCACTGATTAAAAAAATAATATCAACTGTGCTAACTTTTTGGAACACTGATTAAAAGCAAATATAGCAAAAACAGATTTGATAGAAACCGCTGCATAAGGAAGGTGCCAAGACTCACTTTGTTCAAACCCTGTTGATTTGCCCTGCTCCAAAATTAAAAACTCCATCACTCACAAAAATCCTGGTTTAGCAAGTCAAAACATACCCCCATTTTATCTGATTTCCCACTGGCTCCTAGATGGTGGTACGGCCAAGCTGCTGCACCCGCACTGTACTTGTACTCCTGGTGGCCCTGGGCAAACTTTTAGTATCAAGCCCCCCTTTGCTAGAGATAATGATAATAATAATAAACATTACCATTTTCGGGCCCCCTTTCTGTCTGCCACCCAGTTCAACCATGCCTGTGTCTGGCCCTGGGCTGCATTCAAACCCCATGAGCTGTCCCCCTCTCTCAAGGAAAATCAAATTATTTCAATGCATGATTGATTAGGTGCTGATCAGTGGCGACGTGTAGGACGTGCATGGGGATGCACCCCAACTGGCCACGCTCACCACTTCTGGAAGCAGCTGCAGCGATCAGCTGTCTAGTGAATGGCGATGGTGGGGGGGGCTCCTCGATTTGTGGGATTGGCCACAGGGGGCCCCTGGTCACTGACTGGTTGCTGGGGGCACAAGTACCCCCCTAAGGCGACACCAGTTGCGCATGGTGCTGATTATTTCAACACAGGCAACACGCTTTGGTTTTTAGAGACGACATAATCCTGAGATCTACCGATTTGCCACTGCTTACTCCGCTCCTTCTCCAGCCGTTTCTCTAGATCCGCCAGACCCGGGGCCCTTAGGAAAGAAACCTGAGCCTCTCATCTCAAGGCCAGCTGCTCGGAGACACGCTAATACGGCCGGGCTCAGGGTGAAACAACAAAGCAAAACCCAGGCCGCCTCCTGCGTCACGCGGGGAAGGACTCGGGCTTTCTGACCCGCACAGGCGGGGGAAGCCACTGGGCAGCGGCGTTTGCAGGAAGATGCTGTCCCCGGGGGGATGGCCGCCCGGTGGCAGGAGGCGGCTGAGGTCACGCCCCGAACCCCGGCAAGCACTAAGCCGTTACCCGCTTTCAGCTCGGCCACGGTTGCCATGCCACGACGAACGGCCACCAGCGCCCGGACGGAAACAAGGCAGCGCTGCGCAGGCGCGCTGCGCTCCTCACGGTGTCGCAGCGTTCCACCTCCAGGGGCTGAGCCAATGAGGCGCAGCCGGCGTGTGCGGCGCTCTGCGGCGCGTGGGCTTCGAACGGGGGGGGCTGGCGCCGGGAGGAGGCGGGGCTGCGCGCGTCTGCCGTTCGTCTCGTGTTGCTTGTAGCTATGGGACCCTCTGCCGGCGTTGGCTTTGCCCGCTCCCAGCCTTGTCTGCCCCAGCTCCTACTGAGGAAGCGTTTGCTGTCGGAGGGTGACGGTATCTGGTGAAACGGGCTGCAGCCCGCCAAAGCTTGTCTTATATGAGGGGAAACACCATGCCCACTAAGGGGAGGTTTCGTAGTCCGTTTTTTGGCAAGGGATAGTACCCGGGGGAAGTCATGTATAGTTAACTTCCCACTTTCATTTCCAGTGAGAAGATCTTGGCTTTACACCCACTTTATGGAAATGGCAGACTCCTCCCTAGCTCGCTCTGGCAGCCATATATGGCCGAGGGCAAACGAAACTTGGGGGCATCTGAACCCCAAGCCTCTGGGTCTGGGCTTGCTTGTAGGATGCCGGCCAAATGATCTGGAAGCATCTGAAGCCCCAGGTGGGGGCTCGAGGATGTTTGGCGGTAGTAGGGCCACATATGGTTTGTGAATGACTCACAGATTTGGAATTGATTTGGCGGATTTGACTTGGAATATGAACAATTTTCCTTATATATATGAAATGCTTGGGGTGCCTGATTTATACCTGGGAGAAAACATCCCCCTGTGCTTAAGCTTGCAACAAAAATAAGGGTTGTGGCTTTTACTTGTAATATTAAAAGAATCTGTCAAAACTGATTTGGGTGCTGGTTGTTTTGAGATACTGTTGAAGAAACTGGGGCTGCCAGTGAGTGCGGTGGCCTGATGCAGTTCTCCTTGCATGTCTGGACCCTGGCCTACAAGGTAGGAAGAACGACCCAGTCTAGTTTGCCCTGCCAGGCTTTGGTAGTTTGGAATCGTGAGCTATTTACTTACGTTGGCCTCTATGGGCAAGTGCTCCATTTCTAAGTGTCTGTTGCCACAACAAAACTTCTGCATGTCATAGCTATGTGTAAGACGCCCTGAATCATTTCTGGTAGAGACATCTTAGCCACACCCTGGAAGGAGAGCTGTGGATTATAGTGGTGGTGAAACTATCCGACCAAAGTCCTTTCAATGTAGTGGGAAATTGTTATTAGCTGGCACCTGGAAGCCACCAAGAGCACTTCATTTCACTGTATAATCCATGCTTAGTGTAAACCAGTGGAATTGCTGTAGTGGGGGCACTATATCTGCTTTTAGTATATAGCATTCTGGCAATTGGCTTTTTCTTTTCCATTGTCCAATACTTCACCAAGTGTGTGTTTTCATAGTTTCTAGGGTTGGAAGGGAACTGAGCAGATCATCTAGTCTGACCCCCTGCCATGGCAGGAAAGAGTACTGGGGTCAAACGACCCCAGCAAGGTGTTCATCTAACCTCCTCTTAAAAACCCCCAGGGTAGGAGCCTGCACCACCTCTCTTGGAAGTTGGTTCCAGACCC
>NW_017729016.1:8242755-8243595 GCF_001723915.1 Gavialis gangeticus
CCCCTACATCCCCGAGCAACTGCAGAATAGCCCTCCCTGGTGATGACCCCTTCTTTCCATTGGGTGTAAGCCTCCTTTTTAGCAAGGAGACATTCCCGGATACTTTTGGTGAGCTTGTGTCCTGTTCACATTCCCGACTTCATACCTTTTTGTTTTTTCCCATTCTGACAGGAATAACCTCTCTCCTAGCGTAGAATAGAACTTCCCGTCTTTATTCAGTGCCACGAATTATGCAGTAACTAACTCCAAAACATCACGTTAGGCTGAAGAATAACTGTTATGAATTTGTCATCAGTAGAAGTAGTAGTTCAGTACATACATAGCCATGAGAGACCTACTACAGTGTTTGTAGATGTGTCCTGATTCCTTACAAGAGAGATTAATAACCTACCAGATGTGTATGGTATTGATGTGGGTCACCACAGATGGTAAACAGATACTTTAACAACCTTGCCAAGTAGTGTTATTGGTATCAGATGATGAAAGAAGAGGATGCAAAAATATAACATATTTAAAAGAAAGTTTTCCTGACCAATCATTCCCTTGCAGTATTGCAAAGCAACCATTCTAACGTCATTGTATAAACTGAACAAAGAAAAGAAAATTACACAAATGTAGTTCCAACTTTGGCTGTTGGGGTTTACTTGTCTGATCATGTTTCTTTTTCCTGGATCACCTTCTGCTGCTAGATAGGTGACCAAGCACAAGTGCATAGCTAGACAGACACAAAAATGGCTGTTTGGGTGAAAATCTGACCCCACATTGCATGTATAGTGGTATATATAATGCCATGTATGTATACTGACATGTACATGAACTTTGATGTCTACCACCTATTCT
>NW_017729016.1:8248595-8250576 GCF_001723915.1 Gavialis gangeticus
TCATTGTATAAACTGAACAAAGAAAAAAAAATTACACAAATGTAGTTCCAACTTTGGCTGTTGGGGTTTACTTGTCTGATCATGTTTCTTTTTCCTGGATCACCTTCTGCTGCTAGATAGGTGACCAAGCACAAGTGCATAGCTAGACAGACACAAAAATGGCTGTTTGGGTGAAAATCTGACCCCACATTGCATGTATAGTGGTATATATAATGCCATGTATGTATACTGACATGTACATGAACTTTGATGTCTACCACCTATTCTTTTTGGGGTGGAATTGGGGCATCAAGTCTGATTCTGAAGGTGCTGCTAGAATAGATGAACAGTCAATCCATTGCTCATGGTTATACAATGCAGCTCCTGACTTCAGAGATGCTCAGGTGTAAATAAGATTGCTGACAAACATATCTACTTCATTGCTTAATTACATCAGCTTTGCAAGGAAATTGTTACAATGAAGTTTCTTACCAAATGATTTTTTCTAAAGGCTGTTAATAACTAATCACAGCTATGTGGTACTGCTCCTGTGTTGCCCTGTCTTGACACATACAGGTTTTGCTTGATTTATGCTGTACATACGTTCCCGGAGAACTGCGGATAAACTGAATTCGTATAAAATGAACCCACTTTACAATGTAACAGATAGGGACAGGTTCCCATGGCAGTGAGGGGGGGAGCGAGGCTGAGACTAGGGAAGGAATGGGGAGAGGGGTGCACAAGGCAGCAAAGCAGAGGGAACAGAGCAGCACTCACCCTGGCTGCAGCAGCCCTGGGAGCAGTCAGTGCCTGCAGCTGCTGGGCTGCACCATGCTCTGCCTGTCCCCACTCACCTCTTCTCCTGGGCTGGGCCGTGCCCTGGTGCAGGCAGCTGGTGTTGGTTGCTCAGAAAGAAGTGACAATTTTTGCTTGATCTGGCCACAGAAAGTGGTCTACAGCTGTGACCAAGTGCATGGCTACAAACTGCTTTTTAAAAACTGGCTGCTTACATAAAAATCTGACCCCTCAGTGCATGAAGGGTCAGATGAAGATGTTTCAAAACAGCATCCTCTGTAACTTCTGTCTGTACTGCCTGCCAGCCTCGAGCTGTTTAAGAATGGGAGTGAAGGGAGGAGGAAGGGAGCAGAGGGAGTTTGGTCTGGGGGCTTTTCAGCCCCTGCTGGAGGGTGGGGCAGGTGTATAAGAGCTTGGGGGGGGGTTTCCAATACACCAACCCCACTCTCTAGAGCTGGCTGGGGAACCCCTAGACCTCTGCTGCCTTTCCCCTTCCTATTCTGAAAAAGGGACAGACTGGGAGAGGAGGGGCTGTCACTATGGGAAACTGGCTGCAGACTAAAACTAGCAGGTAGATTCCCCCAGCCTGGAGCCAACAGTGATCTCGTGTTCGTTCCCAGGGCTCGCTGTAACTCAGAAGGCTTCCTGCAAAGTGTTCTCAGTTACAGCGGGGAGTTGCACTTCTGTCCATGCCCTGATGAAAGTCCCCTCTGCTACGGACCTATTTGTCACCCTTCAAAACACTGGGGCTAAGCCCACCCAGTCTCACAGAAAAAGGGGACAACAGATTTCTTGGGACAAATAATGACAAAAACAGGTGCTCAGCAACAGGCCTCCCAGCCCCAGCTGGGCATCAATGGCGATGCATAGTGGGTGCATGTACACCCCCTGAGATTGGCGGTGCACCCGCTGGAAGAAGTGTTGCCACCCCTACTCCCCCTTGCTACCAACGGCATCTGCAGGCAGTAGCCGATGGCTGCTGGCGGCATCTGCGGGCGGTCCCCGCTTGCCACCCTGCTGCAGCTCCCCACTTGCTGCGGCCACCTCCGGGCAGTCGCGGTGCCCCCAGCCTCCGGGGACACGTGGTTCATGCCGGGCATGGTGCACCCCTGTGGCTGGGAGCCCATGCGCTGCCAAGGCCCTGCCGCAGGGGACACCCTCGTGCCGCTGCGAGTTGAGGTTGGATCAGAAGCACCCCGAAAGCCAG
>NW_017729016.1:8255848-8256222 GCF_001723915.1 Gavialis gangeticus
AGAAGCACATTTCTGAGGGGCGAGCTTGACATCTGGCAGAAGCTTTTGACCCTCCGCAGGTGCAGCGGCCTCCAGGCGGTTCACCAGCGAGGCGGAAAGGGGGCTCGAGAAAGAGCCAAACCCCGGGAAGTTAGCGCTGGAAGGCGTGGCCCGGCGGCCTCCGCCCGCACCTGGAGCAGGGCCCGGGAAAGCCGCGGGAGCAGCACGGAGCCGGGCGGGCGCCGGCAGGGAGCCCCGAGGGGCCCCGGCAGCATCAGGTGCCTCAGGCCGGGCGGCGCCTCCAGGCGACCGCTCCGCATCCCCGTGACCGAGCAGCCAATCGGCAGCGCGCGGCCGCCCCCGCTCTCGCTCGCTCGCTCGCTCGCTCGCTCTAC
>NW_017729016.1:8256465-8260678 GCF_001723915.1 Gavialis gangeticus
CCGCCAGGCTGGGAGCGGGAGCCGCCGCCGCCGCGCTTCATGGGGGCCCCGGACTTCTGCAGCGCCAGCGGCTCCGACCTCTTCTGGGTAAGCGGGGGGCGCCCCTCGGGCCCGGCTCGGCGCTGTGCCCCGGCCTGGCCGGGGGGCGCCGGGCTCTTCCTTCCCCCGGCCCCCCAGGGCCGCTCCCATCCCTGACCGCTCCTCTGCAGCTCTGCTTTCCGCTCCCAGCCACGTGCTCCCCGGCCCTGCGGCTGCTCTGCTCCGCTCCCCGAGCGCGCTGCTGCTCCGCTTTCCGCTCCCAGCCCTGCCCGTCCCCTCCGGCCCTGCTGTGTCACGCGGCGGCTGCTCGTGCCCCTGAGCCAGCCCGCACGCGTGCTCCTCTGTGTTTGCCGGACTGGTGGGCTTTTTTCGTTGCCCAGTCCTGACTGGGACTGGCTGCAGCAGGTGTGTGGAGCCAGCGGGTAGGCGTATGCGCTCCTTGGCCCAAGGCCGCTGTCTGGTGCCCTGGGCTGATGAGAAGTGCTGGCCTTTCTTGCTTGACCTCACCTTTGGCACCAGAAAAACAGTGACACCCTGGGTGTGGGGAAGTGTTTGGGAGTGTTTCGCTAACGCATTGGAGCCTCCCTGCCTTTGGAGCCCCACAGCTCCTCCTGGATTGGCTCCCAAGTGGAGCTTGATCCCCTACCCCCAGATCCAACGTCAAATGTCTGTTGGGTTTGGGAGGGGATTGCTCTTAAGAATTGCTCACTGGGTTGAGGACCATGTTTCCCTGGGAGTGAGTCTGGTTTGGTGCCCAGCATATTCAACTGTTCGCCCTCACGGGGGCTTTTAGGGGTCTGCTACAGTATAAGCGTTGGATCCTCAGTTCTATTGACGTTCCTGCTGGATGAGCATTATTATTATAATAATGTTGGATACCAGTATCATAAGTAAGATCATTTTCACTAGTTACAACAGGAAGGATGCACATGTGATAACTGTTTCTAGTTTACGGTGAATAACCACAACTGAGCTCTCTGCTTCAATGACGTGCGCTTCCGGTAGTCTGGGCCTGCATAGATGTATATTGCTTTTTTCAAGCTTCTGCATAGTGAAGCACTTGCAAGATTTGGGACTTGCTGTCCCTTGGGAGTTTACAGGTTGGGAGCCTGCTTTCCTAAGTGAAAACGAATTGTGCAAGATGGAGTACTTACTAATCCAGCTTGTCTGGACTGCAAGAGTCCTGTGATGATGTAGCTCCCTGGGGGCAGCCATCTACATTACTTGCTTGCCCTATAATATTAATGTCTGTTAAAGTTTTATCTATGCACACAAGTGCACTGGGCTGCTTGTGGAATTCAGAGAGGCATTTTCTTTAGATAAGCTTGTAAATATTGTGAGTTAGTTTTAGTTTTCTTGAAAACTTTCAAATTTAAGGAATAGTAAAAGGGGGTTTTTGTTTCGTTTTGTTTTCTTTTTCTTCTCTGTGTGAAACTCAAATTCAGACAAAGTTTCCCTTGCGTGCAGTCAGCTTTTGCAGAACTCAAGCTTTCCTTGAAAAGTCTTTAGCCTGTGTGAAGCTCAATGTCCCAAATACGAATTGAGTGCGTACGTTTAATTTTCAGGCGTGTTGCATAAAGTTTGATAAGGGGCTGCAGGCGGAGTATAACTTTGGAGAAGTGAAGTATAATATGGAGGGAGAAATGAAAAGGATGAGAAGGAACATATGATATAATGAATGGAAAGAGAAAGTGAGAATGAGGGGTGGACGTAAGGTAAGAAAAGAAATAGTATACGAAGGAGGGTGTTTACATTATTTTTGGAAATGAAATGCTTAGGGCTGCTGAGCTTTTTTCTATCTATTTAATACATTTTACAAGTATTTATCCAATAATGTAACTGTCAAATAGTATTTGAGCACCTAATAAGCCAGCTGAATAATGGGTAGGAATTTGCCAGAAAAATAACTCAAACATCAATGTGTCATTTAGCAGGCTCAACAGCTGTTCTGATACCATGGGGAATACCATTTGCTGACTAGTATTGGTGATATTAAGTGAAGTCATTAGGCTTCAGCTACAAAACTGTTGACATGTTTGCACTTCATCACAATATAGAATAAATAATACAGAATTTTCCACTGGAATTGTTTGTAGCTAGTTGGGCTGGGCTTGGTGACCCCGGGTTGTCTTTGGGCAGATAGATCACATGATTATACAAAAGTACAAACGGGAAGGATCTGATGGGGTTATCTATTCTGGTCTTCTGCTCAAGGCAGGATCATCCCTGACTGAATGAATGATGTTTGGGGAATCTGCAGATTTGTAGCCTGATTCACTTGTAAACTGGCATACATACATACTGTGGATAGATAGATTGATAGATACTATCAGTTTTTAAGGTTCTATATGTAGACTTTTTCTCCTAATTTAAAATATCCTGAATTCAAAATTTAAAAGTTGGGCATGTAACTTTTCATAATTGAATTGTGAGCCTTTGTATAACTTTTTCTAATTAATTGGGCAACACACAAGCACTTTGAGTAGTTCAGCCTCCTATTGCTCTTGGATGCCTTCCAAAGCATGAGAATTAGGACAAATTCTTATTCTGCTTGATCTAAGCCATGTTTTGGTGGCTTTAATTAAAAAGTTAAAGGTTATGTATGGTCATGTCCCCTTTCAGAATTAATTTGCAGTCCTTTTAAAATGGGTTAAGTTATGAACAGGGATTAAGTGCGTGTGTGTTTGTCCTTTAGAGCAGTATTTCCCAACCTTTTCCAGCCCAAGGCATACTTACATTAAAGTTTTTTTTTTCCGTGGCGCACCTGTGAAGGCATTCCCCATCCTCATATGTATTGTAGCTCATTGCTATGGTAAAATTCTCTGGCACACCTGTTCATTTCTGATGGCACACTTTTGTGCCATGGCACATTGGTTGGCAAACAATGCTTTAGAGAGCTGAGAGATGTTTTATAATTGCCAAACTCTGGACCTCATATGTACATGTTGTAAGAATTATCTCTAGTCATGATGTAAAACTTTTGGCTGTTGCACAGATATGAAGATAATAGTGCCAGTGGACTAGCATCTTACACTTGACCATCAGGTAGAAGATGGCTGGAGTAGAATTTGTGGTTCAGAAGCAGGTAAGAGAAACAGTAAATGGTTATAGGACACCTCCTTTCAGCTTAAACTGTGTAAGCGATGAGTCCCCTTGCGTTTAAAGTGAAATTACTGGAAATGACAGAACCATAAAGCTGAAATTGGCAAGCCAGCAAAGAGATGTGCATCTTATCCAGCTTTGACAAATACATGTTACCAAAAACCCGTAAGAGCTTGAGCAGAATTTTAAATAACTAATCTTTGTGTTGGTCTTTTCAATCACATGACAAGTCTGATCCTGATTTGTATGAAAGATGCTATTGCTACCAAAGTGTTTTGAACTATTAATGTATAAAATTCTGAAACGCAGCCGCTTCTTCATGGGTGGTCCCAGCCAGTTAGCTTACAAAAGAAGCAAGAGGTAAACTGTTTGCAGTGGGTTCTCTAGAAATACTTAAATGCTTGGTCATTGTTGTCATATTTCCAGGAATCCCTTGGAGTCTTCCAAGTATATCTTGTGAGCCATAAGCATCTGTGGTATAGCCACTTACTTTCTAGATTTCTTTCATGCAGCCCTAATACTGCAAAAGATGGGGAATGCCTTTGCTTTTGGCTCTAGTTGATTTCACTACTGCTGGAAATCATAGGATCACAGGAAATTAGTAGGGGTGTGCAAAGCAGACCATATTTGATTTGGATTTGCATTCGGCCTGATTTGGGGGACAGTGATTTGATTTGGATCGCTGTCCTGATTTGATTTGGCCAAATAGGAATCTGAATATCCGATGCTGATTTGGAGAATCAGTGATTCAGCCATAGACACGGCTTTAAGTGTTTGTTTGTTTGTTTGTTTTTTTTTTCCTACATACCTTGAGGTACCAGATGCAGCTCACAAAGGAGAGCAGCATTCCCCTCCCCCCGCAACACTCACGCTCATTCTCTTCCCCCCCCCCCGCCTGGTGATCAGCTGTGGGGGGAACCTGGGTGACCCCCCAGACCCAGGAGGCATCAGTCGCTGAGCCGGGGGACGGGCCCTTTGCATGCTCCATGGCAGACGTGGAAGTGGACCTGAAGTGCTTCTGGTCCACTTCTGGGTCCGTGGCTGAGTGCCCTGGGGACCGACCCCCCCCCCC
>NW_017729016.1:8260984-8267005 GCF_001723915.1 Gavialis gangeticus
CCCCCCCCCGTGCTCCTGTGGGATGCTCCATCTGTCTTAGCATTGCAGCATTCACAAGCTGCCTGGTACCTAGAGGATGTAGAAAAAAACATTTACGGCTGTGTCTATGTCCAAATCATCGAATCTCTCCAAATCGATTCAGAGAGGTTAAAAGGTCTCCTGATTCAGTTTAGATTTTTGGCCGCTGAATTGGGCTGAATCTCCGACGAATCGAATCAGCAACCAAAGCTTTGCACAGCCCTAGCAATTAGTGCAGGAAGGGACCTTACAGAGTCAGCTAGCTCAGCTTCTTGCTCGGGGTTTAGTCCAGGATGGTCCTGAAAAGTGTCTGCCCAACTTGCTCTGGAAAATATCCAGGGATGGGGATTCCCCAACTTCTCTAGGTAGCCTTGTCCAGTGCTTGACAATTCTTATAGTCAGAAAGTTCTTCTCCAACCTAAAATTCCTTTTCTTCAGCTTGAGCTCATTGCTCCTAGTCCTATCCTCTATGGCCACAAAGAGAAGCCCAGCCCATCTCCAGCGTTGGTTCAGCAGCTCCTTATTCGCTGCCCCATGACACTCCTCTGTTCCGTCTCTCTTTTGAATGTGCATGTAGCAGTTTTCTGAATATCTCCTTGTTGCTGCAGTTGATATCAGTGGTAACAGTACTGAACAAAGTTTAGAATTTTTGCTGCCAAGTTCTGTAAACTGCGTAGTAATGACTCCTTTACTATGAGTAGGTTAGTACTCCCATTGGTACTACCTTCTGTGGGTCTGAAATGGTGGTAGACTTTCTGAAAATAATGTCTAAATAACTGTCAGTTCCTGGGGGAATTGCATCTCTGATTTTTCTCATGTCACTGGGCAAAACCCTTTTTAGGAATTGGAATCAGAAGATTGCTTGAGGGCTGGGTGGATTTATGTAATTCTTGCATTTTCAGATCAAGCCTTGGTTGCAGTCTTTAGGGGTGAGGGAGACTGCTCCGGCATGTTTGACTTGTACTTAGGCTCATAGTTCATACTGGCTGTGACTTATAGGGGGAGCAGAGAACCTCCTCAAAGCACAATAATAGAAGGAAAAAATACTTCAAAGTGGAATAGCTGTTAAAACAGATGGTAAACATATCTAACTTTTTATACTAAGGCAGGGGTGGGCAATTACTTGGGCTGGAGAGCCACTTAGGGAGTTTTGGTGAGCTGTTACAGGCCAGGTCAGGCCCCCCCTGCCCCCTGCAGTAGCTCACCAAAATTCCCTAAGTGGTAGATTACTAAACTGGTCCAGAGGTGCTGGATGGAGCGGGCAGGACCTCCATGGGGACTGGCCTGGGATCCCTGTGGGCAGGGCATGCTCAGCCAGGTGCGATGGGATGGAGCTGTAGGTGGGCAGGGAGCAGGGTCCAGGAGTAGGATGGGTGGTCAGGGCTGGAGCTGGGATTGTGCACTACACCCTGGGGTAGAGCTGCAATCCACTCCCAGTGTGGCCCCACACTGTCATGCCCTATGATCCTGGCCCTGGCCCCCCCTGCCCATCTTGCTTCTGGACACTGCTTCCTGTCCCATTCACCTGACTGAGCATGCCCTGCCTGCTGGGGTCCTGGGCCAGGCTGGTCTACATGGAGACCTTGACCTCCCACCTGCTCCATCCAGTGCCCCTGGCAGTGGGTATGGGGCAGATGGACCGGGGTGCCAGGGCAGCAGGGCTGGGTCCAGTGGTGGCGTTAACACTGACAGCAACAGCTGGAAGGAGCCACTGCCACTGTCTGGCTGCTAGGCTGCCCCAGCACCACTGCATGTTTCAGGGTGGCAGAATGGGTGTGTGTACCATAGCCCAGGCTGTCCCCCTCTCCTGGGCCAGGCAGGGCTGAGGGACCCACCATGGGCCAGATAAAATCTCTTTGGCTTATGGGCCATATTTTACCCATCCTTGTGCTAAGGTTTACCTTTCTCAAATTGGGTGCACTCAGTTACTTGGATTCCCATGTCACAGTCAGTTTCTCTGTTTTCCTAGCCAGTATATGACAAAAGACCTCTAACCCTAGGAAACACTGGTTATGGCTTTGGTATACTGTGCCTCACTTTCTGGAAGCAGTGACTGGCTCCATTGTCTTTGCAAGTGTGTGCTGGGTATCCTTGTCTGGCTCTATTCTGTGTTCCCCCCCGTTTGCTCTTCCTATAGTACCTATTAAATAAATCAATATGGTCATAAAGGAAATCCTAACAAACCACCAAAGTTATACAGTAACTTTGTCATGGAATGGGCCACTTAATATTCATGTCATTATTATGTATTGCTGCTTATACGTGCATAGCAATTCCATGTCTGCCACAATAACTTTATTGGAAACAATGCATGTTGTGATACTCAAATATGGTCACTTCAAACTCATGCATTTATTCTCTAGTTTAATAAATGTTCTTGTTGGCTGAGAGCATAAATACTCTTATTAGTTTGTTCATGCTTAGAAATGAGCTTAGAAATAAACAGGATAACTAACACCCTACCTAACCATATTGTAAATGCCACATTTTATGGCATTAACAGATTTGGCTTTCTGTCTTCTGGGAACAGGAAAGCACAGAGTGTCCCAAGTGAAGTTTGTGATGCAATTCTCAGCAGATAAATCCCCAGCCCTCAAGCGCTTGTGAAGTTGCTGAGGTAGCCTGTACTTGGGAGACAGTTTGCATCTGCATTAATAGGACAATTCATTTCTAAATGCTGTATTTACTTGAATATAAGACAAGGGCTCCCCTCCAATCTGCTTGCCCTCTTCAGCTTATCCTCTTCCCCAACACTTACTATCAGGCACAAGTCTGCCCAGGGTTGATTTCATTGCACAGAATACAGGGAAACTGTCTCCTGCCCAGCCAGTCAGTAGTGTTGCTGCTGCTGCACGGCCCAGCAGGGGCTGCTTTCCTTGCTGTACTGGTGGGGGAAGGGGGACAAATTTAAGACAACCCTCCAATAGTTGGATTCGATACCTGGGAAAAATGATAAATTTGTTATAATTTTCCAGATATAGAATTTAATTATTTGGTGGTTTGGGGGGGAGGTCATCTTAGATTTGAGTAATGCACTCTGAGATGAACTGAGTTTCCTCCCTCCTTAAGCTGACGTTAATCCTTCTGATGCTTGCCACCTGTGAGTTTTCCTGCTCTTCTGTACATGTAAGAAATGGCTTTGTTTTGAACATTCTTGTTTTGAAAGTTTAAACATATCAGTTTTCAGTTAATGTTCCTTTTCTGAAACCTGCAGCTCAGACCTGTTCCTGTCTTCATGGTCACTCTTCGCTGCTTTTGTTATTTGACTTGCCTCTGTTCCCCCTGCTTATCATTTTAATTTTTGCTTGTATTTGGCTTTGGTTATAGAATTTAATGTTTCTCCTTCACTTTCTCTGATACTAAACTCCCCTGTTATAAGGCTGCTGTTTCTTGCTTGCTCTGCCTTGCTTCTGTTAGTCTCTGGGCATGATGAACTACGTAGAAGAACTGTGTCTGCATCAGGTAACAGTGCTGTTTATTTATGTAATTTTAAATCGTGTTAGAAGTTTTTTAGCATTTCTTTTCTTGAGCAAATTTTTATGCAAGTTGTTTCAGCCGAGTGACGCTTCTTGGGGCCAGATGAAATGGAGAAAACATTGGGATACCGAGATAGAGGTGCTTGGAGCGGCTAAGTTCAGCTTATTACCCCAGTGCACTCAGAAAACTCCTTTTGGCTTTAGGTGGTCAATACCAGCATAATACTTTCAAGCACATCCAGAAGTTATAGTAGAGTACTTTGTAGTAGCCGATTTGGCTATATATACCTATGCTAAATGGAAGCTTGCACATCTGAGAGCCTGACTGGTTATGCTGTAAAACAGTTGCAGTTGGGCTTTCCCAACTTTCTTGCTTACAAATTTAAGTGTTTTTTTTTGCCTATCTGTAAGCTATGAAGTATTCTTTCTGAGAGTATTTGAAGGGAGGAATAAGAAAAGTTGCGTTTTTAAAGACCTCTCTCAGTTTTTTCTGTTCATGACTAACCCAGTGTGTGAATATTGGAAAAAATAAATAAGGGGCAGTTATTCAACTAGCCCATACTTTAAGTATTCTCATACTGTTTTCAGGTGTAGTATGGTACCTCAAATTATTTGTCCTGAGAAGCTTTTGGAGCAAGAAATAAAATGTGGAATCTTGCTTAAATAGGTCTTGGATTGAATTTAGATAAACCAGAAAGGAAATTTGTTCATGTTACAAACTTTTTCCATAGGTGTTTTGCCAACAAGAGTACTGTCTTCTTTTTTAAAAATGTAACCTTATTTCATCATCTTTGTGTTGCTGGGAACTTCCCTGTTCCTATGCCTGGTAGCTCCTTGAACACATTTGTTTTTGGAGAGTTTAGTCTCTGAAGAAAAATAAAAAATCAGCAGGTGCATCTCCTTTTAGAGCAGCCTTATGCTTTGTTCTCTGACCATAACTAGAGTCCATTGGTAAATCGGAGTGTGTTCCTTATTGTAGGCTTGGATCAAGTCAGTCCTGTTTAATAGGAAATGCCTTCGTGAAAACTCCTACCTCCTCCACTAAACATGAACCAAGAACTGTATGATGTGTGTAAGATTTGCTTCATATGTCAACACTTTCATACAGAATAGACCTCTGCTGCTGGCAAAGCAGAGGAGATTGGTGACGCGGTGGAGAGGGTCAGGCAGAACCTTGCGTTTCTTGGTAGCAAGATGCAGGATATATGGATGGCTTGTGCGAGTGCCAGGCTTGGGTGAACTGACTCTGCCCGTCCTGCATATGTGTATACGCATTCAGGCTTGGCATCTGCTAGAATAACAATGTAAGATACAGGGGTGTAGGTTGTAGCTGTGTTGGTCTAAGGACATAGACAAGGTTTTTTGGGTGAATCTAATATCTTTTATTAGAGCAACTCAAATAGTTGGACATTCTTTTCTTATAAAGCTTTCGGGTTTAAAAACCTTTCGTCAGGCTGAGGAAGCATCTGCAGTTGGTATGTGCTCTTCTTCCTGGGTGGAATGAATTGTAAAGAGGCCCAAGGCTGGCATGCATGCATGCAAGCAAGGCCTGTGGGATGTTCTATATTTTCGTGAAACAGTAACAGTCAGATGTATACTCGGTTTGATGAATGCAAACTATTTTTAAAGCCATTGTTAAATTGTACTAGCTCATTTTTTAAACATGAACCACAAGGCAAAACAGTAGCTTATGAAGATAAGAGCAGCTCCTGGTGTGATGCACTGAGAACGTATTACCGATAGAAATAGATTATGTTTGCCATAGCAGATAGCAATATTCGTGTAAATAGCTATTGCACAACAACTCCCTGGATGTATTTGTCTTAATAGGCCATCGGTGTCAAATTTTTGGAAAAAAGTGCAGTTTAAAACTGCCAAAGCAAAGCTAACTTAAAAAAAAAAAAAAAAAAAGTGAAACAGGTGTGTGCCCAGTATGTTATGCAGTACATTCAGTTTTAGTTAATGTATTAAAAGTTCAGAAAGATAAATGTGTTCATGTAAAGTGACAGGTCTTCTGTAGGCAAGAGACTTGCTTACCATGCTGGCCTCACTCAGTGTTACACTAATTAGTTTGAGGCCATTCCTGCAAAATGCTGAGGTATCTTTTTCCCTTATTTTTTTAATAGTTTAGGTACTAATGCATAAATACATGCATTGTCCCTGTCCACTCTAACATAAAACATTATTAAAGGAACCCATGTAACAGGTAATGTCATCTAGAGAGAGCACTTTATTATATACAGTATTTATTTCTTATTTGTCTCTGACATTTTATTTTTGGCACGTGCTTATTTGGCGGCTTTGTGTGCTGGAATGTTTCTGAGAAATCTCTCTGTCACGTGCCTCAGTGCACAGTGAAATTGAGTGCAGACTCTTGTTTCCATAGGCTTTAATTGTAATGAGATTAGGGATTTAATCAGAAGGCAGGTGAGAGATGCACTTTATAGGCCAGGGATTTAGTCTCAGTTAAACCAGTACAAACTAGTATTTGCATGAACAGGTGTTTTTAAATCACAAAGCAACTTCA
>NW_017729016.1:8272005-8276758 GCF_001723915.1 Gavialis gangeticus
GTCCACTCTAACATAAAACATTATTAAAGGAACCCATGTAACAGGTAATGTCATCTAGAGAGAGCACTTTATTATATACAGTATTTATTTCTTATTTGTCTCTGACATTTTATTTTTGGCACGTGCTTATTTGGCGGCTTTGTGTGCTGGAATGTTTCTGAGAAATCTCTCTGTCACGTGCCTCAGTGCACAGTGAAATTGAGTGCAGACTCTTGTTTCCATAGGCTTTAATTGTAATGAGATTAGGGATTTAATCAGAAGGCAGGTGAGAGATGCACTTTATAGGCCAGGGATTTAGTCTCAGTTAAACCAGTACAAACTAGTATTTGCATGAACAGGTGTTTTTAAATTACAAAGCAACTTCAGTTCACCAAGGAGGAATAGATGCATGCAAAGTTTAGGACAAAGATTTCAAATAAAGGACCTTTACAATGAGCAAACAAACAAAAGGAATATAATCCTGATACGATATGGACTTCCTTTAAGAAATGACAATTTATAACCTTGTTCTTGTGATTCACATGTTCCTGCCATAATGAAAAGCAGACTCAAGATTAGCGTGGAATGGCAGCAGGTTAAGTTTAAATGAGGGGAAAGTTGAGAGAATTTCACCAGCATTGAATCTTTATGGTTTTCAGTTCAAACTTGGAAGTTCATATTCTTTCAGAAACACAGAAGGAAATTGCCAGCACTGCCTCCTCTGCCTGTAGTTGCTGGTACAGTTTATGTTCTGAATGCTGTGCTAAGTTTAGTCTATGAAGGTTAAAAGAGGTTGTTGCATTGAGGTCATTCTGGGCCACGTCTCAAAAAAGATTACCAGAAGAGACTGACCTTTTGCTTGCTTTTGTTGATGTCATATATTAATCATCTCTTGCAATGAGGGAGGAAAAAATAATGGTTCTGATAATCAGTCAGCCATAGCTTTTGATCATTCAGACAACCTCACTGTTCTTTGTTTGCTTTTTGAGACCAACTTGAAGGCGACTGTACAAAAGTGTGATCAAAAGTTCAATGTCTTGGCTGTCAGTTTATTAAAATAAGCGATCACCAAACCCCCTATTTTTATCTGTGGCACAGATCAGTCTTTCTATAGCCCATTAAAGGGCTATAGTTTAAAATCAAGCAAAAGTTATCAAAAGAATAAAAGCTATCTATATATTCTAAAACATGCTCATTAAATGACATATTGATGGCATATGGCCAGTACCTTACTTGGAGGTACAGTGAGATGGGGGATGATTTGCGGTTTTTAGCTGCCTGAAGAGGGAGGGTAAACATCCTACTCTTGAAATTTAGCATGTTCCTAAAATCTGCAGTCACAAACTTTCCTTAAGACAGGACAAAAAATTAAGAGCTTGGCTTAGGTCAAAAAGCCTCTCTTTGCTTCTTGGATTATACATCAAAGCTTTTGGAAATTGCTCTTTCTGGAAGTTGTATAGATTTTTCTTTTGCCCAAGCCTGCAAATGAGAAATAGATTCCTGTTTCCAAGCATGGCCAAAAGAAAAATGTTGCATGTAGGTGCACACAGCGAGGATAAATCGGTTGCTATATCAGCTGATGTAGTATTGTCTGCAGTGATGACTCTCAATTTATACTTTGTGTGTTGGTATCATAGACTGAAGGGCACTTGATTCTGGGATCTCCAGAAGAGGAAATACGTTGTGTTCTGTTGGTTAAAGCACAGGGCTGGTTCTAGGAGACACTGTTTTGTTCTTGGCTGTGCAGGCTTCCTGTGCTGGCTTTGTTATTGCACGTGATCACTTCAAATCTTTTGCTAGAAGGAGGTTTGAGGGCAAATTGTATTGAAATTTTGTAAAATTAAAAATAAAAGTTCTTCATTATTTTGGAAGGAGTTAATAATACTCCTGTTCCTAGGAGTACTTGCTGTGGTAGTTCAAATGGATTGATATTTATTCTCTCCCTTAGCATATACCACTTTATTTTATATTTCACTTGGGGTAAGGTTTATATATACAGGCATACCTCGTTTTATTGCGCTTCGCTTTATTGCGCTTCGCAGATATTGCGTTTTTTACAAATTGAGGCAAGACCCTCCACCAGCAAAAAGATTACGACTCGCTGAAGGCTCAGATGATGGTTAGCATTTTTTAGCAATAAAGTATTTTTTAATTAAGGTATGTACATTGTTCTTTTAGACATAATGCTATTGCACACTTAATAGACTACAGTATAGTATAAACATAACTTTTATATGCACTGGGAAACCAAAAAATTCGTGTGACTCGCTTTATTGCGATATTCGCTTTATTGCAGTGGTCTGGAACTGAACCCGCAATATCTCCGAGGTATGCCTGTACTATCCTTTCCTTACGCTTTTTTTTTTTTTTTTCTTTCTTGAAAGGCATTGATGAGCCTATCTCTGTGTTTAGGAGCAACCTGTCATCCTGGCAACTTATTAAGGATCAATACCAATTTATTAAGGAGCAGTACAAAAAAATCTGTAGGCTTTGAGTTTAGAATGGATTGGGATCTTGGGATCAGAGGAAAAACAGTTGAATGTCAGCATTTTCCCACTGTCTAAAGATTGCTGGGTGTGACCTTGGAGCCAGTTGGTGCCTGTTGCAAGTGCCCATTAGAGAGGAATTCTTTTTTAAAGATGGTGAGAAGTCACAATTGTTCTGTTGTTAAATTCTTTATGAAGTCGAGGTATTTATTAAGGATAGCTAGGGGAGGTCAAACTAAAGATTCCCTTTCCCCGGCCCGTGGTTGATTTTTAAATCATTTACTTTGTTTGACATCACAGTGCCTCATTGCCACTGTCTCTAACTCATTGGTTAACTTGCATGATTTCATCTTTTTGTCTATGAAGACGGGGCTTCCACATGTGCCAACAGAATATCTTTATTCATCAAAAGAAACTAGCATATGCTAATTGTCCTAGGTCTTGTGAAAGCACAGGAAAGAATGGACAGAAACAAGTTAATCTAGTTTGGCTACTACTGGCCTGATGAGCTGTTTGATAATTTGGGGATGTGATTGTCAAATCCAGCTGTTTAAAGCCTCCTTTTGGCGCATGCATGGCCACATGTGCAAAGAATTCTGGAGACTCCTCAGTATTGGATCTACAGCTAACGGGATGGGAATAATCCACTGTCTCGCCCATGTAACTGCAGTTCTAAATAATGGCCTACCTGATCATTGTGGAGGCAACAACATGGACTTTTTACGTGCACCTGGGTCAAACTCGACATATGGGCGTGTATTCTGTGGCACAGATTTCTGATTGGTCAATTTCTTGGTATAGAATTATGCAAAGTACTTCGGGCACCAGCTTCGTACCTTTAATTTGCATGTGACATGGCCACTAAAATTTCTTTAACAGCACACTGAATGCTGCCACATGTTAGCTTGCATTTTCCCAACAGTGTGTCTGTATCATGAAGAGCATGTTATCTATATACATAACAGATTATCTGCTTTTTATGGCAACAGTTGTACATATTTAATTATTTTTCTTGATTACAAATTGTGTGTTACAGCAAGATTTAGGTAGGTTGTCTTAACTCAAATTTCTAAGGTATTGTGAGTACTTTCTATTACCAAGGGCTTTCTGATAGTAAGATTGAGAATATCCAGATCATAACTGTGTTTTGTACCATGGTCACTGCACTTAGGTCATCAGGATTTTCTAAAAGGCTTAGGAGACCTAGGCAACTAACAGACTTGGAAAGAGGATCTCCTCGTTGGCTTATATCATGCTGATGAAGGTAGGATATTAACTCTACTACTGCCGGCTGAAATAAATGCAAATGTGAAAAATGATCAAGCAGTTTTTCAGTGCAGTTAGGAAACAGGCTACATTTGTAAGTATGCAGCAGTTTAAATATTTTATAAGAATTCTACAAGAAACTGAATTGGCATGAACTAGGGTAGATAGGTAAAACGGTTAATGCCTTTTCTCCTAATGCTATTGGTGGTAGGTATGTCTGCCTCTTAATAATGTGAATGCTTTTGATGAATCGGCAAAAACTTCTGAAGGCAGCAAATTCGACCTCCCTTTTTCTTTTAAATTGAAAAGCCACTTATTGCCTCCTGTAATTAACCCGAAGTGTAGGCCTTTCAGGTCGGGGACTATCCTGCTAGCATAGTGCTATCCTGATTCTAATTGCACCTTCTAGGTGCTTCTTTATTCTCTTTCTCTTTCCTATACATAAAAACACTGTTGTTAGATGTGTGTTGAGACTCTAGTGTTTTGCTCATCTCTCACAAGTTAAACAGCCTTTGTGAATGTCACAGAATGAAAGTTGCCATGCTTGCAGTGCTTTGAGAGCAGTTAGGCTTTGAGCCTAGCAATCCGTGACTTGAAAGCTGACCCTCTTTTAAATTATTGCAGAATCATAGAATGCATGTAATTGTAACTATGGAAGATGGTTTTGTATTCAACATGTCTGTGTTGGCATGTGCAGTATCATGGCTGATGTTTAATGCATCAATTTGTATTGAGTTGTAAATAAAAATGTCCTCTTCTGTTGGGGAAAATAAACTTTAACTGTTGTAATTCACTGTTAGAAAAGCGTGTGTTTGTGTATGCATGAAGTCAAGTTAGCGTAACCCTGGAAAAGAAACCTTTTGTGTGATAAAATTACACTTAGCACTAAGTGTTAACACTTAAAACGCTAGAGTCAAATGTTCAAGCAGGATAACACTTGCCAACTGCTGTTGTATCATAAAGTTATACATTTTTGAGAGAGGAGCATCTCCTGATCATATTGGGTAATGCATTGCCTTAAT
>NW_017729016.1:8281758-8288285 GCF_001723915.1 Gavialis gangeticus
AAGTGTTAACACTTAAAACGCTAGAGTCAAATGTTCAAGCAGGATAACACTTGCCAACTGCTGTTGTATCATAAAGTTATACATTTTTGAGAGAGGAGCATCTCCTGATCATATTGGGTAATGCATTGCCTTAACATGTGCTCCATGGAGATGATATGATCAAATGCAGCCTTAGGGCTGGGACAAATGATGCACTGATTGTGGTTCGCACCCCAGGACTCCCTGGGAGTCTCCAACTGCCTCCAGTGGATCCACAGGCTGAGACTGAAAATCAGCTGACTTTGTCAGCTGACATCTCAGCTCTGGGATCTCATGGGAGTCAGTTCAAGACTCTGGTGTGGTAGTACAATCTAAATCTAGACTGTAGCAAACATTAACATGTGACTGTTCAGAAAACTTTCTTAGTCACATTAACACTTCCCAGGATCTAAATATTAGGGCTGTACAAAATTTCGCTGCCAGTTTTATTTCAATGCTGTTTCGACCTGTTTTGAGGTTGAAACAGCAACATCGAAATGGAACAAATATAGTCTAAACAAAACGAAGCAAGTGGAAATGTTTCGCTGTTTTGGTGCTATTTCAACGTTTTGCGCATAGACTATAATGGGGAAGGACAAAACAGCCTATAACTTTGTCATTTCTGGCCTGATTTGGATGAAACTTGCAGGGATGGTAGCCCCTTCTGAGGGCATGAAGCCTGCCAAGTTTCAAGGAGATGGGTCCAGGGGTTTGGGGGAAACCACCCCAAATTCTTGAAAGCAAAACTCATGTCACGTGTATGTTTTAAGCCACAGCGGGGTCAAAACTGCAGGTGTCCTAGCCCCTGCGGAGGCCATGAAGCCTGCCAGCTTTCAAGGAGATAAGTGCAGGGGTCTGGGTTCTGGGGCCCTGGACCCCTAGCTGCTGACAGGCAAAACTCATGACATGAGTGCTTGTACTAGCTAGCTACTGTGTTACGCAATCAATTATGATTCACTTGGGGACCAGCTCAATACACAGTAGCTAGCGAGGATAATGAGTTAATGAGCAAGGATTAACACCTACAAAACCACAGACTAAGGAGAGGAAAAAAATCGGTACAGAGCCAGGAATTGCTTCTACCCCAAGACAGAGACAGTCAGTTGCACGAGCACCCATGTCACAGCTTGAAACACGGCAGGCTTCATGCTCTCAGAAGGGGCTACCATCCCTGTAAGTTTCATCCAAATCAAGCCAGAAATGACAGTTTTATAGGCTGTTTTGTCCTTCCCCAGTATATCCTATGGGTGAAATGTTGAAACAGTTTCGACAGGAACAAAATGGAACAGCTGTTTTGAATTGAAACAAAATTTGAAACGAAACACTGTTCTGTTGAAACATTGACACACCGATCGAAACAGAATGCTGCCATTTCACACAGCCCTACTAAATATAACACATGCCAAATATAATGTGTAACAAAGCCCATACAGTGGTAGTTTTAGCTATTAAGATCTCAGTTTGTGTTTCCTCCCAGTGATGTTTCTAGTGCTTGTATTCAGTAATTTTTAATCACTTTCTTTCTAAATTAGCTAATAATAGTACACTTACAGTACACCTGGTAGTTTGCTTCTCCACTGCTTGCTCATTTTCATTCCTGCTGCTTGTAGTTTCAACTGTTTTCACCTTTGACAATTAAAGTCTTGAACCACCCCATATTTCAAACAGGATTATGGGTGTGAAAACAGTAGGCCTGTGGTTCTCCCTCAACAGCAGCTGTTTCCTGCCAGTTTTTGAAATTGGTCAACTACGAAGTTAGACACTGCATCCAATATACTTATTTCCAAAACTGGGTAGGTGCACAAGGCTGCAGCTTTCTCATAGTTTTTCTCCGGTTGATAGAAGCAGCTTAATGGACACTGAACATTTTTGTATGATAGCTCCCAATGTACTCTTATTTAATCCGTGACAGTTCAGACAGGATTGCTTTCAAATAATTCATTGTTATGGGATTAGGCTTTATGGGGAATATCAGAGGATGAGTTTGAACACTCCATTCTTAAATGGAAAAAATTTATTTCAGGTAAAGCATTTGTGCCTGGCTATCGCTGGGCTTTTGCTGTTCTGTTTTAAAAAACAAAAAGTGATTACTCTTAAAGAGCTACATGATTCTGAGCATACTGGAAACCTGGCCTTTTTTTCATTTGCTTGGTTGTTTTCAACCACTTATGTTATGGAAGGAACTGTATTTTGCCCCAAGTTGTTTTTTTTTTTCCCTCTGTTCAGCATTGGTCTATGCCTGGAAAAAATATTTTTACAACCATTGGCTAGAAACTTAACTTTTTTAATACATGAAAGCTTAGACATTGGCTTTATGAAGAAAAAAGTAGAGTACTTGCCTGTTATGCAGGCAAACTTTGTTTTTTAATGATTATAATAAAACAAATGCTGGAGCAGAGCTTCACATGCAGCATGACTTAAGGAAGCAAAGTTTTCCTACCAAACCGATTTCTTTATCCCCTTAACACGGCTGTGTTTGCTTGTGTAACCAAGTTGAAGGAGGTCAGGCCAGACAGTGGTTTACAAGTTTCAGAGAACCACCTTTTGAGAGTTACAAATCCAACAGCTTTTTGTTCAAGTAGTATGTAAGTATATGTATGTCATTCTAGAGCTGTTAGGTATTTTGTCTTGAAAAAACAGAGACCCCAAGTAGCATTAATTGAGGTAAAAGGACCCTTTGAGGGGGACAGGGACGCGTCATACAACCTGTTCACGTCTGGAATCAGAACTGCCATTTTATCACTTAACTACTGTTCATTGGTACTACAGTTATTACACTTTACATGTGATCTGGCTCCTTTACTTGCTGTCCTGACTTCTCCCTAAACTCTGTGATGGTGTTGCATTGTGTTGTGTGAAAGGCACATGAATACGAAAGATCAAATGAACTGAAGAATTACTTGCATATTCTCTGAATATCACACTGCTAATGCAAAACTCTCCATTATTTAGCCATGTGGAAGTGAGCAACTAGATAGTTGGCAGCCATCTGCTCATGGCAACAATATTTATTGTTATGATTTACAGCAAGAAAAGATTCTGCTGGTATAGGTCGTATCTTCTTCCAAATTCATCTAGATCATTTAGAAAATGGGTCTCTGAAATTGTTGGGTAGATGACATAAAAGTCACTATTAATATTACTTTTAAATATGTATGTTTGTTGGACACGGACACAGAAAACTTTCTAAAATGAAAAGGTTTAATTGAACCTATTTTTAGCATCTGAATTGTAAATTGATTTCATGAGCTGCTTTTTCTGGATGTTGTATTGAAGCAGAGCTGTTAAAATCATTGAAACATGAAAGACTTGTGGGAGGGTTAAATCATGTATAAGCATGACTAAGCTAAAATCCCAAGTCATTCTGGGTTAGGGAAGATCGTTGTGCTGACTCATTGACCTTTTTGTCACAACTCCGGGGAGTCATTTCAGGAGAGAGGTTCGACTCAGACAAGGAGTGAGATTTCCCCAGAAAATAACTGGGGACTTTAAAAAACCCCATCAAAACTAGAAAACTAAAGTCTTTATTAGCATGTATTTTTCACTACTGCAGTATTTTATGACTTCCTAGAAAAATCTGCATTTACTGATTTGCTTGAACTGACAATATAGTGGTTATTAATTATTTATTTCACTGCTGGCAGGTTTAAAAAATGTATAATTAACATTAGCCTCATTTATAACCTGCACCTTGTAGTTCTGACCCCACGCACGCACGCACGCGTGCGCGTGCGTACTTGTGTAACCAGGAAATGATCCAAAGAAAATAGAATATATTTTGTAACATTGAACCTGAAGAATACATGCATTTAAAAATGTCTTTAAAAGAAGCCTTGTTTCCTCTGCACTCTCTAACCTACAAGCTTACAATTTTTTAAAATCATCTTAATTGCTTCATGGTTATGACTAGTTCTGGAAAACATGACACATGAGAAAAGGTTGGAAGAACCTGGAGAACGGATGATTGAGGGGAGGATTCAAATGCAGCAAGTGTCTCATAAAGCACTGGTTTTCAACCTGTGGTCTGTGGACCCCCAGTGACTCAAAGATTACTACTGATCAGTCAAAAGTATGTGAATACTCACACTCACAATTCAAAGGGGTCCACACTTCCATTTGAAATTTTTTAGGGGTCCACAAATGAAAAAAGGTTGAAAACCACTGTCAGAGAAATTATGATGATCAGTTTTGTACTCCTGGGAGCAGGATGAGAAGTCACAGCCTGACCCACGCAACAAGGGGAAATTTAGGTTGGCTCATAGGAAGAGCTTTCTAACTATGAGACTAGTTAACCAGTGGAACAGACCCCTTAGAGATGTTGCATAATCTCCATAACTACAAGCCTTTCAATACAAGTTAGGGTAGTGATTCTCAACCAGGGTGATATGAGATCAGTTTTAAGGGTGCCATGCAATATTAGTGCTGTTAAGTGTGCAAACACCTACAGCAGGGGTGGGTAATTATTTTGGCTGGTGGGCCACTTAAGTTTTGGTGAGCTGTTGAGGGCTGCACACAATTTTTTCAGAAGGTATAATTTTAACAAATATAGGTAAACAAATTGTATATTAAAAATTAAACATTTATAACATTTTAATTTTATTTCAAAAGCTATTTTTTGCCTCTTACGTGTTTTTGAGTAGTGTGTATAGAGGCGATTACATAATAGTTCAAAATAGTCTTGCTCTTGTGTATTGTGTAGGAGGGGTGTGGGGGACACAATGCCCATATGCCAGGTCCCAGGAGCTGGCTGGGGGTGGGGGAGGTAGGGGGCGCATGTAGCAGAGCTTGCCTATGTGTTGCAGTGCAGGTGCAGTCTGCTGCCCCCCGCCCCCCAATCTGGCCCACAGCACTTTGTGTGGGGGGCCAAGCCCTGCCCACTTCTGCCGGGGGTGGCTTGAGCTGTGCTCACACCTGTGCTGTCCCGGCCCCAGCTGTTGCGCATAGTTTTCTGCCAGAGCTGCTCCTGGTAAAGGTGCAGACTCCCAGGTACTGCTTGGCTTGCTTCGCCTCCAGCGGTTCCTCTTCCTTCTGCCCGTGCTGTGTCATTCTGGGTAGCAGGCAGGGCAGGGAAGTAGTGGTGATGGCTGTGGAGATGCATGCCAAGCACCACGTACCCAGCCAGGCAGGGGGGAAACTGCAGTTAGGTGGCTCCTGCCCCCATGCTTGGGGCTTCAGCTCCTGGCCACCTTCCACCCACTTGGCTGCCTGCAGCTGGCTGCTCGTTGCACTGGATGGACACAGTGGGTCCAAGGTTGCTGGTAGATGGAGCCCTGCGCGCTGGGGCAGGAGTCACCTGACTGCAGCTTCCTCCCTGTGTGGAGTGGTGCAGGAAGGGGAGCTGATCAGCACCCAAGCAGCTGCAGCCATATCAGGAGGAGCCCTGCTGGGAAGCGGTGTGCGCTGGTTGGGGCCATCAGGCATGGGAGGGGGCAAGGCAGCTGCAGGCCAGATGCAGTCAATTGGCGGGCACCAGCCTGCAGGCCAGATCCAATCAGTTGGTAGGTAAGATCCAGCCTGCTGGCCTTATTTTGCCCACCCCTGACCTACAGTGATTCCCAAGATAAACCCTGAGACTTCTAATGGAAGTCCATTTGTCAATACCATCCTGCCGTGTTGTGGTTTTTCCAAGTTCTTTGCAACAAAAGGATTGTTCTATTATTTTTCCATAGTAAAAAAAAAAAAAATAAAGGGAGGGAATGGAGCTGGGAGCTGGCTTTTTCCAAGGGATGGCTTCAGCCTAATGTGATTGAGAACCTCTGAGTCAGGCAAACGTTTGTCTGGGATGATTAGACAGGGATATTCCTGCTCTGAGCAAGGCATTGGTAGAGATGATGCCCTGAAGTCCCTTCATGCCCTGGCTTTCATAGTTGTGATATTTTAGCTTGACACTGTCTTTTTAACACTTGTCAGCTGGAATTTACATTATAGAATACATTGCTTTACATATGGCAAAAGCATTTTTGCTCTAATGTATCTTTCTGCACATCGAAGAAAATCAGCTTTTCAAAACAATTAACTGGGCTCATTGGACATTTTAGAGGGCAACAGTCTCTACTGCTCGCTCCCTGCTATATTGAAATGTTCTGCAATTCAACCTCAGTTACTATGGTTATACTGATTTTGGTTTTGTTTGTATTCATCCTGCAGTAGAAATTACATGTCACTTCCTGTAATATAGTTTCTATTTGCTTAATTCAAAATAACTCTTTTGGGACAGTTCCTGCTCTACACGTTATCATGTAGTGATCTTGTTAATTGTGCAATGAATTTAGACTGGCTACACATGCAAATTAAGTATGGTACATTACAAAGTTCCAACCAGCTATAAAGTTATTGCTTGAAAATGTGTAATAATAACTTTTATAGCTGGTTTCTATCCAGCTTTGATTTGCATGTGTAGGCATTCTGCAGCTGGGAGATCTCAGCTGTTGACATCTTCCAGCTGTGGGAGCCCTTCTTGCCTGGTTGGGAGATCGCAGCTGAGTGATGCTCCACGTATCCTTGGGACT
>NW_017729016.1:8293285-8294720 GCF_001723915.1 Gavialis gangeticus
GAGCCCTTCTTGCCTGGTTGGGAGATCGCAGCTGAGTGATGCTCCATGTATCCTTGGGACTGGGAGATCACAAAAGCACTCCATGGCTCCTGGAGTCGAGGAGTCCCACAGCTAACAGGACTCTTAGTCCGAACTTCACCCTGTGGCTGCTGGAGCAGAGAGTCTCACAGCTAACGGGACTGTTGGTCCAGTGCACAGCCAAGGTGGGGAGTCTCTGCATCCAATTGGGACTCTTGGTCCTGGCTGCATGTGGTCCCTGTGGGAGCCTGCTGCTTTCCAGTGCAGGGGGAGAGATCCCATGGTGTCTTTACCTGCATCTGTAGAGGGGCCACATTTACAGGTTTTTGGCTAATAATGGAAGCTATGATTATCTTTGAAGAGCAGTGGCAGAATCCTTTTGGTTTGCTTTACGCGACTTTTGTAGTGCAAACTCTTGAGTGTCATGTTTGGAAAGTAACTTAGGTGCACAGACTCTGCTCTGTCTGCTAAAATGGATATCATGGAGGGAGCAGGCCAAAAGGATAGGGCTTCTGCTTTGTTTGTACAGATTATCTTGGTGAATTTTATGGGAACTGAAAAAAAAATCCTCATAGTTATGGGCAGTTGGCCTGTTTCCTCATCCCAGGAGGGACTTGATGCCCCACCTTTTAGTGCCTTTCAGCTCCTTGTTTTTATTGAACACACAATTATTTAAAAAAGCCTGCTTTATTTAACAAAAATAAGTTAAGCAAAATATCAAATGGAACAGTTTCTGTGCCCTTATTTTTCCTAGAGGCTTGTTTGGACCTCTGCTTTTGGGGTTATTGCCTGAGTGCATCTTCCACTTGCCTGAGTTGCTCCCTTGTCAGCCTGGTTTGGTAGTTGAATAGGGCTGGCTGGTCAAAGGCACGTAAAGGTCCTCGTATAAAGGTACACAGCTTTCAAGATTTAGCATTTTAATATTGCACATCTACTCATTTTAAGTACTACAAAAGAGATGTATTGCATCAGATTTCTGAAGCAGAAGTTCCTGGGTTTTTACCTTCCTGCATTCCTCTGTGGTAGCAATGCTAAGATAGCAGCCTGGTGAACGTAAAGATCTTGATGGCTCTACCTGAGTAAGAAGCCTGATTTGATAGTTGTTGCACAGCCAGCACGTAGAACGGAGATATTTTTTTAAATGCTAAAATCCTGATCTGATTTTTAATCTGTAATCCAGGTTTAGATTAAGAACAGATTAGAATACTGTTTACCTGTAGGTGAGAGCTCTTTTTAAAGTGGTATAAGTTTTCAATTCTCTTCCAATCCACTTCATTTTCTCAGGACTGGAATTTGACATGGCACACAGAAAATCCAGATTTTACCCACTGCTTTCAAAACACCGTTCTCATCTGGGTTCCTTGCATTTACCTCTGGGTTTGCTTCCCAATCTACTTCCTATATCTCGGTCATCATG
>NW_017729016.1:8299720-8309882 GCF_001723915.1 Gavialis gangeticus
TTTTTAAAGTGGTATAAGTTTTCAATTCTCTTCCAATCCACTTCATTTTCTCAGGACTGGAATTTGACATGGCACACAGAAAATCCAGATTTTACCCACTGCTTTCAAAACACCGTTCTCATCTGGGTTCCTTGCATTTACCTCTGGGTTTGCTTCCCAATCTACTTCCTATATCTCAGTCATCATGACAGGGGTTATATCCAAATGTCCTGTCTCAACAAAGCCAAAACAGTAAGTCACTTTTATTATGGCATCTGTTTAGTGGGGGTTCAGATGTTTACTAAACTATTTTTATTAAACTCTATCAAGATTTGTTTATGTGGACAAAGTCCCAATAAATGGCTTCTAAGTCTTGTGCAGTTGTCCTCCTGGCTGTAGGTTTTGTAAGAATAAAGGCTGTTGAATGCGAGAAAAGCACACCTCCTTCAGAGTGCTTTGTGCTGGCTCAGTTGAGGAATGCCATATCTTGGCCACCCTGGTCCTGAGGCTTCAGGACCTAGAAATAAAAGGGCTTTATGGAAATAATCAGCTCTTTGCCAGATTTCTTGAGTGTTTAGAAGAAGCAATCTTTATTAGCATTATTACGGGTACCCTATTGGTTTATCATTGAATGGGCACTTAAGTTAAAACATTTAAGTTCCATTCTAGAACAAACAAAAACTTAAGAGAAGACATAATACCTTAATTTGGGAGTTTGTCCTTCACCTTAACACTGTTATTCAATGTTTTATTCTCAGTCTAGTTTTAGAAGTCAGAGACATGAATGAGTGATAGCTTAGATTAGTTCAAAACTAATCTAAAATATAAAATGCAATTAAAAAATTCTTCAATAGAGAAAAACAAAGTAAATAATTTTACTAGTTAATGTATATGATAGGGTTTGGTTTTAATTTGTAACTGGGTTGACACAACAAGGTGATCACATTTTGGCTGCTTGTATGTGAACTCGGTTATAAATAATGTCTTTTTGGTACATCTAGGAGTTTACTTTTAACCCTTGTAGTGCTACATAAAATATCCCCCATTTGTGAGGACTAATGTATATAACACTCTTGTTCCAGGCCTTGGGTCTAATATTATGGATAGTCTGCTGGGCAGACCTTTTCTACTCTTTCTGGGAAAGAAGTCAAAATATTTCTCTTGCTCCAGTTTTCTTTGTTAGCCCTACAGTTTTAGGCATAACAATGGTAAGTATGCAGTATCCTGTTAGACTTTTTTCACAGTGCAAAATCATAACTGCTGATCTTTCTAAGTTGTAAGTCTTGCCTTGTCGTGTTTTGCAGATTGCTTGTTTTTAATTCTTTTACCTACAAACTCCACTTTGCAATTTTTTTGCTTGCAGCTCAATTCAGAAATATTGAATCTTGTTCATGTAATCAAAGCTTTGCTGAAAACTCTACATAGTCATGTGCAAATTGATTCAAAGCTTTTTAATTTTTCAGAGGCCACTAGTACATCTTGCTTCGTGTAGTTTTTCATGAACTTGACTTATAAGTAATAATGGAGGAGTCCAGTTAGTACTACTTAAAATCATAAACTATGCTTAAGTTGGGGGCCAAAACTTCAAACAAAAAGCCCCCAACTCTTTGAATGGTTTGTAACAGTCCCTTTTGTTCTCTGGGGCTTTGAAACTAAACTATGTATTTTGTACTATTAAAAACGCCCAATGGACCATTCTTAAATACTAATATTGTGTATGATGGGTGGCTGCCCCAGAGTAAATTGTCCTGCTTATCCTGTCTGTCAGTGCTTCTCTTCTTTGTGTCCTTTCTCTGCTTGTATGTAGTATTTTTATTTCTTCACCCCCACAGTCTGGCATGTCCAACTGACATTGGAAGTTCTTTGGAATAATTTTGGTACAGGTACAAGCAAATTGGGACGTGGTGGGAATCTGGGCAATATAGGCCTTTAAACACTAAATAAATAATTTGGCGTAGACATGTTGTTTGTGCTTTGTATCTTGTTCTTGCTTTTTGTATCAGCTTTACTATCACAAGGGTCCAGAACTAATCTGCTTATGTTATTTGTCCACAGTTGCTCGTCACATTTTTAATACAATACGAAAGAATGAAAGGAGTCCAGTCTTCAGGTTTCTTGTTGATTTTCTGGCTCATTGCACTGTTGTGTGCCACAGTAATTTTTAGGTCTAAAATATTACATGCCTTAAATATGGTAAGTGATTATTTTTTAACTAAGTAGAGTTAAGTGGTATCATGGTGCAGTGGTCATTTGTTTAATGATTGAATTTGTGCTGCCCATCATTGGTACATAAGATAATGAATGAGTTAATGAACCACTAAGTCTGCCTTCATTCTTCAGTGTTTAAGGGCCATTAAGTCTTGTTTGTTTTACTTTTTGAGGGTTGTTTTTTTGTTTTGTTTTGTTTTGTTTTTGTTTTTGTTTTTTTTTCTTCTACATTTGAAACTAGTCAAAGCCTTCATGATCTTACCAAGGCATCTGTGGCCAAGTTATTAGCAAAAAAATTTTACAAGACTCTTCAGTGGTGCAAGGCACATATTTCAGTTGAATAAAGATGTGTACCCTCTTTCTGAAATGTTTTTGGGAAGTGTTTAGTGGCTGTCTTTTTCTCCCCCCCTGTTGATTATATAGATTTCCTGAAGTTTTGGTCATATGCAACTTCTGGAGGGGGGGGGGATGGGAGGCAAAGAATTTTCTTGAGCACTTGCAATATTTATTAAAAGCCCAGTGCAAAAATAAGTTACATGGCTTATAAGGCTAGCTAAAAAATGGGACGTAACTGTTTTTTCCTGAAAAGCTTCCACTGACATTAAATTTTGAGAACTTCTAATCAACTCTGATATTTTGTTAATTATGGATGTGTTCTTTCTGCAACTGTAACTTGTCTTCATTTTTCTCTGGGAGGGAGGGATTGAGCTATGCTGGATGTGTGGAGATGAGGAAGAACATCCTGGAGTTTCAAAACATTGTGGAGCATGATTTAATGGACTAAATTGTACTCCCAAATCTGATTCTTAATGCCTTTTTTCCCCCTCTGCCAACCCCTTGTAGATGACATGTACCCATTAAATCGAACCAGTACAATTCACTCTACCTTAAACACTGCAACTCTGTGGTAAGGATTTGTGTGAGTGCAGTGACCCCAGTGGTTAAAAGCCAGATAAAGCTTTGCAAGGAAATAGAGAGTATTCTCAGGAACTCCATGTTATTGATGTCTTTGGATGGTCCCAGTACAAGAAAAACAACTTTGTTTTCCTCCTCCTCTGCAGAGAAAAGTATTCTGCCATAATATTTTGCACTGGGATATGCACGTGTTCTGTTTTAATTGGGCTGGTTGAAGAACGCTGCCCTGATGTGTTTAGTCTCCAGTGCCCAGTACTTGCAAAGGGAATGCTTCCTACTTTGCAGTTGTTTCTGAACTGGAAGCTGCCTTGTTCATTGAGCAGAGTGTTTATTTTATTTTGATATGGATTTCCAAATTAAGGCGTTTCAAAGTAGACCATTGTAATAGTTCTTGTTTGTAAATGAAAGCAATTTTGAAAACTAACCAAATTATCATCTCTTTTTAGGGTGCTGAAGTTGATATATTTCGTTACGTCACCTTCTGCAGTTACTTCATCCTGGTGCTAATACAGCTAATACTGTCCTGCTTTCCAGAAAAACCTCCTTTGTTTTCTGAAACAGTTCGTGATCCTGTAAGTGTTAAGAAATGATGTTCTGGCATGTGAAAATAAAGACTGGAAGGTCAAGTGCCATACCTACAAGATTCTTTACACAGCAGGGATTCACTCTGCAATTATTCAACTTCTCCCTGAATTATGGCAGGAGGCACTTTATTTTTTATTTAGTTGGCTTTGTACTGAGAGCATTTGGCACTGCACAAGTTTAGGTACACCTTACAAAAACAAGGTGGATTTTATAAAAATGTACTTGCCCTTTTGACTACAAACAGACATTGTATTTGTCCTGGGATAAACCCTTTTTCTTCCTGGAATAAAGTACTGTTGTTCAGACATCCATGTCCATTGTCCTGGGATAAATCCTAAAATGCTTCACAAGTTAAGAAGTACTAATGGTTTATCCCCAGCGATTACAAAGTGTGTCTGAACAGTTATCTTGCGATTTGCATTGTTGACTCTCTCTTTTGGTACTTGAACAAGACTTTCATATAGGTTTTAATTTCTGTTATAGTTTCTTAAAATATATATTTGTCAATGATAAACCTATTTATCTCTGCCCCTTAGTTTGCAGGCCCAGTCTTGGCATCACTGTATTATATAGCGACTCTGAATATTCAGTATTCTGGCTCTAACTGCTGAAGTTTGGATGGGTTTTTAAGGTTGAAATTGTAGCTCCTTTTGTAACAGGAGGTGTTGCTATCCTTGAGCTAGAACTGACTGATGAAGTGAACCAGAAATCTGTTAGCAAAGAAATTAAAGCAGTCAGCCTGGATAGAGAATTAGAGCAACTGACACTAAGTGCAAGGAAAAATTGATGTCTTTTGAATTTGCTGTCTACATTTGCATGCTGTTATAGGAGATTCTTTGAAGTCTCTTAAACAAGATCAGCTGTTGGTGATTCATGTAGTCAGTGACCAGTCCAGAAGAAAAGTTCTGAATTATACTGGATAGTTTGCGTGGGAACTGTGGAAACATTTTTGTCTGCTTTGGTCATGGTTGTTGTGTTTACAGTAAATAAGATTCTGCTTCATAATCCAGACATTTCAGAACAGTGATACTCCAACGAGGGTGCCATGGCATGCTGCAGTGCTTGGAGATCCTCTCATGGGCACAGAGGAGTGCCATACCGTGTTGGAGCACTGTTAGGTTTATAAGCATGATTCTCAAGATAAATCCAGAAATTTCCAATAGAAATCCATAGTTGTGGTCTTTGAGTTTTTTGCAACAGAAGAACTACTCTATTATTTTTCTGTAGGCATAAAAAGTGAAAACTAAGAGCTGGCATTTTCTAAAGGGTGCCTTGGCACTAAAAAGGTTGAGAACTATTGTTTATATATGGTGAATAATGCATGGTGTAGGTTCACAATTCAAACAGCCTTTAAAAAAAATAACAAAAACCCACTTCCTTTTTTAAATATCCTGTGCATGAAGTGTATCGTTGGCTTTCCATTTCATTTTTACATTTGCATGTTTTGCTTTGCAGTTGTGACTAATGTGAATTATTTTTCTCTTTTAATATAGAAGTTAGACTCCAGAGACATTTGATCTTCTCCCAGAAGCTAATAACTACTCTAGTTTTCCTACGGATGTTTAAGACTATACTACCAAAGCTTTACAATTAGAATTTCTAACTATTTAGCGTAATAAATGATTTACAAATTGCTAAGAGCCTTTGCTGCCACTGACCTCAACAGGAGTTAAGGCCACTGCATTAGGTGCTAAACATTCACGGAATTGAGCCCTGATTGAACAAGCACGGAGATTGGAGGGGAAGAATGCAAGAGCAGTGGTTTGTTAACCCGTTTAAAAAAACTGAAATTTCAGGGCATTTATACCTGTGCTCTGGGAGTCAGTGGGGGGTACTTGAGAGCGGCTTGCGGAGCAGCTCTAATTAAGGTGCCTGGAGAGTCTCCTGTATCAGTATCCCCATGCTTCAAAATGGTGGGGGAGGGGGGACACTTGAAGTGTGGGGATTGTTGATACATGAGACACTGGAGGCTGCTGGAGTGTGGTGATTACTAGGGGTGTGCGAGATGGGCCGTATTCGATTTGCATTCAGCCCGAATCGGGGGCAGTGATTTTGATTTGTTGATTCGGATCACTGTCCCGATTTTTGATTTGGCTGAATCTGAAGAGTTGATGCTGATTCAGCCATAGACATAGCTTTAAATGTTTTTTCTACATAGCTCGAGATACCAGGTGCAGCTCATGATCGTGGCAATGCTGGGACAGATGGAGTGTCCCACAGGAGCACAGGGGACCCCCCACATGCTTAGCAGTGAACCCAGAACTAGACTGGAAGTACTTCTGGCCCACTTCCGGATCCACCACCGGGTGTGCTGAGGCCCCCCCCCCTGACCTAGGAGGCACAAGTCACTGAGCCAGGGAAGTGCAGGGGGCCCCCCAGCGCGCTCCCTGGAGGACCTGGGAGTGCTGCTGGTCCACTTCCAGGCCTTTGCCGAGCGACTGGGGAGCCCCCGCACTCCTGTGGAATGCTCCATCTGCCCCAGCATTGCAGCATTCATGAGCAGCCTGGTACCTTGTGGTATGTAGAAAAAACATTTAAAGCTGTGTCTATGTCCAAATTGCCGACTCCAATTCGATTCTGAGAGATTAAAGGGTCCTCTGATTCAATTCAGATTCAGAGATTCGGCCACTGAATTGGGCCAAATCTCTGCCGAATCAAATCGGGGACCAAAGCTTTGCACAGCTCTAGTAAGTACCATGTTCCAGCAGACTTAATTAATTGAGTCTGCTCTGATGTGCTGTAACTGCAGCACATTAGAGCAGCTTTGCTGCTCATGTATAGGCACCCTCAGATGATACTATGTCTGAGTTTAGTAACTTAGCCATGTATTGTGACAGTGTTAGAGATCTTATTTATCAATAAGATGAGTTTTATGGTTACTTACCTATCAATACTGAAATACTTAACTTGTGTTCTTGATTTCTTGCTCCAAATTGTCTGTCAGTTGGTAGCAGGAGTTTAGAAGTTCTGGATTATGCAATTAACTTTATATAAACAGGTTATTAGAGAGATGCGCAGGAAAAATCTAATACGTCATTTTCTCTCAAATCTAGTTCCACATTAGACTGAAGGAGTATTCTCTGTACTTGCTCACACTAGAAATTCTCTGTGGTGGGAATTTTAATGGTGTAATTGGCACCAGGGCTAAGGAGAGATTGGGCCATTACTTTTGCCTTTTTACATTTTTTCCTCTGTCCAGGAAGGCAGTTTTGTAGTTTGCAAGAAGTGCTATTGTTGATCTGGAAAGGGGTAGTACTTTGGAAACGTTGGATTATTTTGCCCTCCCCCTCCCAAAGCTGGCTATTTGTTGAATGTATATATTTTCTATTCATCTCTGCTTTTTAATAGTTTCAGCTTTTCTTCTTGACTTGAGTACTGTAACATTTTCCTAAAGGTCAGGTGCTGAATCATTGGAAGGGGGAGGGAAGTGCAGATCTGTTTCATGTTACTTGGACACATATTTAGAATGCTGCTTACTGGAAAAGTTAAGTGAAGCCAACTTGAGCTGAAAAGTATTAATACCACAAAAAATCAGCTCTTGTAGTTTTTTGCTTCATCTCTATAATAGTGACAGATTGCGTTGTAGGTGAAAGTACTTGAGCTGTTCCAGTAAATTCAATACCCTATATTTTGGACATTATCTATATGTAACAGAAAAGTGGCAGATGGTATGTTTTTGAGAGATTGACTGTGTAGGGGGTAGGAACAAAATGACAGAGGCAGGTGTAATCCCTTCTGGAATTTGCACTGAATTCCTACCCTGCTCCTTCTGAATTGTTCCAAATTGCATTAGTTGAGCAACTCTTATAACTTTAATACAGCCACAGAGTTTTAAATTACTTGACTCACACTACCACTGTATTTTGAGTGATAGGATTTCTTGTTCATTTTTTTTTTTGGTGGTTTTTATGTTTAATCGGAGTGGAACAGAGGAAGTGCCAATATAAATCCAATCGTGGCGCTTTTCCTGCAGGAACTTGCTGTTCACAAGTTTTCTTTATTAGTAATTGACTTTCTCTGGCCAACTAAATTTCATTCCATCAGTCTTGAGGTATTTGTAAAGAAGCAGTGTCCTACCCTGTTTCTCATTTAAGCAGCCAGCCCCTTTTGCTTTTTACTCCAATGGACAAAACTGGATGCGGGGTACATATATAAGATCTGATGACCACTACCTTTACCTATCTGACAGCAGTTATTTGGCTCAGTTCACATCCTAACGCTACCACTACATCTGGTACTAGCTGATGCCGTTGTGGACAGTCAGTAGAGAAACCAAAAATTGAATGAGTGTCAAGACTATTGGGCATTGTGGCACTGAGTGGGTGTTACTGGGATGCTGGGTTACCATTTTTAAGACCTTCATTTTGACAACTATTCCAAGCATTGAAAGTGTCTGGATCTGTGTGTTTCCCCATGTATTAGCTAAATTTTCCCAACTTTAGAGAGAACCTCTCTCCTGCCCACTTAATTGTGGCACTTAGCTGCCTTGATTCATTCACTTCAGACTTTGCCTATTGTTCTATTCCACCGTATCTTCTAATTATTGAGTAAGCATCATGTCTTGTGTGACTTACTTAAGATATAAGGTTGTTATGCCTTATTTCTATCTAGAGCAGTATGCCTTATGAAACGTACATCTTCTGGACATTGTGCGAGTATATTTTATGTAGGTATCTGTTAATACAGTGCTATTGGGCCGTTATGATACAACAGTGGCAGTCTTGAAACTGCCTGTGAAGATTAACTTTATTCTAAACAAACTTGTTAAATCAGAAACAAAAAAGGTACTGAAGATTTGCTTTAATATAAAGTAATTTTCATAAGGATTGTTGTTTGCTGTTCTGTTTACAGGGTCTGATACCTTATTCTCTCCTTTCCTTTAGAATCCCTGCCCAGAATCGAATGCTTCTTTCCTCTCTAAAATCACATTCTGGTGGATCACAGGGTAAGAACAAGGTGTTGTACATTGCAGTGTTGGGGGGAAGAAGAAGTCATTTGTTTAGTTCTAGTTTCATGAGATACTGCTAATGTTTTGATAATTTGGTGACAGCTTTGTGTTTTGTTCATTGTAGACACTTATCCACTAATCAGCTTCACGGTTTAATTGCTTTAATTTATTTTGAATCGACTGATATTGTATACTTAATATCCTAGTAAGCATGTTAATGAAATTGTATACTCTTAATGTGTTTGAGAAATTGAAGGGACGTAAACAGGCTTGTAGTATTTTGTTTTGAGTCCTGGAAATTTTTTTTAATCATTCAAAGCCAATACCCTGAATGCCATCTTAACATTTTTTTTGTCCAGAAAAAAAATTATGCCTCTTTGCCTTGTAGTCGGTTAGTTCTTGCAAGGCGAGTGTGGAATGGGAAAGGTCTATGGAACAGATACACGTGTAAAGTAATATTGGTGATGCAACAGTTGGTATGCCTTATGAATTATTCCTTGTCAAAATATCCCCGTGGTTTTGCATAAAGGTGGCACCTTTTTACCCAAGGCGTAAAGCCGAAGCTAATCCAATATTATAATTAAGTTTAAGAACGTATGTGTTGTTTACTCAACTGATTTCCAAATGAGATAATTTCCTTCTGCTTCACTAAATTGTTTGTGGAGTTTCAGTTAAAGCTTGATTCCTTAAAGAGGAGCACCTATTTCCTGTTGACTTAAATATAAGTTGGGTGCCTAAATATCTTGTGGGGATCAGGACCTGTATTACTATTTTTTTTTTTTTTTTGTGGGTTATTACACTTCAGCATCTGGTTTCAGAGCTGGCTCCATTTTAGTTTTGAAATATATGTTTCCCTTCATTGTAATCTGTACATAATGTTAGCTCTTTAGCAATGATGATTTTTCTATTACAGGTTGATGATTCAGGGATATCGGCAACCACTGGAAGCTAAAGATTTATGGTCATTAAACAAAGAGGACACATCTGAGGAGATAGTGCCAGGTTTGGCTGGGAACTGGGCAAAAGAATGTTCAAAGACAAAGAGGTAAGTTTATGCTATGTAGTGTTAATTCAAAGTGGTAACTGAAATGTGGATTGAATTGGTCAAGAGCCATTTTATTAGGGAAGACCTTAAAATTGCATATCCAGGAAAACAAATGTGAAAAGGAAAAATCTTTTATGTAAAAGAAAGAAAAAAATTATTGAAAAGGAAATGGCTTGTGATTCTTGTAGGTATGAATCAAAGTAAAATAGATTCCCTGTACTTTGTGATGGCGGTGCTTTGATTAGTTTATCAGCCAAATTCCTCTTGTACATAACTGTGTTTAATTGTACATGTTTCAGAAATCCTTGACAAACAAATGATTGTCAAAGATGTAGTGAACTCTACCTGCCTGTCATTTCTCTTATTAATTTCCTATTAGCATCCTGGAAATTTTCTTGAAGAGGTATTGAAAAGGTCTGAGTAAAGAGTTGAGATTTGTCTCTAGACATATTGAGAATGGTAGACTGTTTGTGTGTAGAGGT
>NW_017729016.1:8314882-8317552 GCF_001723915.1 Gavialis gangeticus
GTATTGAAAAGGTCTGAGTAAAGAGTTGAGATTTGTCTCTAGACATATTGAGAATGGTAGACTGTGTTTGTGTGTAGAGGTTTTTTTTTTTTTAAACTCTTCTGTAAACATTGGTGGCAAATGATCCAAAACAAGATGCCATAATATTCATTGTGTATCAAAATTTTCTCATGCTTCCATCATCCTGGCATTCTGAAGTGCTCACTTACTGAAGAAAAAATGGTTTTATGCTATTTTTCGAATTGTATACACAAGCATAGTTTTGTACAACACCTGTTGTGATATACTGTAGAAAATGGTATGCTTTGGCATAAACCAGATGTGTAGAACTGAATGCAGTTTTGTTCAACTCTGAAGGCTGGCTTGGCACAGTTTTAATTTTTAGGCTGTAAACTGGGGTGAGCCATTTTTTTGCTCACAGAAGCTCACGAAAACTTCTTAAGTGGCTCTGCCTCAGGACCTGGCCCCATACTGTCACTGCCCAGAAATCCTGGCCCCGGGTTCTCCATGGAGACCAGCTCAGGCTCCCAGGGGCGGCACATGCTTGTCTGGGCAGATGGGATGGGGCCGCAGGCAGAAAGGCTAAGGCCAGGATTGTAGGGTGGTGACAATGTGGGGCTGGGCCCCAGGGCAGAACTGTGATTCATTCCCAGCATGTGGAATCAGCTGTTGTTGCAGGGACATGTGTGAAGTGGATTATGGCTTGGCCCTGGCCCCAGCTCCAACCCTGCCTGCCCGTCTGTCCCACCCCCAGATGCCATTCTTTGCCTGCCTGCAGCCCCATCCCATCCACCGAGCCGCATGCTCCCTGTCCACATGGGTCCCATGTCATTCTCTATGGAGGCCCTACCTGTCTGCTGCATTCAGTGCCCCTGGCAGTGGGTACAGGGCCCATGGGCCAGGGTGCTTGGGCAGCAGGGCTGGGTCCAGTGGTGGCAGCAACACTGGCAGTGGCAGCTGGAAGGAGCTGGTGCTGCAGGGCTGCCAGGAAGCGTAGACTGGCCACCATGTTGCCCTAGCTTTGCTGTGTCTGGGGGTGGTGGGACCAGCCACATGTGCCACAGCTTGGGCTGCCCCCCACGCCTGGGACGGGCAGAGCTGAGGGACCCCTTTGTAGACTGGATAAAATTCCTTGGCAGGCAGGTATTTTGCCCACCCCTACTGTAAACTCTTAAGAGAACAAGTCTACCTCTGCACAGCACTGAATAATATAAATAATGAATTTTTTTTTATTTGAATCTGTGTAATTCATAAATTTATTGGCACAACTTTTGGGTAATTGAATTGTACCTCAAAAGTCTGTATTCGTCTTGAGATGAATATTCCCCATAACTCTAAAATACTCTAGCTAAGGTATGGATTACAATCGGATTACTCAGTTTAGTAAAACATCAAGTCCAAAAGAAGGCTCGGCAATTACCATCTCCTGGTTCGGGGCCACTTGCAGCTACTGAATAAAAAACGATGGCAAGTTATCACAGTGGTGACTTGCAGGCCTCGTAAATGTCTGCGTCTGCTCCTTACCACCTCCCCACCTTACCAACTATAGATCTTTATTCATTCTTAACTCTGATCTTTGGTAGAATAGTCACTTTTTGTTAAAAGTTTACTTTTTGTTGCAGGCAGCCAGTGAAACTTGTGTATTCACCCAAAAAACCATCAAAATCAAATGGCTCAAATCATGATGTGACTGAAGAGGCTGAAGCTTTGATTATCAAAACTGCTCAAAAGAAATCTGAGGCCTCTCTGTTTAAGGTGTTATATAAAACTTTTGGACCATATTTCCTCATGAGCTTCCTGTTTAAAGCTTTGCATGATCTTCTGATGTTTTCAGGTCCGGAAATCCTAAAGTAAGACTTCCCTCTTACACTTCCTGTATTTTTTTTTATATTTACATAGAATAAGTTGACTATTTGATTCATTGGCACCTCCCCAAGTTACTTCTCCTTTTAAAGTCCTCTTCCTGGGACAGCTAACAAAATACTCCCCTCTACCTCAATATTTGCATATGAATGATCTTGGTACACTGGGTTTCAATTTGATATCTAGCATTATGTTTCTTTTCTTATGGAACCTTTCTGACGCGGGGAAGTTCAGATGGTAGAACTTCAGATTCAGCAGGGAATTCGCATTTATTTAATGTTGATACATAATTGTCTGTGGTATAACACAAAGCCGAAAGTCTTTTTTAGAGTAAGCCTAAGGTCACCCTTAAAAAATTAGATGAAGCAATGGAGGGTTGATAAACAAAGACTCTGAGGAAAAAGAATATTAATTAGGAACACACAAACCTGCGAGTTAGCCAAGTTCACAGGCAGTGTATCTTACTGATTCTCAGCCCTTCTGTTTCCATTTCCTTGAAGTGGATATCTATAGTACAGTACTGTAAAAAGTCAGTTCAAGATGACACGGAGTAAAATGAAACTTTGGAAAAAACCTGATTCACTTCCTTGATCATAGCCCAGGGGCAGGCAATTATTTTGGGTGGAGGGCCACTCTACCCAGTTTTGGCAGGCTGTTGAGGTATGCATGGGTAGCCCCACCCCTTGATAGGTGTCCCGCCCCCTGGTCACCATCTTGGGACCAACATCCCAATGTCTTGGGACCAATGTCCCAGGGCCAGCACTGGTGGGGCCCAGAGCGGGTCACAGGCTGGCAGGGGTCTGTGGA
>NW_017729016.1:8322552-8325546 GCF_001723915.1 Gavialis gangeticus
TGTGGAGCCGGGATGGGCTGCACCAGCAGGGAGGGGGGAGCTGGCTCGGCTCCACAGAGCCCCGCCGGCTGGGACCCCACACTCCTGCCACCCTGCTCTGGGCCCTGCCGGGACTGGCCCTGGGACACTGGTGTGGGCCCTGTGTTTCCACTGGCTCCCTGCCCGCTCACACCCAGTGCCCCCCAGCCCTGTGGTACAGGTGGGGGGCAGCACACAGCCCCGACCCCCCTGCTCGCCAGCAGGGAAGAAGCTGGAGCTGAGCATGGGGAAAAATAGCCCCTTGCCTGCCCCATGGCTGGCGCCCCGCGCTGCAGGTGTTCGCAGCCCATGTGGGGCTGTCTGGAGCAGGCACAGGCAGCCTTATGCAGGTAGCTGCAGCGTGGGGCACTGGCCATCGGGTGGGTGAGGGTGCCACTTTTGCCCACGCTCAGCACCAGCTTGTAACCTGCCCCACTGCCAGCCTCGTAGTAGGGCTGGGTTACAAGCTGGTGCTGAGTGTGGGGGGGGGAGCCCCGCGCAGGCTGCGAGCGCCTGCAGCACGGGGCGGTGGGCAAGGGGCTGCTTTTTCTCTGCGCAGGGAAGTAGCCCAGGGAAAAGCTAATGTGGGGGGGAAGCGGCCCCTCCTGTGCCCGGTACCCCGCGCTGCAGGTGCTCGCAGCCCACATGGGGTTGTCCGGAGCGAGCACAGGCAGCCCCATGTGGGCTGCAAGCAGCTGCAGCGCTGGGACACTGGGCATGGGGGGAGGGGCCCTTCCCATGCATCTAGCCAAGTGTGCCTCCCTACCACCCCCTCCCCTTGACTGGGGTCCCCCCCTCCCCTTCCCACACTGGGGCAGCTACGTGCTCCCAGCCCAGAAACCCTGGCTGTGGGGCGGGGCCCCGCTGTTTTTGGAGCCCGCCGGGCTTCCCCCAGGTCTTACTGCCCTTGGTTCCTGTCATTTGTGATGGGAACCAAGGGCAGAGAAATATTGACTTTCTACATTTTTTAGGGGCCCCCGGGCCAGATAGAATGGCTTCTCGGGCTGTATTTTGCCCACCCCTGTCATAGCCCATCACTCCTTTGATCATAGCATGTCTGAAATACTAAATGAATTTTAGTATTTTGGACATGAAGAGGTGCCTGGTGGTGTGAGAACTTTCCTAGGTTTCCTGTCAAGGTCTACGGAAGAATTCTGCTGTGGCTGAGGCCACAAGCAAACATAGTCCTGAGTGTTGGTTTCATTTTGAAAGCTTTTGGTTCTTTGTCTTGCAATTGCATACAGTTGATATATTTGGAATAATTTGTGGTCTCTGCCTTGAAACTGCTTATGCACTTACAGTATTCATTTAGCCAAATTTTCTCTCCACAGATTGCTGATTAACTTTGTGAATGATAAAGATGCTCCAGATTGGCAAGGTTATTTGTACACAGGGATCCTATTTATATGTACCTGTCTCCAGACTCTAATCCTCCACCAGTATTTCCATATATGCTTTGTTACTGGAATGAGGCTCAAAACAGCAGTCATTGGTGTTATCTATCGAAAGGTATGCAATTTTTTAAAGTGTATTGATGCTGCCATGTTGATGACTTCTCTGAAAACTGTGTGTGAGATAAAAATTGGAAGATCATCACTAACTAGAGTAATATGTCATGTTGGGACACTGTCTGCAGAGGTAACTAAAAGTTTAAAAGGCATCTAAAATTCGTAAATAAAAGATAGTGTACTAAATTAGGAAGTTGCCCTGAGTGATGTCTCACTGTATTTGAACTAAACAATTTTCCCTGGTAGAAATGGGATGGACCCAGATATTGTGGAGAGGGCTTTTTTAGCCACAACAGGCAGCAGCCTGTGTCCCCTAGCCAGAATGGGCTGGAACTCTTTAGAAATGCTTTCAGTCAGTGTTGAATAAGGTGAGGCAGGAAAGCATGTGACAGAAGAGCACTTGGTTCCTTATACTAAAGAACCAAAAAACCTCCAAACCGAAACTTGCTGGTGTTTTAACCCTTTGTTTATTGTACCCCAGCTACTTACCTACAACTAGAGTACCTTTAAGACCACAGAATAAATGAAATAATGAATGTGGTAGCGCTGCTTATGATAAGATCAAGTTCTAGGATTTTTAACATTTTTGGTTCAGTCTGGAATAAATATAAACCTTTTTTTTTGTTCTTTTTTTCCCCCGTTTCATTCACTGACTTCCTCTTTATCTACTTCTAGGCATTGGTTATCACGAATTCTGCCAGGAAGACCTCCACTGTTGGAGAGATTGTAAATCTAATGTCTGTGGATGCTCAGAGGTTCATGGATCTGGCCACTTACATAAACATGATTTGGTCTGCACCTCTGCAAGTTACCTTAGCACTGTATTTATTGTGGCAGGTAAGTGTCATGCATGCACAAACCACCAAAATCATAGGTTTTTGGCATCCTGCCTTGCACTGACAAACAAGGCAGTGGCATTGTTCAAACTGCAGCATGTGGAATAGGAGTGGAGTGGTTGAGAAACTGTTGCCTTGAGAGATTCACAGCAAGGTACTGCCGCTGATGAACGAGGTGGCAGAAGGTTCTGGTTCACAAACGTTGCTCAGATTCACTCCAGATACCATGCTGGAGCAAAGGGATTTCTTTGCTTGCTCAGAAATGAATGCCTTTTCAATGATCCTGCTTCTACTTGACGATCATGGGGACACCCTTGCATGTGCCCTATGAGTTTGGTCTTCCTTTGCTCCAAAGCATACTGTTTACACCTGAACTCACTTAATCTACTTATCACTTGGAGAAGTGTTGAGATGAAGCTCCTTGCCTTTTGCTCAGCCTCCTGGCAGCCATACTTTAAACAGTACGCTGCTCTTTTTGGTCCAGATGCTTATTGGAATAACAACTTCAGTTTCACTTTTCAGTTGAAAGAAAGGACTGAGAATTATTCCCTTAAGAGTGTTGCTAGCAGATTGTGCTACTCCACACCTTGAGTATTGTGTCCAGTTTTGGGCCACCCAGTACAGAATGGATG
>NW_017729016.1:8330546-8341162 GCF_001723915.1 Gavialis gangeticus
TTCAATGATCCTGCTTCTACTTGACGATCATGGGGACACCCTTGCATGTGCCCTATGAGTTTGGTCTTCCTTTGCTCCAAAGCATACTGTTTACACCTGAACTCACTTAATCTACTTATCACTTGGAGAAGTGTTGAGATGAAGCTCCTTGCCTTTTGCTCAGCCTCCTGGCAGCCATACTTTAAACAGTACGCTGCTCTTTTTGGTCCAGATGCTTATTGGAATAACAACTTCAGTTTCACTTTTCAGTTGAAAGAAAGGACTGAGAATTATTCCCTTAAGAGTGTTGCTAGCAGATTGTGCTACTCCACACCTTGAGTATTGTGTCCAGTTTTGGGCCACCCAGTACAGAACGGATGTGACCAATTGGGAGAGTTCAGCGCAGGGCAAAAAGAATGGTTTGGGGGATGGGGCAGGTGAGTTCTGAGAAGAGGCTGTGGAGAAGAGAAGACTGAGAGGGGATTTCATAGCAGTCTTCAGCTACCTGAAGGGTGGTAACAAAGAGGGTCTCTGCCACTGCTGGACCTGGCCTCGTGGCCTGGGCACCTTTGCCCATCTGCCCTGTACTCATCACTGGGGATGCTGAATGGCATGGGCATGGGGAGTCTCCAGGGAGGCTGATCCAGGACCCTGGCTGGCAGGTTGCTCTCAGCTGGGTAGATGATATCGGGCTGTGGGTGGGCAGGGAGCAGCATCTGGGAGTGTGATGGTCAGGGCCGGGAACATGGGGCAGTGGCAGTGGAGCTGGGGCCAGGACACAGCTGTAGTCCACTCCCTGCGTATCCGTGCCTACAGAACTGGCACTCACTGTAGGGACGTGCAGGAAGTGGATCCTGGCTCTGCCCTGGGCCCTGGCCTAGTGTTGTCACTGCCCTTCAACCCCAGCCCTGCCTGCCCATGCTGCTCCTGGATGCCGCTTCTTGCCTGCCTGTGGACCCTTCCCATCCATCCAGCCAAGTGTGCCTGGTTCACGGGTGTCTTGGGCTGGTCTCCCTGAAGACCTTGCCCGCTGCCCACCTGTTCTGTTCAGTGCCCTTGGTAGTGAGTGCAGGGTGGACAAGACCAGGGCCAGATAAGATAAGTTGCCCCCTGCCCTGCTGTGCATTTGTCACGCACAGGGCATCTTTCCTGCATTGTTTACAGGTTTTGCTTGAAATGCAAATTTAGTGTTTTGTTGTCTTTAGGTGCTAGTTCAGCTGAAATGTATATGCAGTTTCCTTGCCTTCTTTTGGTATGCTGGCTTAGCCTTTTTCTATGGCTTTCTTAGTTTGGAGATGCACATGTAATGAGTGCATTGGGTCTCTGCCAATAATTTTAACTGTCACTTTTTTTTTTAGGGTTGAAGCTTTTATCATGCTTATGGCATGAGTTTAGTATTGGGTATTGCAAGCCATTAGCAGAGATTGATTGATTTATTTTGGTAGCAGTCTTGTCACTACAACCCAGTCTTGTCCCAGCTACTGTCTTGCATTTTTGTGCAAGAGACACTGTCCAAGCTATAACAGCCAGGAAAATTGTATGACTAATTTTTTAAACTAGTATTTGAGTGTAAAGTTGTAATTAAACTATTTTTTTCCCCTTTAGAATTTAGGTCCTTCTGTATTAGCAGGTGTGGCAGTCATGGTCCTTTTGGTGCCATTAAATGCCGTGATGGCAATGAAGACAAAAACGTATCAGGTAACGTATTAAATACTTTGTGTTTGCTTTAAGAAATGTTACTACTCTGTGACCTTTTTAGTTTTCATGCTTGCTGTATTTTGCGATACAAGGTGGTTTTCAGAAGAAGCACATGCTGCCTGAAAATTATCTTTAGATTTGTGACTAGCGTGCCTAATGGACTTTCCAAAAAAATATCAACAGATATTTTACAATCTTGATTTCTAGTATGGAAACATTGTCTATAAAACAACATCACATATTAAAATGCAATGTTTCACAGTAGCATAAAATAGAAAGTTATGCAGCTTAGTAAGATGCCTAATAAGAGAAAATGCAAGTTGTACCACTTCTGACTTGCTGTCTGAGACCTGAAGTCAGAGCACTTACTATTTAGGCAGTAGTCCACGTTTTGTGTGAAATATTTATGTTTCTAGAATGGTACTTCTAGTGACAATTTTTTTCCTTGGTCACAGTTTGGGTCGTAAGTTTTGTTCTGTTTTTCTCCATAGGTGGCTTTCATTTTTACTTTTCAGTTCCTTTATTTCTAAAGATACACATATATAAATCCAGAATGTAATTCCTTTATTGATTTTTTTTTTTTTTTTTTTTTTTCTTTAACACTTTTATGAAGGAAAAAAAATTACACATGATAAATTTTAGTATCTGGAGTCTGATACAGATGCATGTGTCACTGATTGGTGACACTATTATTAGCTGCTAAGTGAGAATTGTAAAATTATCTTGATTTAATTGTATATGCTGATAAAAAGTATACACTATTTAATACAACCTTTGGATCAAATGTAGAAGTTGCAGAGTAAATTAACTGAATGGACCCTCTGGTTGTTGAAGCTAGATTGCTTTTGAAATCCAAGATAGATTATTTAGAACTACATAAAGGGTCTCAACACAACCCTGCAATCTGCTCTGTAGCCTTACCTTTCAGTCTTGTGCTCTCACTATTTAATGGCCTTTTTTCCATGCTTTGTACTGCATCTCTATGATCCTCTTCAAAGGCTTCTTTTATAACTGGAATAGTTTTGAGAAGATAGGAAGTGAACATAGAATCATAGGACAGAAGGGCTGAGAGAGCGCTCAGGAGTGATCATCTAGTCAAATTCTTTGCTCAAGGGAGAATTACCCCTGTCTAAACCATCCCAGGCGAATGTAACCATCTCATGATGTACTGGGGAGGAGAATGCCCCAAAAAGTTAAATGTCTTCTGCTGAAATCTGAAGGTTTATCACCTTGGTTCTCCATTAGCTCATACTGGGCGCATCCACACTGTAATCACAGGTACTCCCTTAATGCACTGTAATCAGCACTACTGTGCATTAGCTATGGTGCATGCTTTTTTGGTGACACTAATGCTCAGTAAGTAGCCTAGTTTTTGCACATTTGGCATGGGTTTTGCCCACTGTGCTACTGTGCGCTAGAATTAGTATACTGCGCTTGAAACGTCTCATGTAGATGTGCTCATTTAGTAGTAGCATAAGCAGAACAAAATGTTGCATTGTGTAGGGTGGCATATGGTAAGGTACAAACTATAGCAGTCAAGTTCAGTTACAGTGGTGTTACTTTTTAAAAAAAATTGCATTTGGTGTATAACTTTGTAGCTGAGAAGAAATTGAGTAACAGAACTGATAATCAGGTCCTCTGGTAATGGCATGTAGGTTTCTGAATTATTTTTGTTTTTAATGTTCTGATAATTCATTTGTACCTTAGCTTTTCTCCCCCCCCCCAATCTAAAACATTCCTTAATTGGCTGAAATGTCTATCTACTTCTACAGTTCTCTGTTAAGGACTTGTTAAGCATTTTTAAAAAATATTATGTGCATTTGTAAATACATCACTTTCTTTTCCCCCATGATAATTAGGTATGTATTACTGTTGAGAATTAATAATGTTTTTAATTCAAATAATTTATCAATGGCCTTAATTTTTGTCATGTTTTTCAGGTAGCCCAAATGAAAAACAAGGATAACCGAATTAAACTGATGAATGAAATTCTCAATGGGATCAAGGTGCTGAAACTTTATGCCTGGGAATTAGCCTTCAAAGAGAAAGTACTGGGGATCAGACAGGAAGAACTGAAAGTACTTAAAAAGTCTGCTTACCTAGGAGCAGTGGGTACATTCACTTGGGTGTGCGCTCCTTTTCTGGTAGGTAAAACAAACATGAAGGCTTTTTTTGTGGTGCATTTAGAAATCTAATGGGACAGGGGAATGAAGTCTTGCTTTTTTGCTAGTTGCATTACTACTGGTCTTTCACTCCTAGCAGTAAATTGGTCCTCTAAGCAGAACTTCATCTGCAGTTGGGGACAGATCCAAAAGGGATACAGTGGCGTGGCCATACCCTCCCCTTTCTAACCACTTGGCAGGAGCAGCAGCTGGGGAGTTTAAGTCCCTGAAGAAGGTACAGATCCCACCCTCTTCCCTTCATGCTTAGCGGTACACACCTTCTCCTCCCATTTTCCTGTCCCCACCTGCTGTTGCTGCTATCTCTGTGGTTCTAAGCATGAGAGAAACTCCTGTCCTACTCCATTGTGGCTGTGCAGGGTTTGGGCTTAGCCTGGGGCATTGGCAGCAGGTGGCTAGGTTCCCCTTCCTGGCCTGGTCGCCACGCTGGGTGTTTCCCTGCTAGCCTTGGAGTAGGCGTGGGGAAGAACTTGACTGCCTGCTTGTGGCCACTGCCATTGTCCTGGGCTGAGCCTGGCTCCCATGCAGCCTACTTAGTGTGGGACTGGAGCTCTTCTCACTCTCAGGACTGTGGCAGATATTGGGGGAGCAGGGAGGGAAAGGGGGTGGACTTCTTACCTGCTTTGAGGACTTCAAAAAGTCCCTGATAACTGCACCGTCTGCCTGCCCTATTGAGAGGGAGAGAAGGCTGGGAGCAGGGGATGCAGCCACCCCTGCAGCACTGGTTGCTGCTCCTGCTCCCTCTTTTTACAAAATCCTGCAAAATCCTTTTCTGTCCACAGCAACATGAACGTTGTAATTTCTCAATGTCTTTTTGAAAGGAGGATCTTGATACCTTCTGGTCTTCCAGAATGACATTGCTTATAGTAGGATAGTTCCCTGTAACACTTCTACTTTCTTCGTCTGTGTCCTTTCTGGAGAAAACACCTTAGAATTGCATGTACAACAGATTCACGAGTAAGAGGCCTCAACAAAAAGGAACATCATGCACGTCCATTTAGAACACTTATCAATTCACTTCACAAATACCCCTGACCACACCTTGGACAGGGAAAGATTATTCTGTAATTTGGGATCATTTAATATTCTACCTCCTAGAAATCTACTTCCTTTTCATGTCTAAAGGGGAAAAAAAAAGAGAAACTGACTTGTTCGTTGTTGGCTTAAATTTTAAATTTAAAGAAAAAAGAGAGAAGAACAAATTAAAATTGCTTGTGGCTGTATTGGAACAAAAGTTGCTCTTGCCTGTAGAAGCAAATAAAACCATGACTACATTAGGATAAAATATGTACTGTTCTTGTTGAAGGTGTTTAAATGTTCTTTCCACTCATGGATTCCTTCCTTCCAACTGCTATTAGTGTTTACACTGTAGGTGTGATAAAAGGCAGAAGAAGTCACAGCCTGGGTAGGAAATGTCAGAAGCATTCTTTAGTGACTGCTTGTCTAAAAGAAGGATATGGAAAGAAAAATCCACATACCATTCCAGAGATGGGCTTTCCTTATTTTAATTTTACGTAGGGCCCAAGGTTGACAGTTTCTACCCAGCTTTTAAACTTCAGTGTGTAGTGAATGCACAGCAGGCCTGTTCTTGCAGGTCAGGGGCAAAATTTCCACAGAAGCAGGACTGGTGCTTAAGTGCGAGTGTCCTAATACTTCCTCTTTACCTCACTTTTATCCATTGGGATAATTTTTTGTAAAGGACTATGTAGTAGGTGTTTGACTTGTTTCGTTTCCTTTTCAGCTACACGTTTTTTTTTTCCCCCTGCTTTCTTCTCTACCCTGTTGCTCTTGTGGCCAGAGATGTTTTATAACATTGTGTAATATCAGTGTCATAAAATGAATCATTGCCTTGTACCTTTGGGTGCGCCTGTACTTGCTGATAAGATTGTATCTTGGTTGAGCGGCCAGTAAATACTTGCACGTTCCTTTTAAGTATTGTTTAGGCCTCTTTTGCTCTCTATGGGAGGGCTCCTCTCACTGTTGGTCTGTCTGAGTACAGGACCATGTAAACACACTACTGTACCGTGCACAGTTGTCAGCAGCCGTAAGAGAAACAATACACTCTTTCACAGCAGTCCGCTAGACTTACAAAAATACTACTAACTTCTTTCATGTGCAACACTCAATTTTAAGAGTGTTAATTTGTTTTATTAGGCAGATTGTGAGTTAGTCTTTCCTACTAAATGCAATTTATGCTTGCACTTTTACCTCAAACATCGCACTTGGTACTAAGCATTGATCTTTGGGGCTAAAGCGTAATTTGGGCTTGCCCAAAATCGGGTACACTTCAGACCATCAAGCCAACTGTGTCTTGATACACGATTATTATAACTTTATTATCCCACACTAACATAAGGAATATAGAAGAGGCTATTGGGGCAGGAGTGTCTGGAGCATGAATTGAGGCATCTTACAGGCCATCTTAAGGAAAAACCACACCTGGAAAGGGAGAAATGTGTTAGTCTTTTGTGTGTTGTACTGTTTTCTTTGTTGATGTATTTTTCCTGAAATACAATGTGGTTACCGATGGTGCGGTCCAACACAGCTTTTTTGTTCACTGTGGACAGGGACTTTTCTGAGAACTGTATGGGCTGCTATAGAGATCTAGTTCATGAAATGGTTACTAGGGGTGTACAAAAGGGGCCGTATTGGATTCGGCCTGAATCGGGGACAGTGATTTGACTCGATGTGGATCACTGTCCCAATTTTTGATTCAGTTGAATCCAAAGATTCGATGTTGATTAGGAGAAACAGCCATTCGGCCAGACACAGCTTTAAATGCTTTTTCTACATGCCTTGAGGTACCAGGTGGCTTGTGAACGCTGACATGGTGGGGCGGATGGAGCATCCCACTGCAGCACGGGGGGGGGGCCCTGTGTGCTCAGTGTTGGATCCGGAAGTGGATCAGAAGTGCTTTTGGTCCACTTCTGGATCCGCCACCGAGCGCACTGGGAATCCCCCCGCACTCCTGTGGGACGCTTCATCTGCCCCACCATCACAGCGTTCACAAGCCGTGCTGGTGCCTTGAGGTATGTAGAAAAAACATTTAAAGCTGTGTCTATGTCCGAATCACTGATTCTCTCCGAATCAATTCAGAGGGTTCTGATTCAATTCGGAGAGATTAAAGGGTCTCCTGATTTAGATTCATCCACTGAATTGAATCGGCGACCAAAGCTTCACACAGCCCTCGTGGTTATAATTTACATTTCAGACTTTTTTACCCACCAGTTAGGGCAGCTACATTTGTGGAAAAACAGAAGTGCTTGTACCTTGCTACATAATGTAGTGTAGCTAAGGCCCAAATGCAACTAATTACACTGGCTGTCTATTGTCATAACTGGCTGGAATGGTGCTGTGATTGTAATGATTGGAGAGAGAATATGAGGAATTAGGAAGAAAAAGGTAGAGACCACCATGAATAGCTTGGTACCCTTGCGCTAATCACAATGCTTTAATGTGTTGCTTTGCCTTGTGTGCTAAGTGAGCCCTCAGCATTTTCCAAGCAGTTTTAGCAGCTCTTTAATAAAGCATGTAGTTGGTCCTCGCAGGACTTGTTCTTACTGTTTTATTGGTCTTAAGAATAATGCTTATTTGGCTTTCAGTGCATAAATATGGTTCTAGTTATTAGACCATATGTTGTTGTCATTGAATTGTTGTGCGATGAAAGGTAGTAAAGAACCTGATTTTTGCCTCTTTGATTTTTAGGTTGCTTTATGCACGTTTGCTGTGTATGTAATGATAGATGAGAACAATGTTTTGGATGCTCAGAAGGCTTTTGTTTCCTTAGCGTTATTCAACATCCTCCGGTTCCCACTGAATATTCTTCCAATGGTCATCAGCAGTGTAGTGCAGGTAAGGTCTTAATGTTAGTAATTAAGTGGGTTTGGTTATGTGGAAAGGCCATTCTAAAGCCTTGGGATGTTTAAGCATTGCAGTTGTTTGGACATTCTAGATGTAAATCGCTGAAGTGCCCCCACCTTAGAAAGTTAAACTTACTGTTTTTTTTTTTTTTTTTTCTCCATGTGTTGGGCACACTAATAGTTTTGGTCTTGTACAGTCACAAACCCTTGCAAAACAAATATATATCTATCCTGTGATGGTGATGGGAAAGTGTCATGCCATCTTATAATGCTAGGAATAATACACTTTCTTTAACATCTGTTAAAAAAATCAGTGTTGTACATGTGTGAGAGGAGAGAGAAAGAGGTGTGTGCGCGCATATATATATAATATATAATAAATAAAAATAAATAAGAAACATGATTTCTCATGTCTAGGCCAGCGTTTCCTTAAAGCGCCTGCGGGTATTTCTTTCCCATGAAGAGTTGGATCCAGACAGCATAGTCAGAGGTTCCCTCAAAGATGGTAAGTCCCTATTTTGGTACAAGTTAAATTTGCTTCAGTACAGCATCTTATAGCAGTTTCCAGGATTGTAAATTTAACAAGTTTTAGAGCTCAATTCAGGTTGTGGGTAGGTTCTTCAGTACTTCTTGTTGCACTTAAAATGGGCTTTTAAACCTAGTGCTCTAAGAATTGATGCAACACTCAGCTGATGAATAGCAGAAAGGCTTGTTTTAATAATTACCAACAAGTTCCAAAGCTAAATGACAGAAAAAGACTCTTTCCCAATATAAAATAAGCTATTAGTCCTTATTATTACTGTAGCTGCACAGAGATCTTTACCCAATGCAGGCAGGAAGCAGTTCTTGTACAGGTGTGGATCCTTCACTTTTTGGCTGGGTGGTGCAGGATGGCTTCTTGATCTTCCCTGGATTGTTCATGCCTTGCTGCTGGCAGATTTGCTTAGTTTTTATACTGTTTAACTGTATACCTTCAAAGGATTTTCCCTTGGTAGTTGGCCAATTAAAGTCCAAACAAAACAGGGAGGGAAAGATTGTTTATCATATCATAATTGTTAATTGCCTTACTCCTGTTTTTGGATCTGTCTGGGTATGAAGACTTGTGTGTTTTTTACAGCCCCTGCAATTATATGTTAATCATACATGATGGGCCTTGAGTGGTCAGACAGGATGCTTAGGTATCACTAAACCTGCCTTGGGGTATTTGATTATCAATGGGGCACGTTTGTGGTAGCTTGTATGGGTGATGGTCTTTTTCCCAAACTCCAGACATGCATTAAATGGCTGAGACATTGTAACACCTCAGCCTGTTTGGAGAAATGTTAGCATGTCACGTACAGGATGCATGTGCACAATGCACCTTCTACAGGTTTCCCTTGAGATGCATGTTTAGCCTTCTGTTTTCTTTAGCTGCTAGGTCAATTGAAATGCATATGTAGTTACCTTGCCTTCACTGGCTCAGCCTTTCCTTTGGCTCTTAGCCTGGAAATACACATGTGATGAGTGTGTCAGGACTCTGCCAATACTTTTAACCATCACTTCTCAGGTGTGGTAGAAAGTTGAGGACTCTTGTTATGACTGTTATTATCTTATGGCATGGGTCTTGTACTGGCTTTTCTTGTGGCAGTCATTACCACAAGCCAGTCTTGCCCCAGCCATTGTCTTGCATTTTTGTGCAAGAGATGCTGTCCAAGCTTTCTCAGTTTTCGTACGCAGCACATTTTGGAGTCTCTGCAAGTAGGGACCTACCTAATTCACAGAGGCTGTCTTTATTTTTGCTGTCCCAGCACGGCATCTGGTGCCACTTCATGCAGTGTGTTGTGGGGTCTCCCCATGCTTCTGGTTGAGGGGCCCCAGAATTTCCGTCTCCTCCTGGGAGATAGATAGATGTCACTCTCTAGGGAGGGGGAGGGACTTCCAGGGCCCCTCAGCCAATCAGAGGTGGGGCGGGGGGACTCGCTGCACTCTGCCAACTTCCCCCCACCATGCTTCAGGATGCCAGGGCTTCCTACCTCCCCAGCTTTTTTTTTTCCCCCCTCCCCTCCCTGTTTTCCAGTTTTCCCAGGGACCAGGCTTTTTCTTGAGGGACCTACCAAATTTGTGGTTTCCGCAAAAATCACCTAATCATGAATTTGGTAGGTCTCTGTAGGACATTCTTATAACCTATGCAGGTTGATTTAGTTATATTTACTCTCCATCCCTTCCAGTCAGTAGCATATTTTTATTTAATGTCAGTAATAGATATTAAACAGCAGGTTTATTTTTAAAATAGCTTAAAAATAAAATTACGTACCTGCTGGAAACTTGTAGACCATTAAATAATTGTCATAGTAGTGAAAATTGGAAGATGGTGATGATAAAGCTTTCAGAAGGTATCTACATGTCAGTGCTCTGTCCCAAGGGAGGATGTCTTTCCAGCACGAAACTGACCAGCAGTCTTAGATTGCAGCAGGCAAAGTCTGGCCTCAGGCTGGATTGAGCCCACAGTGGACTCCGTTTCCCAGCAGCCCCTGCCCATGTCACTGTGGCTGGTTTTTATGGAGCTGTGACAGTGCAGGGCTGGGGTTTCCCTGGAGACTGGCCTCAGCAACACTGGTGGGATGCGTGGCTGGATGGGGAGCTGCTCCAGGGTTGGGATCTTGCATTGGTGACAGTGTGGTCCAGAGCTGGGGCAGAGCTGTGATCTGTTGCCTGCATGCCTCGGGCAGGGTTGTGCTGAGACTAGGGGTGCCCCAATACAGAATTTTGGGCTGATATACCTCCTAAAAAAAAATCGGCTATCTATATCAGCTGATACTGATCTCATTTCTGATACTCGGCTCTTCAGCTTGAAGAGCTGCATTCAGCTGGTAAGTCTGGTGGGGGGGGGGGGCAGATCAAGGCCCTTGCAGTGAGGGAG
>NW_017729016.1:8341195-8343598 GCF_001723915.1 Gavialis gangeticus
ACCTGTTCTAGGATTTCTGAGTTTTGCAGTAGCATAATTGCTGTATTTTTCTGTAGTAAAAAATGGAGTGAAAACAGGTTTGGTATTTTCCAAGGGGTATCTTGAGTCTATTGGGGGGCATGTACCTACTGGATTTGTGACATGGTGTGGGCTATAGCTGTGGGCTGGGGCCAGGGTGGGCGTAGGATGGAGGCGCAGCTCATAGGCAGGGTGTGGGAAGGGAGGAGGAGCTGGCTCCTGCTGCTGTGCATGGCTCATCCAGAAGGAGCCCCCCCTGCCCCCCCCCCCCTTTGCCTTCCTGGACAAATGGTGGGAGCCACCAGACTAGCACCGGAAGAGCTGCACACAGCGATGGGAGCTGCACCGGCCCTGGACCGTGCTGCCACCCCTGTAGGATCCCAGCCCCGGAGCGGCTCCCCGCCCAGTTGTGCACCCTGCCAGCACTGCTGGGGCTCGTCTCCATGGAAACCTGGGCCCTGCGCTGTCATGGCACCGCTGCTACTGGGGTCTCCATGGAAACTGGCCACAAGGACACAAGCAGGGGCTGCTGGGAAGTGGAGTCTGGCCACTGGTCGGATCCACCATTTTCCCCACCCTGTCTTAAATGATTCTGTTGGCAGTCTGATATGTGGAATGTCATTTGTGTACAGGACCTAGCACGACTATTAATGTTTAATAACATACCTGAGCATTTGTCTCGCCTGCAGTGGTTTGTGGAAACTTAATGCCCATGATGAGAAATGTTGCTGTTCTTGTAGCTAGCTTTAATCACAGATGATTCCCTTCCTTTTTTTTTCTTTCTTTAACTAGAAGATGATAAAATGTTTCCCTCTGTCATGCATTAAGAAAGGTTCTGCATTAACTACATTCACTTGGTTTTCCTATAACAAATTTCTTGCCATGACCTTTTATTTCATGCCTTCTTCCATCCACGTGGCTTCCTCTTTTTGGCCGGTAGTTATTGATAAGCTTATCAGTCAAATATGTTGCATAGGTTTTAGAGGAATTCTTTTACATGACTGGTATTAAACAATAATCTAAACCAGGGCTCCCCTGCCCACAGGGGACTGCAGGCCTCCCCATAGGCTAGGAAACTTGGTGGCAGGGGAGCAGTGGCCATTGATATGCCATGCACCTGCCAAAGTTCCTAAACCCGGCATGGTCAAGTCAGGACTGGGCCATGCTCTGTTCCCCCTGTACCGCTATGTTGGGGCTGGGCTTGCTCCCACCCCCCTTCCATGTGACTGGATTAGGCTCCAGGGTGTCTGCGCTGTGGCTTGGATCAGGATTATCAACAAAAAGGTTGAGCACCACTAATATAAACTAACAGTTAGTCATGGCAGCATGTCTTTATTTTACTGTACTGTGACCAGTGTATATGAAGGTATGTCTTTTTAAGTCTGGAAAATACGTGTACAGTGTGGCATTTGGGGGGAACAGCCCCCATTTTCAACTTGTGATCAGAATTCCTTTCTTCACAAGTTAAATTCTTTTTTCTAAATGTCAGTTTTTGTTAACTTTATAATGTGAAATTTTCAACTGAATGCTTCCTTTGAATCGCAAGTCAGAATGAAATCCAACATTGTCCACTGGATTTTATTTGGGCCGTGCTGTGTTTAAAAACAGTAGAAAGTAGTAGTTAGACAAGCAAGCATATTAGTAACCTATTATACAGATACTGAATCCGGTCAGTTGCATATGAAGGTAATATTTTCTCTTGTTATGCTTGTGCTTTGTGGTAATCAGAGAACATCGGTCAAAGCAGAACAAGAATGTCAAGCAGTAGGCTGCTGGAGTTCAGCTACTAAAATTAGCCGTGTACCTGCACCTCTGTGCATGCTGTGATTTACTTTTCATGGCACAATCCAGTGTATATCATATAACTAGTTCGGGTGTCTTTTTTGTTTGTTTTAATTGGCTAGCATCTAAACATGCCTTTTTCATTATTTACTAGCTGATGGAAACATAATTGTAAAGAATGCATCATTTAGTTGGTCCAGAAATGATCCTCCATCATTGAACAGGTAAGTCATGGACAATATTTGCTCTAAATTGGGATGGGGAAAAATATGGCCTGCCAGGCACTTTCATCTGGCCCACAGTGCCCACCAAGTAATTGTACCCTGCCTAGCCCTTCCACCGTGCACACCCCTGCCAACATACACTATTGTGCCTCACTCCCACCCTTGTGGGTGGAAGGGCCTGGCCCTGCCAGCCAACAGCCTCCAGGTAGGGCTGCTTCTGTTACTGCTGCAGCTGCTGGGGGACCTGCTCAGCCTCCCCGGCATCCTGCTTGCCCACACCCCACAAACACCCTCCCTCCCCCCCACACACACTCTCTCAACATACCCTATCACTTCTCACACACAGCCACACTCCCTCCCACACCCCTCATTCCACCAT
>NW_017729016.1:8343653-8352931 GCF_001723915.1 Gavialis gangeticus
GGTGGGTGGGTGGGTGGGTGGGGCAAGGCCACCACGCACAAAGGGCGCAAAGGTGGCTCCCCTGCCCCTGTCCCCAGGCTGCCATCACACCCTACTCCCAGCAGGCCCTGTGCGTGGTGTCAGGAGGTCCTGTTGGTGGCCAGCTTAGGGTTGCAGCAAAAAAAAGGTTGGGAACCACTGCACTATGCAAACACAAACCATGATGCATTCATAGATTCATTGATTGTTAGGAGCTGGAAGAGGCCTTGCAGATCGTCGGGTCCAGCCTGCCTGCTCTAGGCAGGAAGACAACTGAGGTCAAGTGACCCCAGCAGAGTGACTGTCCAAAATATTTTTTTGTAATAAAATTAAAATATGTTATAGTAGGTCTTTGACTTTCAGTGTAAGATTTTTTTTTTCTGGTTCTAAGTTGCCTTCCACCACTCCATAGGAGTATTTCCAGGGGGCAAGGGGAGGGACTTGTGTTAGTAAAGATCAGGGGTTAGTGGTGGTTCTTTTGGTCCCAAGATGGTGACCAGGGGGTGGAACAACTGTCATGGGGTAGTAGCTCACATTCATTTTGTACTCCATAGATGGGATGCTCAGTGGAAATGGAAGCCTTTGCAAAGAGCATAGGGTTTGGCATTGGGGAAGCAAAGAGTTAAATGGGGAGAAGGAAGCTTTGCATTCCTTCAGTGGTGTCGTCTTTTCACACACATTGGTTGGCAAGGAAAGCCACAAAGCTCTTTAGTGGGGGAGGAAGACGAAAGCAAAGCCAGGAGAGAAGCGGGTACAAAGCCTAGTGAGTAGGCAAGAGCGTAGGAAGAGAGCACAAACAATGGGGCAGGGCACAGTTGTTGTGGGGCTGAAGGTAATGAGGAATCAATGGAAGGTGTGATTTGATTAATAGGGTGTTCTCTCTTATGACTTCTTCCATGGGGCCCATCTTGTCTGGATCCACCTTTCCCACCCTGAATACTATGCTTAAGTTTTATTATCTAAGTTACAGCCTCCACCTCAATTCTGTTACTTCCTTTTAATCCCAGCACTAGGTTTGCGTGGGAAGGGAACCTTTTGCAAACTTCCAAATGCACGTGCTATTACTAAACAAGCAACTGCATGATACTGCTGGAAGGCTTTGTCTCTACTCAGCCAGCATGGGTTCATTAGGGGCAGGTCCTGTCAGACCAACCTGATTGCCTTCTACAATCAGGTCACAAAATCATTGGATGCAGGTGTCATGGTGGATGTAGTCTTTCTGGACTTCAGGAAGGCCTTTGACACCGTCTCCCACTCCATTCTCATTAAAAAGCTAGGCAACTGTGGCATTGATGCCTACACAGTCACATGGATCGCAAATTAGCTGAGGGGCCATACCCAGAGAGTGGTGGTGGATGGGTCATATTTGACCTGGAGGGATGTTGGAAGTGGAGTCCTCCAGGGCTCGGTCCTCAGGCCTGTACTGTTCAATTTCTTTATTAGCAACTTGGATGAGGGGGTGTTCAGATCTGCTGACAACACCAAGATTTGGGGCAAAGTGGGCATGCTAGAAGGGAGGGACAGGATACAACTGGTCCTGAACAGGTTACAGGGGTGGGTGAATGAGAATAGGATGGGATTCAATACTGACAAGTGCAGGGTACTGCACTAAGAACCAGCAGCATACCTATAGGCTGGGGAACTCCCTTCTCGAAAACACAGTGGCAGAAAGGGATCTTGGAGTCATTATCTATTCCAAAATGAACATGGGCTGCCAGCGTGAGGATGCGGTCAGGAAAGCCAACCGCACTTTGTCATGCATCCACAGATGCATCATGAGCAGGTCCAAGAAGGTGATCCTCCCCCTCTATGTTACATTGGTCAGGTTGCAGTTGGAGTACTGCATCCAGTTCTGGTTGCCGCACGTTAGGAGAGATGTGGCCAACATGGAGAGGGTCCAGAGGAGGGCCACTTGCATGATCCGGGGACAGCAGGGCAGGCCCTACGAGGAGAGGCTACGGGACCCGAACCTGTTCAGCCTTCACAAGAGAAGGCTGAGGGGGGACCGATGGCTGTCTATAAACTTGCTAGGGGGGACCAGCGGGGGATGGGAGAAACCCTGTTCCCCCGAGCACCTCCTGGAGTAACAAGGAATAACGGTCATAAGTTGTTTGAGAGTAGATTCAGACTAGAGATCCGAAGGCACTACTTCACAGTCAGGGCAGCTAGGATCTGGAACCAACTTCCAAGGGAAGTGGTGCTGGCTTCTACCTTGGGGGGTCTTTAAGAGGAGGCTTGATAATTACCAAGCTGAGGTCATATGAGCCCAGTATTCTCTCCTGCCCAGGGCAGGGGGTTGGATTTGATGATCTACCCTTCCAACCCTACATCTATGAATCTACTTCTCCCTGCCCCCTCTCAATGCTCCTTTGTTAAACTTAAATGATTTAAGTGCGCTGGGACAAGGGTGCAGTCTGTAAAATGTACGCACCTGTTAATGAGGGAAAGCTGTTGAGGACATGAGGAAAGGTAGAGACTGCTGTTGGGTAGAACTCTATTTTTGATGGGTGGAACTCTATGCAAGTGAAGCAAAGCACTTTCTGCATATTAAAGTTTACACTTCCAGATTAATATTATTGTTACTTGCTGTAGTTTAGTTGTTAATGTAAATATCCATTATAACTAGTGACAGTCTTGCTGAACTATGTGCCATCTATTTCAGCATTGATTTCACCATACCCGATGGCTCCCTGGTTGCTGTTGTTGGTCAGGTTGGCTGTGGAAAATCTTCTTTGCTATCTGCACTGCTAGGAGAGATGGAAAAAATAGAAGGTTATGTAGCTGTCAAGGTATGCCATATCTGGATAATGGTTCAGCTGTATGTGGCTGGTACTTAAAGAAATGCAGCATCTTCAGTAGTACAAAGAGAAGAAACAAGCTCTCAAATGGAAAAAAAAAATTGGGGCAAAGGTTATAATTTTAGAAAGCAACTTCAAAAAAAAAAGTGACTTTTCACTGCTGCACGGATGTTTGAAGAGATACCTGAAAGTGTGGGTAGGCTTTAAGATTGACTTGGACTTTTATGTCAGGAAGTTAATTTGGGAGCTTTTCTCCAATTTAAGTTGATTTCCCCCCGACCCCTTAGTTATAAACTTAATATTAACTAATAGAAACAATCCAGCCTTTTCTGTTAATGATATGTGAATGAAAAATCACTTCCCTTCTAAATGAATAGGGTTTCTGTAATGATTATTTACCAACTCTTGTTCATTCAGTATTTTGAAAAAGATCCTAATTATAACAAGAGTCAAATTACTAGTGTGCAAGAAACTGCTTTTTACTGTTTATTTGAACATTTTGCTAGTCTTATTTTTCCTTGAAATGTGATGAGAACTGTTTTCCCCTTAATATTTTATAGAGCCCTTTCAGCAGTGACAGATGCATTTCTGTATTCTTGCAGTCAAGATTAGATTAATGTGGTATGCAAAACATAAATCATAAAATTATACGCGATGTAAAAAACAACAGAGCTGGAATGTTTGGGACTCGGTAGTCATACAGAGCATGTATGTTTTGCATGGGCACGTCAATAAGGTGTATATTTTAAAATCTTTCCCCCCAGAATGTCTTGGTAACATTCCTGACTCTTATCTTATCAGCCCAAAAAGGCTCCAAAGTCGAGCCTTTTTAGTTGTGATTTATGGGAAACATCTTTGATCAGGAAAGCAGTTAATTTGCACAAATTCTCAGGTTGTCTTTCCCAAATCTGTACAATGGACATAATGCCTGTCACAAAGGTGCTGAGTATGGACTTATTGCATGGTGCTTTGAGTATCAGCATGAGATGGTGTTTATTTAAATTTTGAAGTAGCTGATAGCTGATTTCTGTTTTTCTTACAGGGCTCAATAGCCTATGTTCCTCAACAAGCCTGGATACAGAATGCAACTCTGAAGGGCAACATTATCTTTGGCAGGGAGATGAAGGAAAGCCACTATAAACGTGTGGTTGAGGCTTGTGCACTTCTCCCTGACATAGAGATCCTTCCTACAGGAGACAGAACAGAAATAGGAGAAAAGGTATTTAGGTGCCCTACTGTAGTCAAGGAGATACAGTTACTGTAGTTAAGGTTGCATAATTCCATTTTGACCTCATTTACTGTAGTGCATTATGTAGGATTTTGGGGGGGGGAGAAAATTGTCTAGGCAAGGTTTCTACCTCAAAATGAGCTTTGGTAACTTTGAGCAAAACCAGTTGTCTTTGTAGAGCAGCAGGAAAGGGAACAGCTATCATTGTGATGTGCCTGTTGCACAGTTCAATTTAAACTGGGTTTGATTTTTGGAGCACTGATTCTTGGCTGCACTTGCAAGTTGGTTGATGCACCAACACCTGTTTTTTTCATCCGGATTGAGGCTTTGACCAGTTTGTCAGGTCTGATAAGTTGTGGATTTGCGAAGGCAGTCAACTTAGCATTGTGTTGGGCAGACAACTGCTAGCACCTGCTTCACTAATCTGCAGAAGCCTCCAAAATCCCTACCAGTCTACCACTTGGGTTCCCATCCAAATCCAGTCCTCCCTCATTTAAAGGACTGGCAATGACAACTCTGTGAAGGCAATGGCAAGAAAATGGTAGTTAGCAGTGTTAGTCTGAGGTCAAGTAGAAGGCAGGGTAGATATGCACCTTAAAGTAACCAAATATGTCTTTGTGTGTGTCCACATAAGCCCAAGCTTTTGTGAGTTGAAGCTCGCGTTGTAGGATGCTGTGAAATGAGTTAGTCATCTACCATACCTACACCTTAAAAGCAGTCAAGGAATGGCTTCTGCAGGCTTTGAGATGCTCAGCAGAGGTGTATGCAGTAGTTGCACCCTACCAGTGCTGGCATCTGGAAACGCAGCATGAGGTTCACATTTCTGGTGTATTCTAGACCATGTAGTTCCAGTTTACAGCATGTATATAAGCTCTTGCTAATTTTGCAAGCCAAAAGGACCAGACTGCCAGACCATAGGAAAGGAGGGGGTTTTCACTGGAGTTCTGTACTTGGTATAACTCCTTTGCATAGCTTAACTACAAAATCAGGCTGATTCATATCACAGAAGTTAAAAATAAGAATTTCAGTGTTCCACTTTTAATTTGTAATTTGCATGCAATGGCTCCTGTAGAGTCTCAGTTTTTCTCTTTTCACAAACTGTAACAGATGAAATGTACTTCATGTTGATAGTTGACTGTGAAAACTCTAGTGCTGAATTTTTCTCTTCACTCCACTCCAGGGGGTGAATCTATCTGGAGGACAGAAGCAGAGAATCAGCCTTGCTCGGGCTGTTTACTGTAATGCAGATGTATATTTATTTGATGATCCTTTGTCTGCTGTTGATGCCCATGTTGGCAAACACATTTTTGAAAACGTTATTGGACCAAAGGGAATCCTGAAAAACAAAGTATGTACTGATGGCATTTGTCTGTGAAATGATGCTGCCTGTGATCTGAGCTTGGCTCCAAGAACTAGAAACACTTCTGGGTTCTGACTGCAATTTATTTCTTGGCCCTGGTCCAATTTGCACATATGTGGAAACTCTGGACTTAAAGTACTTTCATTTTACAAACAGATAACATTATCTTGCAGTGGACTTGTGAGGACTTGATATTTATAAAGTTCTTTAAGCTCCTCTGATGAAAGATAACACTTTGCACAGAAACCATTTTATGTTTTAATGCTTCCAGAGCCATAGATTGTTCATCAAATGGATACAATGAACAATTAAAGGGTGAGAACACTTGTCTAAAAAAAAAAATACTATATATGTGTTCATTATGCACACACAATTGAAATCTGATTCATACAAACGAGAACAAGTATTTATTCATTTGTTGTTTAGAGATGTTTATACTTGAAAATATTTTTTTTCTTTTTTACATGTAGACTCGGGTATTAGTAACCCATGGGGTCAATTATCTGCCCCAGATGGATACAATTATAGTGATGGTTGATGGTGAAATATCTGAAATGGGCTCTTACCAGGAGCTGCTGAAGCAGGATGGGGCCTTTGCGGAGTTTCTTCGCACATATGCTAATGCCGAACAGAATGTGGAGAATGCAGGTAAGCTTAGCAAGCAGCTCGGAGCTAATTTCATAAATTGCAGGGTTTGTGTTAACATTGTTCCCTTGGCACCTTTTCTTCCCTGTCATAGGCCAGTGGGCTCAGTCAGTACTGATGAAACCAGATTGGCCGGCAGAACTCAACCAGGAATCCAGGAAAATTGAACATAGGCTTTACCTAATAATTCAGCATAACAATAAACTCTTTTGTCCTGTAGAATAATCCTCCTCTGGAAGCCTTCTCTCTTTTTTTTTTTTAAGATCCTCTTGAGATCAGGCAGGCTCAGCATGTATTTATAGGCTTTCTTTCATCTCTGATTTCTTGGAATCTGATTTCCTGTTTGAGAGTTGGGTGAATCTATCAGAAAAATGGTGCCTTAAATCCGAGGGCAAAAAGGGTCTTGGTTTTTCTTCCAGTCCTTGTTGTTTTAGCATAGCTGCAGAGCTGCCTCTGGCCTTGGGGAACTCGGAGGTCCTTCTGGCACCTTGCACACAGGCAAGGTGCAATACTACATCATGAAATAACAACTTACGCCCAATCTGTTTTCTTAAATGGTCTACTCAAATCACCTTTCTGGCGCATTTCCCTGCACTAATGCTCAAGTATGAGACATGTTTTGTTGGATTAGCTGGAGTTAAGTTGCTGATTTTTATTCTATCTATTTGTGCTTAAGGGGTTTTGGGTGGTTTTTTGTTTTTTTTACTTGTAGGCTGCAGGTTTTGTTGGCCAAGGAACAGACTGCTACTGACTAACATCTACTGATGAGAGGATTACAGGGCTGGAACTCCCCATCCTGCCAGTTGTTTCATCCCAAGTGCAGGAGCTTGCACTTGTCGTTATTGAATTATATTCAGTATAACGTTGGATCATTTCTGCAGTTCATCAAAGTCTTTCTGAATTCTGTTCCTACCCTCCTGAGTGTCTGCACTCCACTCAGCTTGGTGTCTTTAAGTGTGCATTTAATCCCATCTTCAAAATCATTAATGATGATGCTAAACTGTACTGGACCCAGGACAGATCCCTGGGAAACCCCATTTGATACCTCTTTCTAGTTAGACATTGATCCATTGGTAATTGCTTTTTGAGCATGATGGTTCAGCCATTTTACAGTATTTTCATTTAGACTCTATTTCATTTACTAACTAATGAAAATGTGAGGCCAAGAGTCTTGCTGAAATTGAGGAATATCACATCCACCACTTTTCCCTTCTCTTCCTCCTCCCCCTACCCAATATTCACAGTACCCATCACCTTGTCATAGAAGTCAGTTGGGTTGGTTGGAGGTACAGACCAATACTGTATGGGTTAGTCTCCAAAATAGCCGTTGTATTGGCAGATTCCATTAGGAAGCTTGCATTTTCATAAAGTTTTTTGATTTTTGGATCATATTAAAAAAATCAGTCAGACTACTTGCCTTGACCAACCCAGCATCTTCAAGGCTTTTCCTTGTGTATTCCTCTGTGTTGAACTGGTACTTCCCTGATGTAATAACAGTATTAGTAAAGAGAGAATGCTAACTAGTCGTGCTATTGGTGGGCTATGAAAAAAACAAGTCTGGTGAGGTAAGGTAATCCCTTTTTGGACTAGTGTGTATAGTTTGGTGAGATGGGAGACAAGCTTTTGGTCTTACCTCCCATCACAAATCTTGCTTCTGACACTGATGTCATTGGAAATCTGTATGGAGCTTAAGAAGACCGTGGTATTCCTTGCCTCATAATGGGCCACACTGGGTTGTTTTTAAGGGATCAAGGAATGCTGGTTGACATTTTTAGGACTAAGCTAGTGGTAATTCAGCTGGTCTGGGGTAAGTAGTCATCTGACTCTTGTCTAGAATCCATCTTTGTCTTTTTTTCTCCAGCAAGTTGGAAATTTGCTTCCCTCCCCACATCCCAAAGGCACAGAAGCAGATGTTACAGGAATAACATTTATGGGGTGTGACGGTACATGACACCTTCCAGACCTTTCATGGTATGTTGTAGACAGAGCAAATTAGGCTTGGCCTATCTAGAGAGGACACTAGAACCATCTGATAAAGATGACGTTGGCAACAGCTGCCAATAGTAGGACTCACTTAGGAGAAGCTAGCCCTGCACGGCTGTTTTAACCTGAAGGTATCTTTCTGAATTTCTCATCAAAAGATGTGTATAGCTCTAAGCTTATTAGTATTATCAGAAAGCTTTCTTAAGTCTTCCTAGCAAGTTATCAGTTATGAAATAACTACTTACAACTCTGCAACTCTTAATACCCGGCTAAAAGGCAAGGGGAGAAGATGTGCCGTTCCCTTTTTCATTTGAGCTTAGTTTTTGTTTCCAAACTTACCACCTTTTCTTTGCAACCCTGAGCATGTGGGTATGTAGGCAGGAGAAGAGAATTAAGGTTCATGTTGCTTGTTTAGAAGCTTTTTTGTACATGCAGATGATGGGAAATAGTTGACTGGAATAGAAAAGGCATGAAATGTTCTTGGAAAAAAGTTAATGATTTATATTTTTAGGTTCAGAGAATTCATTAGAGTGGACCATTCATTCCCTAGTCACAGGTATTTTTTTTTTTTAAGCAGTCTGTCTTGGGTTAGGGTAATAGATATTGTTGCTTGCTTATTTTCTGGGTTGCATTGTTGTCAGCAGTAACATTCTGCTGCACAAAAGTGTTTGTAAACTGCTTGCTTCATAACAGAAAGGGATTGCATGCTCATGAGTTTGCATTAAAACTGTCATTTCAGCAGTTGGCTCTGATTAGTCTGTTTCACAGTGAAAAAGATGAGTCTGTTTTTAAGCTTGCTCAAAGGAGATTGTGTGTGTGCGCACATGTTGTACCTGATTTTGAGGGGAAAATGGTCTTTTTCCGTTCATGGTGATTTTAACTTTTTGATAGGTTACAAAAACAAATAGTCAATAGGGAAGGTCTTAGTGACCATCTCATTGACAAGTTAAAAGTGGTCTATCTTTAGCATGAACAAGAAACATGAAACCTTTTGGAAAGATAAACATTCAGGGCCTGATCTTGAAAATGCTTGATAGTGTGTAATTGCACAGAACTAAATGATGCAGCTCAGACGAATGACTTTTTGCAGGTTCCATACCTTTGTGATTCCACTGTTTTCTTTGTCTAGTGCCTATTTTGCATGATGAGTCTAAAGAATTCCAGCCAATAATGCCAGTGGTGACTAAGACATGAAATACAGGCAGTTGTTGGAATTTGTTCATTCCCTAATGGGTTGTACCAGTGT
>NW_017729016.1:8357931-8372149 GCF_001723915.1 Gavialis gangeticus
ATGATGAGTCTAAAGAATTCCAGCCAATAATGCCAGTGGTGACTAAGACATGAAATACAGGCAGTTGTTGGAATTTGTTCATTCCCTAATGGGTTGTACCAGTGTTTTTATGATGCTGGGAACTTTCTTTTTCTCAAGTACTGACTACAGTGCATATACCACAGAACTTTGTAAGCCAAGGATGAATCAAACTTTGAAGAGCCATTTGGGAATTTGGTGTCCTTTAAGGTAGAATTAGGGGTTACATTGAATTCAGGGATCCCAAATGAAAGGCAGTTTAAATGCTTAAAGACATGCTTGCTTATGGAAAGCTGTCAGGTTAAAGTTTGCCCCCTCTTAGGCTAGGATTAGACATTGCAGTTGTCCTGGGACAAGTTGTGTCTGTGTTGTTCTCAGAACAGAAGAGAGCTGGGATTGGCATGTACACATCTCCCTTCCAATTGGGGTGTAGTGAGCAGCTGAATGCGCTGTTGCTTTTCTGCCACTGATTCAATGATGCAGTCCTCGGACAGCCGTTCAGATATGCATTGCAATGTCCCAGAACAAACTGTTTGTACCTATTCCTGAACCTTTTTTTCAGGTTTGTCCCTAGACAAGACATGGATGTCTGAATGATCACACTGTCTTAGGATAAAATGGTTTCTTCTGGGACAAATGTTATGTTTGTTTGAAGCCTTAGTTTCAGATGATTAAACTAAGAATTTTACGACTGGGGCTTTACACAGGTTGGCTGCCTTGTTTGGTTTTCACTCTGCGGAAGCCACACTGACACTAGCACTGGTAGGGTACATTGGTGTTTACCTTGTAAAATACAGTAAGAAATGTATTTTTGGATTCAAAGTAGCAGTGCTGTAGCCCTGATAGTCTAGGGAACATACAAGAAGCAAGATTTATTCTGTAATAGCTTCTACAGTATATGGTATTTAGTTTAAGCTCTGTCTTACTTTCCCAGACCCGAGAGATAGCTTTGGAGCCTGAACATCTTTCTTTCTCAGCTATATAGTTGGTCCAATAATATGTTACCAAATAAATCTTGCTTCTCTTTAAATTCAGACGCTGGAAGAACTTTTTCACTAGAACAATGTTTGATTTTCTAAGTGATATAAACTATTTATGGCTCTGGTTAGCCCAAAAAACATGTGCGTAAAATTCCTTTTAGGATGGACATTATCAGTCCATCCTAAAAGAAGACATTTCCTTGTCCCTAAAGCCATATAATGTGCATGGGGGAAGTGGTGAAATACAAACTTAGTAGGGTCCGATAGCCATTGGTGGAAGTTTTGAATGTAATGCATGTGGTTTATCTTTGCTAGCAATATCACCTTCAAATACATGTTTTTGTTTGTTTGTTTGTTGGTTTGCTTAGAGTGATCTTGCCTGCTTGTATTCATCAACTCTTCCTAATATTTTAGAATTAATGTAGGTAAAAACTATAGTGATGTGTAACAGCTTCTGTTTTTTTGATGGATGTTAAAACTGTAGAAAGGCTTTTCTAGATACTGTACTTGGTTTAGCTATCTCTCAATCTCTTTTTGCTTTTTGAAATTTAAAGCCAGCATTCTCAAAATTGCTCTGAACATGCTTTTTACCAGTACGCCCCCCCACCCCTCCTTTGTCCCCCAGAATAGCTTTTTCTAAGTTTCTGGGTTATTGTAAAATGAGCATAAAGAATTAATGAATAGCCAGGCCAGATGAATTTTTGAAAAGTAGAAAATGCTTGGAGTGTGTGGTGGTCTAGATTGGCCAAAGCATGGACTGTATTCTGATGCTGATGTGTACTTTAGTGTCCTATATTTCCTTATAACTGTGTCTTGGATTACTGTGTTACAGTAGGTCTACATTTTGATTGGAAAGCCACTCTTGCTTTCTATTTGTGTTTTGTTCAGTGTACCTTTTAGATTCAAAGTAACACTAAGACAGTATGCTTGCTAATCTCTGGGTTACCAGGTAAATACCATAGTGTATTTAAGTACATCAGCAGCCATGAAATATTTAACATTCATTTCTGCTGGTGGGCATTTCTCAACAATCTGTCTGGGAGAAGGAGCATACAGCTGTTTAGCTGCAGCTGCCTGGTTTCCCCACCTTCCTCAGACTGGAGTGATCCTGATCTGGGGAAGGCCTGGGGAGCAGTGTCTGCTCCACATCTGGTTGCCAGGGAGAGTAGGGCAGCAGGGAAGAACCCCCCACGCCTTCCCCAGCTTGGGGTCTGGGGAAGAGATGGAGAGCAGCCTCCTCCATGCTGCTTCTGGTCTCTGGGAACAGAACAGAAGGAATACAGACCCTAGCCCCTTTGCCAAGCCAGGCAGTGCCCAGCTGGGGGAAGAGGCAGAGTAGTAGCAGTCGCTGTCCTCCCTAGAATAGCTGCTATTTCTCCCTGCCTTTTCCCCAAACTGGCCACTTCCTGGCTTAGGGAAGGGGCTGGGGGCTTTGCCCTGCTGTATCCTTGCCCTCCTGGACCCAATGGGGCAGGGAAAAGCAGAGTAAAGACCACCTCCCTCCTCTCCTGTTCCCCAAACCAAGGATCCCAGTCTGGGGAGTTGGTGGGGAGGAGCAACTAGCTGCTCTTCCGCTGTAGTCCTGGTCTCAGGGAGCAGTGGGGAGCTCCCAGCCTGCTTCTCATTCTGAGGTCTCCAGTGTGAGAAGGGAGCCAGGGGGCTTGCAGCACTTTTGCCTTCACTCAGCTCCTGGGCAGCTGGTCAGCCCCCTACGTGCTGTTCACACTGGAGTCCTCCGAGTGTGAGGAGCTAACGGGGTAGCTGGTAGCTGATTCTCCTGTTCCCTCCTACTTCAGAGGAGGGGCAGGAACAGTTGCCCCCCACGCCTCTTCCAGACCAATGTGACTGACCTGAGGCAGGCAGGGAACCTTTTTCCCCTGCTTCTTGGAAAGAGTTAAGCCTGGAAAAAAGTGTACAGATGTTCACTCTCCCTAGAGAAATTCTCCTGGGGCTAACTTTTCTCTCTGATAGGGGTCGGCTTATTTTTCTCCTGGAACTGCCATTTTTGGTTTGGGAGAAAAGGGCACGAATGAATGTCTGTATCCTTTTGGTTTCTACTGGGAGAACAGTGACTCTCCCAGCAGAAACTAAATGTCTATCTATGCCCAGTGTGTTCTCTCTGTTTGGATGTGCTATTGGTGTGCAGATATGAGTTTTTAATTTAGACCTCTCTCTCATTTTTGCCAACTTTGTTTTTATCTTTTCTTACAGATGCAAGGAGTCCAACTGTGAAGGAAGGAAAGCGAATGGAAAATGGAGTTCTTGTAAATGAAGCCTCAGGAAAACAGATCAATAGGTTTGTAGATTTTTGATGGATGGGGAGTAGGAGGCTCCATCCTGTTCATACATCACAGGGTTTTCAGAATATAAAAAGTTTAAATTTTCTTTTAGACTTGTGTTTTGGTGAAGAGAGTAGTGCCTGTGGGAGGGAGAAATACATAGTGCATATTTTCAGTGATACAATTTTCTAGTGGGACACTTTTTTCTGTTTAATTCCACATGCAGAGCTAAGAATGTGGATCAGCCAAGTCTTTTTTTTTTCCTAGTTGATGTGCAAAACAGCTTGCATCCCAAACCCAGAGAATGCAGTCTTGCTGCTCTTACTGACAATGAATTTTTTTTTTTTTGTGGAAAAGGTCCTTTTTTAAAATTTCATTTGAATCAAACAAAGACTTGGAAAAATAACATCTCTCACATTCATGCTTCCAAAGAGAGCATTTAGGACTGCTAACACCATGAAGTGTCCATTGTGTTTAAACAAGTTCATGCCACGAACGTTTTATAGCCTTTTGTAAATCTCATCTTACTGTGCTACAGACTTCTCTATTTTGTGGGCAGCATATAATGCGAGAGGCTCCTTACCAGAGTACCTATTAGTTGATCATTATAAAGGATAGACATTATCAAGATGACTGGTTCTTAATATAAATTCTAAGGTGTGTTCAAGAATGTGGAAGAGGTGGGGTGTTAACTTGCCACTTCCAGTGACTGAAATGATGTCTTTCTGAATCCCAGACTCTGCAAAATAAAATGGCAGGGTCCAGAAAGGTCGCTGTTCGTTGTTCATCATTAAGTTTGATGGAGTGAACAAAACTCTCTGGTGTTCTCTCATGCCAGTTCTGAAGCTCTTATTTTCTACTACAAAAGAGTTGTGCCTAGGGACAGACTCTGAAGTGTGGAGGTTGGGGCCACAATGCTGAGTATTTGCATGTACTCCCTTGATAAGGGAATGCCTGCCTGATTTACCCTAAAGCAGAATAAGCTGGTATCTAGACTTGTAGGTCCAGCCCATTGGAGTCTAGTTGCCTGTGAAGCAACTGGTCCCTTTGTATCATTAAACAAAAGTATTTGTTTTTCAAACAGACAACTCAGTAACTCATCTACGTACAGTGGAGAAACAGGGAAATCTTTGCAGCAGAATAGTACAACAGAGCTCCAGAAGGCAGCAGAAGACAAAAATGCTTGGAAACTAACAGAGGCTGATGCAGTAAAAACTGGAAGGGTGAGAATGAACCTCTTCCTCTTTTTGTACCCTGCCCACAAATGTAACTTAACAAAAATCCCTGCAACTTGGCTAAAATAGCATTGAAGTGGGAGGAGGAGGAGCATGCAACAGATGTGAAGGAGGGACTAGGCATGGTTTAGGAGCTTGTTTGTAACTGTTTCAGTGCGCCCTGCATTCAGCTGAACTTCGGAGTTGTTTGTAGGCTGGGAAGGTGTCAAAATGAAATCAGTTTCATGCACATTTATGTGCTTTTTTTAAAAAACTCTTCAGTGATGGTTCCAAAGTTGACATGAAAGTTTGAGCTGCTAATTTTAACTTGTAAAGAAGCTGCCAGGTTGTGGCAAGGTTGCAACACATTTAGTGACCCAGTCTATTTAGAGAGGCTGAAATTGAAACAGTTGGATTACAACCAAGTTTCCATGAAAAATGCAGGTCCTGAAGCCTACTACAGCTTTTCTTTTTTCTCATGAGATTTGAATGCAGCTTAAGAGATGATGGCAGTTTTGATGCAGCAGAAATGCCAGCTGCTTCACTTCATTTGATTCTTTAAGTTATCAAATCCATTTAGAGGGAGCCCTGTTCTTATGCACTGATTCTTAGTTTTGGCTCCCTGATTTCCTTTTGTCACAGTATTCCTACGCCATGTGAATTATATCCTATTATTAAAGGGTGGGATAATCTTGTGGTTAAGGCACAGAAGCAGATATTGGAACTCCTGAGTTCTATCCTTGGCTCTACATAGGTCTCCAGTGTCACCTTGACAAGTCGCTTTCTCTTTTTTTCACTCTTACCACCCGTAAGAGGGGCAGTGTTTGCCTATGTCATGCAGCAGTTGAGTGTTTAATTGTTGCAGAGTATTTGGTTCAGAGGTGGCAGCAGTGGCGATGAGGCACTGTTTTTTCTGGATCGTGGCTATTAAGCATTTAAAAACAAAACAAAACTGGCATGTTGACTTTACCAATCCCATGGGTAATTGCTAAATGTAAAGGAGTCATCAGTACTTAAACTTTAAGTGATCTTTTCCCCTCTCCCCTTCTTGTCTCTAGGTAAAGGCAGCAGTGTACTGGGAATACATGAAGGCAATTGGACTTTTAATCTCTTTCCTGAGCATCTTTCTTTTTATATGTAACCATATAGCCTCCCTGGCCTCCAACTACTGGCTAAGTTTATGGACTGATGATCCTGTTATCAATGGAACTCAGCAGCACACACACCTCAGGCTGGGAGTGTATGGAGCACTGGGAATTTCTCAAGGTTTGTCTGGACTTTTTATTTCAACTGATCAGTTCAGCATGAAAGCCAGTGTTATCCCTGATGTTTCTAATAATCCCTGGTAACCTGGTATCCACAGCATTGTAACAAAGGCTTGCTGAAGACTTTTTTTTACTGGAGTTTGCATTGATTTTTATTTATTTATTTAATGAGACAGCTTAAATTGCAGTGCAACATTCAGCCAGTGAATTGGTCTCCTTCTAACACTTAGAATAAAAATGAATGTGTGATTTGTTTCAAATACCAGTAGTATGATACATTTCTATCACCAGTGATGCTTTTTGGGCCTACTTGAAGTGAATTATCTCTGTCCTTGGTAACTCACGTGAATGTATTGTGGCAATTTCTTGTCATGTGATTCCCGGCATCCCAACAACATGGTCTTTCACAATCGTGCTGGCTGCTCTAGAGGAGAAGCCAAAGACTGACTGAGCCACGTGGACGGAAGTCTCTTGCTGATGGAAGGGGTTCTTCTAGGTTAGGATTAAGATGCCTACTCTGCAAAGCGTTGTGGAGAAGGCCTCTAGATGGTGCTGGGAGGTGTCTATTTTGAACAAAAACAGCACAGAATTTTTAACTGAATTGCCATATTTGGTTTTTCAAAAAGAAAGAAATGAGGTCCACTTTTTTTTAAAGGGACCAGGGGTTACCCAAGCTATGTCTGCAAATATTTCATGAAGTTGAATATGAAAAAGCAAAAAAATTCTTTCAGAGTGTGCCTATTTTTTTTAAGAGTTGTTTTCTTTTTAGCACTTGGTCCAAATAATTAAGACCACAAACTCTTGCTTTTCAAAGGAAGAACATAATTGAATTGCAATAGACTAAACTGACTGATTCAGAATTGAGGTTTTTTTATGTTAAGAAAAACATCATGAAAAATTTTCTGTTTGAGCGGAGAGTTGATCAAATCTGCATCTCTTCTACTTTCTCTTTTTCTTCTCCTCCAGGTATTGCTGTGTTTGGCTACTCAATGGCCGTGTCCATTGGGGGGATATTTGCTTCACGATACCTGCACCTTGGCCTACTTCACAATGTGCTTAGATCTCCAATGAGTTTCTTTGAACGAACGCCTAGTGGGAATTTAGTGAACCGGTTTTCTAAGGAGATGGATACTATTGACTCTATGATACCTCAGATTATCAAAATGTTCATGGGCTCCCTGTTTAATGTCATTGGGGCCTGCATCATCATCCTGCTGGCCACACCATTAGCCGCTGTTGTAATTCCACCCCTGGGGTTCATCTACTTTTTTGTGCAGGTGGGGAACATCTCTTGTTGAGCTTTTGAAGTATCTGCTACCTCTTGTCAGTTCTTCTGTCCTGATGCTGAACTTGAATGGATATTAATAAGATAATGACCAGAGTCCGTGTTTGACTGACTGTGTTCTCAGGTACTTTATGAAATGCACTGTGGATGGTCTGTCTACTCAGCTCACTGAATTGATAGTAGTTGAGCATTCCCTACCAGACAGCATTAAAACTGGGATGTCTTCTACTGTCCTGGATCATTCCATTATAACTGCTGTGTAGTAGATAATGGTAATATTTAACAGTGCTTTTTAAAAATCTGGTGGGATTTTGTAAGGTACTTTTCATAGAGAATTTTCTCATTAATCATTTGTTTCTATTGCTATTTGGAGAGAGACTCAAGTATGTATAACCCAAGTGGGGAGTGCGCTTTGAAGTGCACAGGCTTAAAGTGCATGCCTGGTCAGAAAGATGATTGTCTAAAAAAGAGCAGTCAAGCATTTACTCTTGCCATGCTTCCTGTGAGTGTTATGAACTTACGTACGCTGGCTTTGCCCTTTTACTTCTGTGCCCTGTGGAGGCAATCCAGCTATGGGTGTAAGCTTATTCTTACACTGCCGTTAGTGGGTTGGTTTGCTTCATTCCAGCTGCAGAATATTTCATGCTTGTGATTTAGTGTGTGATCCAAACATTCAGCTAGCCTTTGGGATCCTAGAGTTTTCAAGCAAGTATGTATAGGGAGAAGAAAAAATCTCTAACAAGTGATTTAATCTTCAGTCTTCAAAGATGCCCTACATCAGGGCCAGGGCCAGATTAACCCTGTAGTGGGCCCTAGGCAAACAAACCTGTGGACCCTGGGCTGTTGAGACCCACCCCAGCACTACTGCCCATGGGGAGTGGGGCTTGGAGTCACTGCTAGGAAGCAGCCGCTGTGGAAGCAAGACCAGCAGAGGGGAAGGGGAAGAGGGCCGTTCACACTGCCACTGCAGAGGAAAAGACCAGTGCCCCCCACAGCTCAGAGCCCTAGGCATGTGCTTTGTTTGCCTATGTGTTAATCCAGGGGTAGGCAACGTTTTTTGGCTGGAGTGCCGAAAAACACCACAACGCCTACCTCAGAAGGTGCTGGAGTGCTAGCATGGCAGAAAAACAAAATGAAGGCAAGGGGTACATGGCAGGATGCCCTGCTTCCCCTTGCCCCCCACCAAAAGCCCTTTCCCCACAGCCTGGGCTCTGTGGCTGCCAGTAGCTACCCTGTCTCTGGGTAGCTGCTGGAGCCCGGGCTGCTCCCAGCAGGGCTTGCAGCGTCCCAGCTGCCTGCTGGGAGCAGCCTGGGATACCGGCTGGCAGCAACTCCCCAGAGCTGGGTCTGGCTGCAGCCCGGAGGCTCCAAACAGCTGTGCCGGGCTCCAGCATCAGCTCCACAGCGCGTGCAGGCGCGCCTCGGAGCGGGCGGTGGGGGAGGGGCCTGAGGCAGGGCAGCCCCAGGGTCTCCCCCGCTCCCGGCGCTGAGGTGATGAGCCCGGCGCAGCTGTTTGCACCTGCCCGCTGCTTGCTGGGACGCTGTGAGTCCTGCTGGGAGCAGCCCGGGCTCCATTGCTGGCAGCAGCTACCTAGAGTCAGGGCTGGTCACGGCGTGCCAATCAAAATGGTCTCACGTGCCATGCTCGGCACGTGTGCCAGGGGTTGCTGACCCCTGTGTCAATCCAACCCTGATAAGAGTGGGCAAAATATGGTCCATGGGCTGGATCCAGCCTGCCAAGCCATTCTATCCAGCCTGCAGGGCTCCAGTAAAATTTAGATTATTACCTGATGAGGCGCCGGCTGCACCAAGTAGCTCAGGCTCTTGTTGTGACATGACCAACCCCAACCCCAGCGAGGCTTCTGCCTCGGCAACCCTGTGGCTGTTTCCGAGCCCTCCCTCCATCTGAAAAGTGGAAATTCAGGTAAGAACGGGCCACAGGGGATTGGGGGTTGACCACTGGTGAACTCTGGCTCTGTGCCTCCACGTGCTGCTCCCAGCTAGAGTGCCAGGAGCACCACGTGGAGGTGCGGAGCTGGCCCAGCCTGATGGCACTCCGGGGCAAGGGGAGGGACGTACTGGTAAAGGTCAGGGGGGAGACTGCCAGTCCCAAGATGGCAACCAGGGAGCGGGGCACTTGTCAGTGGGCAGGGCTACCCTTGCAGCCCGTGACAGCTCACCAAAATTTGTTAAGCGGCCCTCCAGCCAAAATAATTGCCCACCCCCTGCCCTATATTGTGTTTGAATGGTTCCTTCTGGCCTTGAAATCTGAACATATGCATCCTCAGAGTAGGTCCTAATATATTGCTTTTATGTAGTGGAATAGTCTGGGGTTGAGTATGAGTTAGGTTTTCTTTTTTTTTTTTTTTTTCATTCATTCTCTTTAAAACCTATCTCCAGATTGTACTTACTATTGATTTGATTTCCAGAGATTTTATGTGGCCACCTCTCGCCAGTTGAAACGGTTGGAATCTGTCAGTCGCTCTCCAGTCTATTCTCACTTCAACGAGACCCTTTTGGGGGTCAGCGTTATTCGAGCCTTTGAAGAACAGCAGCGTTTCATACGGCAGAATGACACAAAAGTGGATGAGAATCAGAAAGCTTACTTCCCCAGCATTGTTGCAAACAGGTAGAGGGGCAGAAGTGTTGGATTAGAATACCGTAACAAGATCCCAGTTCCGCTGTCCTTGCTCCTCGCCTCTAGGAAGTATGAAGTTGCTTCACAAAACCAGTGTTGGTTGATTTTGACAGGAAGCTTTGGTAGGAAAACTCCAAATATGGTTCTAAAACAGTTTGTATTAATACCAGGATGCCAAGTTTAATGCTGCATGTGTTATTTTTCATCCCATCTTTGAGTTTGGTTACTGTTCACATTTGACAGCCTTACACTTAAAATTAGTTAAGGCTGTATACGGGCAGTGAAGTCAGAGCTGGATCTTTTTTCTTTTAATGGAAATTCATCCTTGAGTTCCTCAAAATGCGGTTTGCAAGTCTAGCTTAGTTGTGGTTGTTCAATGAGCAAACATTTTAGGGTTAAAATAGTCATGTATATGCTTAATGTCATTGGCATTATATAGTAAGTTACAACTTTACCAATTCCCAGAGGATCATAAGGATGAACTGATACAAACACCTCAGTATCACTAGCTTTAAAAACAAGGAAAAACATGGGTTTACTTTGTGCACCAGATCCACGTGTTCTGGAAAACTAAATGCTTTCTTCTTGCAGATGGCTGGCTGTCCGGCTGGAGTGCGTGGGGAATTGTATCGTTCTCTTTGCGGCACTGTTTGCAGTGATTGCTCGCAAAAGCCCGGGACTGGTTGGTCTCTCTGTGTCCTATTCCCTGCAGGTGACTTATCTAAAATTCCTTTAAATGTTTAAGACTCCATCACTCTGTTTATTATTCCATTACTAAATGTGATGGTATGCACAGTACAGATTAGTTGCATGTAGTCTTCTATGGATTGAATCCTAAGGGACCTAATAGAAATAAAGGACACATTTCAGAAGGAAACTGGTGAGAAATGTGCAAAAGAGAAAATGCTACCAGATGAGTCTTGAAAGAGCTTGGAGATGTAGGTCTTGCTGGTGTGGGAGGGGCTATAAAGAAAAAAAGAAAAGTTACTTTTACATCAGTAATACAAAACTAATACTATGACCTGCGTCTGGTGAAACAAATGAGACGCAGGTTTAGTGACTGCAGTAGTGGCCAAGGACTATTCCATGATATAGTTGTACAGCTCCCACTGAAACTAGGTGTGTGTGTGTGTGTGTGGGGGGGGGGTCATGCTTGTGTCAGTATTTGCATGTTAGTGTTAATGACAACTTGTAAACTCTATGCTGAGGAATTTCTTTCTTTCTTTTAATTTATTTTTATTTTTGCCAGATTACAACATACCTAAACTGGCTGGTCCGCATGTCTTCTGAGCTGGAAACAAACATTGTTGCTGTGGAAAGAATCCAAGAGTATTCTGAAATGGAGACAGAGGTAGTGGCCCATTCACTGTACAGTTAGCACATTGTGGGGCTCTCATCACAGGAATTATGTTACAGGGTTTGCCCTTCTATTTACCTCCCCAACACGCAAAAGGTTGGTGTTGTAATGCTAACAGAGAAGGGCAAGAAGATTAAACGCTTAAAGTGCCGCTGTTGGTCAAACTAAAGTATTCATCTTTGAAGAAAAGATGATAATATTGTAAGCTGTGTTCTGCTGCTCCACTGGGCTGAATTTGCTTTGTGTATAGGATCCCAGCTCTTACTGACAAGGGAATTTATGGCTATTAATTTTTAATTGGCCTTTTTAAAGAGCTAGATGTTTCCTTAGTTGTTAATGCCGCGAATGCCCTCTTGTGGAAGAGTAGTGCGTAGCAGGCATTTTTTACTTCTAGTGAACATTTTCTGTTTAGTCTGTACTAAATTAACAAAAGGAGCTGTGCAAAACTCCATTTCTGATTTTCTGGCATTCATGCAAATGTTTTTCTTCAGATGTAGAATCATAGAAAATTAGGTTTGGAAGGGATCTCAGGAGGTTATCTAGTCCAACCTCCTGCTTGGAGTAGGACCACCTGCAACTCTATCATCTCAAGTAAGGCTTTGTCTACCCAGGTCCTAAAAACCTGCAAGGATGGAGATTCCACAACCTCCCTGGGTATCCTGTTCCAATGCTTCACCACTCTCCTAGCTAGGAAGTTTTTCCTGCTATCTAGCCTAAACTTCCCTTGCTGCAGCTTGAGACCATTGCTCCTTGGTCTGTCATCTGCCACCACTGAGAACAGTCTAGCCCCATCCTCTTTGGACCACCCTTCAGATAGCTGAAGGCTGTTATTAAATCCCTTCTTCTACAGTTCCCTGAGCTTCTCCTTAGAAGTCATGTGCCCCAGCCCCCAAACCATTTTCATGGCCCTCTGCTGGACTGTCTCCAATTTGTCCACATCCTTTCTGTAGTAGGGGGCCCAAAACTGGCTGCAGTACTTCAGATATGCCCTTATGAGTGCTGATTAGAGGGGATCATCACTTCCCTTGATCTGCTGACAACACTCCTACTAATACAACCCAATTTGCTGTTAGCCTTCTTCCCAACAAAGGCAAGGCACTGTTGGCTCTTATTCATCTTGCTGTCCACTGTAACCCTCAGGGTCTTTTCTGCAGAGCTGCTACTGAGCCAGTCCATCCCCAGCCTGTAGCGGTGCATGGGATTGTTCCATTCTAAGTGCAGGACTTTGCACTTCTCCTTACTGAACCTCATGAGATTCCTTTTGGTCCAATCCTCCAATTTCTTTAGGTCCCTCAGACTCTTAGCCGTACCCTCCAGTGTATCTACTACTCCCCTCAGCGTGGTGTCATCTTCAAACTTGGTGAGGGTGCACTCCATCACATCTTCCAGGTTGATGAAGATATTGAACAAAACCAGCCCCAGAACTGATCCCTGAGACACTTTTTTTTACTAGATACCGGTTGCCAACTAGACATTGAGTCATTGACCACTACCCTCTGAGCTCGATGATCCAGTCAGTTTTTACTATTCGCCTTACAGTCTCACTCATTGAACACTTACTTCCGTAGCAAAAATGTTGTGGGAGACTGTATCAAAAGCCTTGCTAGAGTTAAGTTATATGATGCCTACTGCTCTCCCCACATCCATAGAGCCAGTCATCTTGTTCATAGAAGGTAAACAAGTTGGTCAGGCACGACTTGCCCTTGGTGAATCCATACCGACTGTTCCTAATGACCCTCTCCTCCACGTGCTTCAGAATGGATTCTTGAGGATCTTCTCCATGATTTTTCCAGAGACTGAGGAGAGGCTGTAGTTCCTTGGATCCTCTTTCTTCCCTTTCTTAAAGATGGCAACTATATTTATTTTTCTCCATTAATTCAGGACCTTTCCTAATCTCCAGAAGTTTTCAGAGATAATGGTCAGTGACTCTGCAATTACATTGGCCAACTTCCTCAGCACCCTTGGGTACATCAAGTCCGTGGGGCTGGACACGTACACATCCAGCTTTTCTAAATAGTCCCTAACCTGTTTTTCACCACTGAGGGCTCCTTACCTCTTCCCACAACTTCTGCCAGGTACAGTAATCTGGGAGCTGACCTTGTCTGTGAAGACTGAGGTGTAAAAAAAAAAAGGGGGGGGGGGGCATTGGGTACTCCAGCCTTTTCCGCACTCCCATTGTGGAGGGAAGCACCATGCCCCCGCACTCCTCAGGCAGGCAGGTTTTGTGGGGTGGGGAGATCAGGCTTGCTGCTTTTCTTGTGTGGAGCTGCTTTCCTGGGCTGCTGTCAGGCTGCCTACAGGACTTTCTGCAGAGCCATAGAGCTGCACAGGACCTGGTGCTTTGCTTTGTGGCTGTAAGGGGCAGCAAACTAAAATTCCTCAAAAGAGTTTTAATTTGCTGTGCCCCAAGTCATTTAAGGCGCATTACGCCACCGAATGTGCTACAGTACCTGGAACTAATGTGCAACATGCCGCCAGTGTGTGCAAACACCAACACCATTAAGGCAGCGCAAAAGCATTTAGCCCACTTTAAAGTGTCGTGCACACACGCCTCTACATACGGCCCACATGTTCTTTACTAGCTGCATCTCTAGTTGCACTTGGTTTTCCTGATTTCGTCCCTCCATGCCTGAGTAATACTCTTATACTCCTCCTTAGTTGTTTTTCCCAAGTTTCTACTTCTAAGCTTCCTTTTTTTGTGTTAGCCAGAAGAATTCCCTGCTAAGCTAAGTTGGTCTTCTGCAATACTTGCTAGTCGACCTGCACATTGGTATGGCTTGTTCCTGTGCCCTCAGTAAGGTTTCTTTAAAATACAGCCAGCTCTCCTGGACTCCTGTCCCCCTCAGACTGGCCTCCCAAGGGATTTTGTCTATGAGTTCCTTGAGTAAGTCAAAATCTGCTTTTCTGAAGTCCAAGGTCCATGTTCTTGCTGCTCTCCATCCTTCCTTTTCTCAGGATCCTGAACTCAATCATTTCATGGTCACTGCTGCCCAAGTTGCCATCCACTTCTACCTCCCCCACCGATTCTTCCCTGTTTGTGAGCAGCAGGTCAAGAAGAGCGTGGCCTGTAGCTGGTCTCCCCAACGCTTGCACCAGGAAGTTGTCCCCAACGGTATACAACAACTTCCTGGATTGTCTTTGCGCTGCTGTATTGCCCTTCCAGCAGATGTCAGGGTGATTGA
>NW_017729016.1:8372160-8377086 GCF_001723915.1 Gavialis gangeticus
TGCTGTATTGCCCTTCCAGCAGATGTCAGGGTGATTGAAATTCCCCATGAGAATCAGGGCCTGTGATTGGGAAACTTCTTCTGTTTTGATGAAAGCCTCATCCTCCTGGAGGAAAAGTTTTTACTTTCTTCTTGGGTTAGAAGGAAGATGACTACTTATGTTTCAGTCCAAGTTGAGCCTATTTTTATATGTGAAGTGCTGTGAATTCTTTGTGGCTGCCATCTGTGGCTTTTGATCTCTGCAAAGCCAAAAGCAAAAACTTGCTTGCAGATCCTGATCTGAGTTGGGATTTTAGAACAAAACCTAATGAAACTTCCTGGTTTTTAGAAACTTTCAGTGACTTGTGTCAGATCTTGTGGGATGCACTGCTTATGTTTGAACTGCTAATGAGTGCAGATCTCATTGTCTGGGGCTACTAGCATATACAGAATGGTTTAAGTTCTGTCCTATTTACAATCCATTTTAAGGCAGAGGTGAAACCTGTTTATCTTGTGGTCTTGTAAAGCTTTCAGTTCTCTCTGTTGGGCAAGCTGCTCCTAATTATATCCTGTTTCTCCTTGACAGCAGTGGATTGCAGAACCATTGCCCTTGATTACATCATGCAGGCTTGTTGTCTTCATTGCACAGCTAGATTTGCGGTCTTCTGTTTCCAGCACAGCCCTCTTTAAAAACTAAACTCTTGCCTTTTTTTCTCCACTATCCTGGCTCCCAGGATGGATTTTTTAGAACTAGATCAGGGTTTGTCAAGCATTAAGGGGGCTGTGAAAGGGTTGTGTGCATGTTACTTATCTGCCTGCTCTTTCAGGCTGAATGGAGCATTGAGCACACTGCTCCTCCAAGCACCTGGCCTCACGAAGGGAAAGTGGAATTCAGAGGCTATGGTTTACGTTACCGGAAGGACTTGGACTTAGTTCTGAAAAATATAAATGTTACCATAAATGGAGGTGAGAAGGTAAGCACCACATCTGCTATTTTATACAAGCACTTAATTTTACAAGCTGGTGTATATGCATAGTGACATCACATTAGGCTGATGCAGGAATTTTGAGCCCTGGGGCTGTCAGCATTGATAGATAGATAGAGCTTCTGCTACTGGGGTTGCAAGAATGCATTCTTTAGTTGGCAGCTATAATGGGTTCTAATCTTATAAAGACTTACAGCCAGAGGGAGATAGGGGTGCTGTCTGTATACTAAACCTTTTTTCCCTGCCTGAGCTCATGATGTTTCTCTGTACAAACACAAACTGCAATATTACAGACTTGAACTAATTACCTTGTTTAATAGACATAAGCAAAACAATACAGTAAAACTTGTGTGCGCTAGAAAAACGAGACTTGGGTGTGATATTTAATAGTTCTCATCTGTAACACATTAATGACTTACACTTGCAGTTACACAGGTTAGCATATTTTTCGTTTTACTTTCAAATAAACAAGTCCATTCTAAAGTAATACCTGCCATAGAAATAGAAAAAATGGGAAATTTCCGTATTTGATTAGCAAGTGTAACACATGATTAAGTGCTGTGTGAAATACGGATATATCCTAAATTCAAACAATAAAAACATCAAATGTATCATTTCAAAATTGGGGCTGTGGAACACCATTCTAAAAAGTACAAGTTTGAACTGCCTTAACATTTCTACCACATGCATTCACCACACTTGCATTTTCCTCTAGTGAAATCAAACAGGTCTTCTACATGGCATTGAATTTTAGTGTGCTATTGGAAGAATCTCCATTTGCAAAGACTTCCTCTGTACCTTCTGGCTGCTGATACTAACAACTCTTTTTTTCCCTTAAGTTGTTTTGTATTAAATCGTTCTGAAAATGCATCTGCTGTAAGAGACTCCTGTTAGTACTTTCACTTTGGGGGAAAAGCTGAATTCCATTGGTAACTTCCATATGTGTGTTTTCCAACAGGTAGGAATAGTTGGAAGAACAGGAGCTGGGAAATCCTCTCTCACTTTAGGCTTATTTCGAATCAATGAATCAGATGAAGGACAAATCATTATTGATGGAGTTGACATTGCAAAAATAGGGCTCCACAATTTGCGGTTCAAGATCACTATTATTCCTCAGGTAGGTCTGATGTTCTTGTCAGTATTGCAAGTACTTTTTTTAAAATACTGTTGCTTTAACAAACTGGATTTTTGTACTAATACCCTTCTTAGGCCCTGATCCAAAGCACAGTGAAGTTAGTGGGAACTTTTCTATTCCCTTTAATTGATTTTTGAATCAGGCTTTTGTATGTCTTTATTTTACTTGTATCCCTTCGGTCACCTACAAACTGTGCCATTTTCCTTGCCATTTGGATAACATCTTTCAGGACTACTTGCCATAGTCTTTTTTTTATGCAGAATCGTTGATCCTGTGCCATTTTCCTATATAGGATCCTGTCTTGTTTTCTGGTTCTTTGCGTATGAATCTTGATCCTTTTGACCAATACTCTGATGAAGAAGTTTGGACATCTTTAGAACTGGCTCACTTGAAAAATTTTGTATCATCTCTTCCTGATAAACTTAATCACGAGTGCTCTGAAGGTGGAGAAAATCTAAGGTATAGTAAAATTACCTTTTTTCATGTCTAAAAGCAACACTTTTTAACATTTGAGAAGGGTGTATATGTGTGTTCTTTCTGTTTTGTTCAAATGCTGGATTTAGTATATTACTTCCCCAATAAAAGGAGATTCCTGTCCCAAAGACCCTATGTTCTGTTTAAACATCTACATAGTTGACATGCAGCGTGACTAACGATAAAGAATTTTTCTTCATTGTGTAAGACCTGAAATATTTGTGTTGGGGAAGTTTTAATTAAAAAACAGACAGGACATAATTGGTTTTTTTCCTGCAAGTATGGTAAAGTTCAAGTTTTACATGTATTTTTAAGGCTAGTATTTATTGGCTAGAGCATCCTTAGGCACATTTTAGACTCTTATCTGTTGTAGTTGTTCACAATTTGTTTTATTGAACAAATGCAGTTCTCTTATTGCGTTATAAGACTGTTATTGTGCCATATTAATTGTAAGTAACAGCATTCAACATGCTGGTTGCAAACTGCCTCCAGACCAGTGCAGATACAGAACGGTGGACTTCATCACAATTTGTACTGGCTAAAACATCATTAAAGCTTAATTGCTGTGTAGGAGCTATAATAAGAATTCCTCAGGTGTGGCTCTTGCTTCTTTTTTACACTGAGGTAGTACCAGACTGGAATTTCGGCATCTGAAACAGAGAAGAGATTTTACAGGCAACAAGGTATGAAGCTAAAGGCTCTGAGTTGTTTCTGAAAATAGTATTTTTTTTTTTTTCTGTTTTCACAAAGTGTTGGACAGCGTCAGTTGGTGTGCCTTGCTCGAGCTCTGCTTAGAAAGTCCAAAATTCTGGTTCTAGATGAAGCCACGGCAGCGGTTGATCTTGAAACTGATGATCTTATACAGTCAACAATAAGGACTCAATTTGAAGGATGCACTGTTTTGACTATAGCACATCGTTTAAACACTATTATGGACTATACAAGGTAAAGAAATGTGTCTGCTGAAGAAGAATAGCACATGCTGCCTCTATCTTGTTTATGTTGCATACAAAGCTGTTAACCCACATGAATGGTGGTCCAACTTTTAAATAACTTTCTCCTATTCTTTGCTAGGACTGCACTCAGACAAAATTCACAGGTTCCCTCCAGCTTCCACTGTTTCAAATCAAAGGATTCTGAGGGTTGAGTTATGCCCTTGGCCATAGTTAAGTAACTCCATTGTCCATAGCAAACTTGCCAGGAGTGGATGAGAGCAGAGTTGGATCAGGTCATCTTCTCCATTCTGTCACTGACTGGTAAAGGTCAGCACTTGACAGTTTTCCAAAAAGTGGTTTCTTGCTTTCTCTCCATAATTCCCTTCACAGGAATGGGGAGCTACACCATAATGGAAAAACAGCCTTTTATCTGTATCAGACCTGCAGAAATTGTCTTTCTAGATTACACTCAGAACTAGTTTAGGCTCACCAGCTGTTTGGAGAGAAGGAGCACCAAAGCTGTGGGCCTTGAGCAGTAGCCCTCAGCTCGGGTGACCTGAAGGGTAGCTAGCTGCAAGGAAATGTTTAACCAGGTACTCTGGTTTTCTTACTTTTGTCCTATTTTTATTACCTCTCCACTACAGTAAGTTTCTTGGCCTAGTCTGTTGAAGCGGAATAACTCTGTGCATCTGAAATGAGATCAGTGAGGTACAGGACATAATCTCTGCTCATCTTTAAAATCCTTTCATATCCCTAGAAGTTTGTTTTGTTAGATGTGAGCTGCTTTGTAAGATCCCTTGTGTGTATTCACTAGAATGTTATGGTAAAGTGTATTCTAACTTGCTTTTTTCCCCTTCCCTGTTTTAGAGTTATAGTCCTTGATAAAGGTGAAGTTGTGGAGTGTGATTCACCAGCCAATCTACTGCAGAAGAAAGGCATTTTCTATAGTATGGCCAAAGATTCTGGTTTGGTGTGATAAAGAGCTTGTCTGGTATGGGGAAGGGCAGTGGAGACTGACATCTTGAACTGTAACTTGCATTATACAGTTACTCAAACCAAAACCCAGACCCAGAAAACTCAGTGACCATGAAGATGGAAGTAACGTTAAAAATGCAATGTGTTCTTTTTTTTCCCTTCAGATTTGATTTTGCAAATATACTCCAGTAAAAGGCTACAGTACTGAGCTATAGACCAAACTTCATAGACTTTTTTTATCTTTTGCCTCAAATTGTCAAACGGCAGTGAAAAATATATTTACATGACTCCCATAGAAGCAGGGGAATTCCTTCTTTTTTTTTTTTTGACTTGTGCTCTTATATTCTGCAGCCCTTTTGTTTAAAGGCCTAGCTGCTTGCTCAGTTGATTACTTACCAGTTTTAAGAACCATTTGTTGCAGGATGCACCCGGGATGTGTTTTG
>NW_017729016.1:8377097-8377939 GCF_001723915.1 Gavialis gangeticus
AGAACCATTTGTTGCAGGATGCACCCGGGATGTGTTTTGTGGCCCAAAATGTGATTTCCTGTGAGAGATTGCTGCGTGCCAGTTTTTTATGGCACTTCCTGTATATGATCATAGCTTTATACAAAATATTTAACAAGATGCATAATGTTTACACTTAGCAGCAAGTTCATAAGAATTTCCACTTTTTCTTGATGTGGAAAAACACAGCCATAGTCAAAATAGTAATTGAGCAGGTATGGGAAGCCAGTCACTCCAAAACCAAACACCTTGCAACATGTCCTGGAATATTAAGTCCTCAGTTTTGCACTCCTTGTTAACTTGGTAGTTGCTCATGTGAGAGGTCCTACCTAAAGAGGCTCTTGTGAGTGAAGGATTTTACATGAGTGAAGGTTGCAGAGTCAGGTACACTGTAATATTACTGGCCTTGGTATATTTGCCTTTTGAAGTTGAGCCCTGCCACGTTTGAGGACAGTTAGCTTTATAACAGGGTGTTGGGGGGTGGGAAAGCCCTGCTTAGAGGGTGTTACTATTAAATCATGTGCAAAATGTTCTGTTACTTGTTCCAAAAATGTATCTACGTTTTCACTGTTTTAAGTGTATGCCAAGAAGGTTCTTGCAGAACTTAATTCACGATGGCGTTCAGTTTGCCAGATTCTTGTTACATGTTTAGTTTTCTACATGGGAGAAATAAAAAGGAAAGAAAAGGTATTTCTCACATTCTAAACAGTCTTATTTCAGTTTGTATAGGGAAAAACATTCAAAAGAATCCAGCCTGACTTCCAGTGGATTGAAATGTTCATCGCTCCAGGAATGTGAACTTTTGAGAATTTATGTTGCCGACC
>NW_017729016.1:8382939-8387010 GCF_001723915.1 Gavialis gangeticus
CAGTTAGCTTTATAACAGGGTGTTGGGGGGTGGGAAAGCCCTGCTTAGAGGGTGTTACTATTAAATCATGTGCAAAATGTTCTGTTACTTGTTCCAAAAATGTATCTACGTTTTCACTGTTTTAAGTGTATGCCAAGAAGGTTCTTGCAGAACTTAATTCACGATGGCGTTCAGTTTGCCAGATTCTTGTTACATGTTTAGTTTTCTACATGGGAGAAATAAAAAGGAAAGAAAAGGTATTTCTCACATTCTAAACAGTCTTATTTCAGTTTGTATAGGGAAAAACATTCAAAAGAATCCAGCCTGACTTCCAGTGGATTGAAATGTTCATCGCTCCAGGAATGTGGACTTTTGAGAATTTATGTTGCCGACCATAATACTAGACAAGTGTCTTGTCTTAGAGTAAAACTATTTATTTTTTGTAAATTATCACTCTTGAAAATTAAGACAAATTTTTCTTTGGTATTTTTTGTAATGACTATATTGGAAATATGAATATTTGCAAAAAAAAAAACTTGCAGTAAACTTCTTTGTTTGGACCTTTTTTCTCATTCTTATATTCCTTTGTAAACTAATATTTGCTCCATCATTGATTTTTAGGGTGTAAGGCCTAGGAACAGTGTTTATTTGAGACTGAAATGACTTTTACTGTGGTCATGCTTTGAAAACTAAGCCTTTGATGCCTGTGGCTAGGGTTATCTGTATAGACCCTACACATTGGTTGTTTTCAGTGTTGCTGAGTTTAAGGGAATGCTTCATTGATCTAAGCTCTCTTTCTTTGCCCACTTGGAGTCTGCTGTTTTTTCTGTAGGCCAGAGTCACCTATAAGTGCTTGGTACCTCTGAAAAATCCATCACTTGGTATGTGTGGCCCAGGCTTGTAGGGTTTGATAAAGGCAAGATGATTATATGAGCATAATTTTAGTTGTGAATAGTTTGGATCTTGGGAAATACTTAGTCCCCCCCCCGCCTTTTCTTCAAAGATCATTGGGAAATGGGTTCACTGAAGTATGGGGCAGGGGGTAGAAAATAGGTTGTGTGTGAAAAGGAGGAGAGCTTTAACCAGCTACTGAGGCCCTATGATGGTAGGCTGTCATCAAAAATCTCTTCATGTTAAACCCATTTTGTTTCTCCTTTAGTTTGTTTTGGGTTTGATACACTTCTGTGTTGTACGTGCAAGTCTGTACGCACAAAATGCCTGTTCTCTCCAGGTTGGTAGAACAGCACATACCCCAAGCAAACCATCTCTGATGCATCTGTTTAAAACTTGCAGAATTACCCCATTCTGTGTTAAGCAAATGTAAAATATGTCCTCTGATCTAAAAGGCAGTGCAGAGTTGTAGCATAAAAACAGTCTGTTTTCAGGCCTGTGTGTGGGACTCGTGGGGTAGTGTCATCTCGGGGCAAGCCATCTCTCTGATTTGTTTTCAGACTGTGTAAACGTGAAAAATATTTGTTAAAGGTCTTGTTAACGTTAACAAGTAAACCACAGATGAGGGACTGAAATGGGATTAGCTCTGAAAATCACTCCTACTGTGTCTTGCCGAGACATGGTATCAGAAGCCTTGTGTGTTGTGAGTGCGGTTATTAGCACAATGAATCTTTATGTATGTATTAACATTACCAGGCTGGAATTAACCTACAGCTTACTTCAGGCTTTCAACAAATGTTAGAGGTCTGACAACACTCCACTGGCACTTTTTTTTCCCTGTACTGAATTCTTGTTCAGTTAAAGTAGCCAGGAGAAGTCCTACATGGATTGTGAAGGTTGAGATGCGCTCGTCTGTATCATCCCGTTTTATGATATCTGTCTACCTCCTAAACGAAAGAGCTGTGAGTGACTGACTCTGAATCTTCCCCCACCCCCCTTTTGCCATGCAATCCTGGTACGTGCCTTCTGTACTTCTGAGTAGAGAAGACAAAGCAGCCTCAAACTTTTAATGTCTTAGTTCGGTTTACACATACTTTGCATCTTTATTCTGTTTGTCCAGTGTGTGACCCAGCAGGCTGTAGGCCAGGGTAGGCAATTATTTCAGTTGAAGGGCCACTTAATGAGTTTTGGGGACCTGTTGAGGGCTACATTCATCTTTATCTCTCCCCCTACCCTCCTTCCTTCCAGAACCCAGCTGAAGCTGTAGTTTGCCAGGAGCCTGGACACTCAAATGTGGACCCAGGCAGGAGCTTCTGCTGTGCTGGGTGGGTGGTGGTGTCAGAACCTGCCAGCAGCATCACAGCTGGCTCCTGCCTGGGTCCACAACTGAGCATCAGGGCTCCTGGTGATTTCCAGCTTTGGCCAGGTTCGAGAAAGATGTGTGGGGAGGGAGGAAAGGAGAGAGAAAGACAGAAGAGAAGAGATGGAGAGAGACACTGCACCCACCTGGCATGGCAGCGGCTCCTGCCTGCGTGCGTGACTGATGCTGCTGTCAGATTTTGGGTTGCAGCTCTGGTCAGAAGTATCCACTGTGCTGAGAGGGCGGCGGATCAGCTGGGGATGCCACTGGCGGGTTCTGCATCCAGGCTCCTGAACGTGCCTGCAACATCCACAGCTGACACCACTGCCTGCCCACTATGGCGGAAGCTGTGCCCCAGTCCAGAACTGATGCTGTTACCAGATTTGCCTATTGCTTTGGGGTGCGCTCATTTATTAGGGATATGTTTCTAGGGTCTTTATAATTCTATCAATGTGCTGCTTGTGTACTGGTGTTTCTATATGGACCTCTATCTCTCCCTTCTGCAAGTCCTCGCCCCCAATGGAGCTATCTTGTAGGACTCTGTTTCAGTAGGGCTGGGTTCCTCCAGCCTCTCTCTCTCTCTCTCTCTCTCTCTCAACAGGCTGACATGCTCATATGCTAGGAATCAGTTCATTAAAGGAACGATAAAATGCAGTCAGACACATGAACAGAATACCTCATTCAGTTCATTAGGACACGTCTGAGCCAAACTGGGTCAATCGGCCTATACAAGCTGATCCCCTTATGTCTCAAACTCAGCACGCCCCAATCTTTTGCACTAACTGTCCTAGTATTGGTAGTCTCTTGATGAGCAGACCCCCCCCAGTATTTCTGGGTTTCACGGGGATCTTTGGCTTAGGTAAAAGAAGTGTTACTGCAGAGCAAGTGGGGAAGGGGAAGTAGAGAAGGAAAAACACATCTGGTTACCACCAGTTTGACTATAAAAGTTATTTATTGCTAAGTATATGAAATTTATAATGGTACTAGCAATAATAGACATACAAGGGAAAACAGACAAAAACAATTACAATATTACCCTGGTTAAATTGACTATTTTGGAAAACCTAGCTCAAGCTTAACTAATACAATTTAGGTTCAGAAAGCTATGCCTAGAGAGAAAAAGAAAGAGTGAGCGAGAGCTGGGATCACACCATTCCAAGACACTTGGGTGATTTTGTTGACAAGCAAAGTTCCCAGCATGATCCTTGAAGGGAGACTATCTGTTTCTCCCAGCTTCTTGAGAACAACAGCAGATGGTGTCAGAGAGATTTCTCTCTCTTGAAGCACACTGTTTGCTGCTACTCAGCTTTCTTCTACCCTTAGTCTAGCCTCTTCAAAGCATTCTTTTAATTGTGTAAATCAAGAAGGTCCCAAGCCATAATTGGCAGGGAAAATCCTGTTATATTAACAGTTTAAATTTTAAATGAATTACCTTTTTCAGTGACAGAGGGTTATCTGGTTTGGAACATCTCAAGAAACTGATTAACAACCACGAAAAACATTTAAGTTTTAAGGAGTAACTAGACACCTAGGAGCCAACTTGAAATGATTATGAATATACTGGAAGGGTTCTCAGATGGCCTAGCTATGCTGACTTCACAGTGCAAGCATTAGTGTTTTGTATTTTACCTGTTGGGAATAAGCCTCAGTTTAGCATGACTTTCAGATGTTGCTGTAGTCTGTTAAAAGACTTGAGGGGGATTATTTGGAGCGTTTATAAACTTTGTGGGGAGGACTTCCACCAGTCATCCTGGGAAAAGTATGACAGCATTTGTGGCCAGGGCTTCAATGGGGTGGATGCTGTGATGAACCCTTAACCATTGTTCAAATGTCGCCCATAC
>NW_017729016.1:8387610-8391373 GCF_001723915.1 Gavialis gangeticus
CCCCCCCCCCCCCCCGACTTGGTCTCTTGCCTCATCATTCCTTAACTTGGTGACCGAGTTTTAGTCAATCAAGTTTAAATAGGCCTCCCATAGTGGGACTGGGGAATGTACGGCCCCAGATGCCTATTAAAAATTTTTTTCTGCTTAGTTCTGGTTAAATGAGGTGTGTGTTTGAGGGGGGGGAGGAATCGAAAAAGTCCTTTAAGTCCAGCAAGCTGGGTGCCAGGCCTCTCTCAGGAAGACAGCTGACAAGTAACAACACCCAATGCTGCTGTTTGGAAACAGTCCCACCCATCCACCTAGCATCACATGGTGGCTGGAGCTGCTGGCTGTCCATGGGCCAGATCCAGTGAGTAGGTATTGCATGACCTGTGTATCTGGTGGGTCATATTTTGCCCTCACTTGCTCGAGGCCCAAGTGTAGGATTTCTAGGTTCTACCTTACCTTAAGTCAACAGGAGTGTTCAGATGACAGTAGCACTTCTGGGAAACCAAAAACTGGTTGGTATAAACCTGCTGAAATTAACAGTTGCTAGCAGGAAAGGCAGTTATTTATTAAATGCAAACTTGTTTTATGCATCATGTTTAAGAAATGTATGATGTTAGTGGTTTAATTAAGAGGTTTTGCTGTCCAGAGGTCAAACTTTGTTTATAACAATGATTCTTAAGGTGCCTGGGGTGCTACCAGATCTTTTGAAAGGTGATGTAAGGTATAAGGGGGTAAGTGAGGTGTTAGGAGATAAGCTGGGGCAGACAGTTATTTTTGGCTGGAGGGCCGCTTAATGAGTTTTTTGGTGAGCTGTCGAGGGCCACAAAGGCAGCCTCACCTGTTGACAGGTGCCCCATCCCCAGGTTGCCATCTTGGGACTGGAAGTCCCACCCCCAAACCCCTGACCTTTGCCACTGGAAGTCCCTCCCCTCACCCCAGACGTACTATATTTGGGAAGGGACTTTGCCATCTTGGAAATTAGGGGGGGAGCCAAAACCAAATTACACACTAAAAATCAAACATCCACAGTAACATACTTTAATTTTATTTTTAAAAATATTATTTTTGTCCTGATTTGTGTGTTTGCATTGTGGGTATATAGAGGTGATTACATAATAGCCCAAAATGAAGTTTTACTCTGTATGTTGCAGGAGTGTGGAGGTGTGGGTGTGTGCATGTAGCAGTGAGCGGGACTCCCCCGAGAGGCATGTGAGTATGTGTGTGTGTGGGGGGTGCATGTGGGAAGGGGTGTGGGGTTTGTGGAAGGTGTGCGTGGGTACGGTGTTTGTGGGGTATATGATTGTGTAGGGGACGATGTCGTTGTGGGGTTTGCAGGGAAGGGTTTATGGGAATGGTGAGCGTGTGCATGGGAGCCTCCTGCATGCACCCCCCTGAGCCAGTTGCCCTGACCCACAACAGGCCAGAGCCTGCGCAATCTGCGGCACCTCCCTGCCACTGACTACAGTGTGCAGCCCCTGTACCCGCTCCAGACTCACCCTGGTGGAAGCAGACCAGCTGGAACCTGCACTACAGCCCCAACCTGGCACACCCCACGCCTGCTCTGGACTTGTCTGGTCATGCAAAACAGCAGCATCGGCAGCACTGGTTGGGCAGAAACTGTTGCTGGGTGTGGGGGAAAAGTGGCCCCTTACCCTTGCTGCCATCCAGCACTACCTGCTACAGTTGCTCTGTTGCTGCTGCCGCCACGTCTAGACTGCCCCATGGAGCAGCAGTGACAGCACAGCGGAGCCGCAGGGCAGCTGTAGCAGGAAGTGCTGGGCAGTGGCGAGGGGGAGGGGCCACTTTTTCCCCCATGCCCAACAACAGTTTCTGCCTGGCCAGCACTGCTGCTGCCACTGTTTAGTGTGAGCAAGCGAGTCCAGAGCAGGCGCACTGGGTTGGGGCCAGCAGCAGTAGATGGAAGAAGCTGCCTCCACCTGGGCTCCCTAGAAAGGCAGTCCAGCTGCAGAGCTGCTCCAGCCTCGCTGCTTGCCCAGGGGGTGGCAGGACACCACGGCTGGACAGTACCTGGGCCAAGCGGGATCGAGGGACCTGCTGCAGGCTGGACAAAGCCCCTCCATGGGGCAGATCTGGCCTGCTTGCTGTATTTTGCCCACCCCTGAGTTAAGCAGACAAATGAAGATAAATACAGGCTCAGGCTTGTCCTCACCTAGACAACCCCCACTGCGAGGCCCCTCTGCAAGGAGGTAAGCACAGTAATCTATAGTTTTTGAAACTGCATGGCATTCAGTTCACAAAAGTTGTGGAGGGGCCTCCAGTCCAAAGAAGTTGAGAACCGTTGGTTTATACAATTGTGACTAGAGATGTGCAACACTGTAGGGGGAGCTGGCGCAAAGCTGTCAACTGCCTCATTAGCCAAGTATAGACATTTAGGGTTTCTTCGGCCACCTTACTGTCATCCTTAACCTGTGTTTTATGGGAGGTCTGACTAGCTGGTCATAATGGTGCTTTTTGGCTTCAGAGTGTGAATTTCCCTTTTTGAGTGAATTAACAGATCAGTGTCTGGGAAGGAGATGAAATAGGAGATTTTGAGAGAGACTTATTACAGATAAGTAGCTTTTCTCTGCAGGTATTTAAAAAAAAAAAAAAAAAAAAAAAAGGTCCCAACTTTGAAGGCCATACAGCTCAGAGGATATCTCCACTGAAAAGCTGTGCAGGAAGCAATGGCTGAGGGGGAATACTAACCATGAACCAATGAATGAGCACCAAGTCACCCAACCCAACCCAAACTGTGTTAGTCCGCTGGGGCTACTGGTGATATGGGCAAACCCAAGCACATGCATTCACTTAAAACAACAGCAGAGCCTAGCAGGGCATGCAAGTGTAAATGACACTTGGCCTATGCTGGTAGAGTAAACCACGACAACCTGCACTGTCTAATAAAAGCAGAACTTACATGGATCAGGAATGCATCTACAATAGAAATAATTCATGGGGCAAGGATGAAGGTAATATCCTCAGCCCTCTGTCAAGTTTGTTTTGGCACTTGCCTGAAGAATAAGAACATAAGTGCCATGCTAGGTCAGACCAATGGTCCACCTATCCCAGTATCCTGTCTCTGACAGTGGTAGGGGTGCCTGCTTTAGGGAGACTATATATGAGCAAGTATATCCAGGGCAATCATACCCGCCCTGGCATCTACCCTCATTGGTTTACAGATGCCAGTGCATACACCCCCTGTTTATTCTGTCTGAATAGCTATTAATTGACCTATCATCCATGAATATCTAGTCCATTTTTTACTTGGCTGAACAATCTTGTTCTACAGCTTCCTGTGGTAAAGAGTCCCACAAGTTAACTATGTGCTTTCTTAAAAAAAACAAAACAAGAAGCAATGGTCTCAAGGGAAATTTTATGCGAGATATTAGGAAGCATTGGAACAGGTAAAGCATATTAGTAAAGCATTGGACTAGGTTACCCAGAGAGGTGGTAGAATCTCCATCCTTGGAGGGTTTTAAGACCTGGGTAGACAAAGCTTTGCCTGGGATGATCTTGTTGGAGTGGTCCTGTTTTGAGCAGGGCTGACTAGATGACCTCCTGAGATCCTTCCTGACCCTAATTTTCTTTTAAAATCTATTAAGTCTGTTAAATACAGCTCTAGGCAACTCCCTTCAGCATAAAAACTACTGTACAAATACGAGGAACTCGATCAACAGTTAAGCTGTTCAGTTCCTTTTAAAACTAGCTGATCACTAGGGCTGTACGAAATGGCACCATACCGTTTCAACTTGCATTTTGGCAGAACAGCATTTCA
>NW_017729016.1:8396373-8423715 GCF_001723915.1 Gavialis gangeticus
ATCAACGGTTAAGCTGTTCAGTTCCTTTTAAAACTAGCTGATCACTAGGGCTGTGCGAAATGGCACCATACCGTTTCAACTTGCATTTTGGCAGAACAGCATTTCATTTTGAATTTCATTTCAATTCAAAACCGCTGATCCATTCTGTTTCAGTGAAACAGTTCTGCTGTTTTGACATTTTGCCCGCAGGCCATAATGGAGAAAAAACAGCCTCTAACTTTTGTCATTTATGGCCTGATTTACAGGAAGGGTAGCCCCTTGTGAGGGCATGAACCCTGCCAAATTTCAAGGAGATAGTTGTAGGGGTTTGGTGGAAGCTACATCTCAAGCTGTAGACAAGCAAAACTTGTGACACTGTGTGCGTGTGTGTGTAAAGGTGCACCCTCACTCAACTGACACCAAGGCAGAAAGCAGGGCAGTTCAACCAATGCTGCTTTCTATGCAGTTTTTCTATCCCTCCCCCAGAGCACTGGGATTGGAAGAGACCTCAGGAAAAGATGACAGTCACTGGCCAGTAGGCCTATGCAAGTCAGCATCGATCTGATCCGGCTGCTTCGGATGGCCATGATCCAATCCATAGCTCTGGACTGGGTTTCTGCCCCGATCCAGCCGAAGTGGCTCCAAAGCCTCGGAGCCACCTCAGAGATCCGGCCATAGGGTATAAGGGGGAATCAATGAAATATCTATAACTTTGTTATTTTTTTGTCTGATTTGGGTGAAACTTGCAGGGATGGTGGCCTCTGCTGACGGCATGAAACATGCCAAGTTTCAAGAAGATCAGTGCAGAGGTTTGGGGGGAACTGCACCCCAAATTCTTGAAAGCCAAACTCAAGTCACAGCTGTGTGTTACAACACAGGGGGTCAAAACCGCAGGGCTGGTAGGTGTTACTGAGGCCACAAAGCCTGCCAAGTTTCAAGGAGATCGGTGCAGGGGTTTGGGGAGAACTGCCCCTCAAGCTGCAGACAAGCAAAACTCATGCCATGGGTGACCCTGTGTGTGTTAAGGCGCAGCAGGGTGACAGCTGCAGGGATGGTAGCCCCTGCTGAGGCCATGACGCCTGCTAGCTGTCAAGGAGATAGGTGCAGGGCTTCTGGGTTCTGGGGCCCTGCACCCCTAGCTGCTGACAGGCAAAACTGGTGCCAAGACTGCGTCTGTCCTGGGGCAGTTGATTGTCTGTATTGAGTCTTTCCCCTCCTTGGCCTGGTTGTTTACATGCTAATTGATGCTTGTTAATACGTTATGTAGTAGGTAGGTCTTGTGTATTGAGCTGGTCCTGAGTCCCTGGTCCCTGAGTGAATCATGATGGATTGGTAACTGGGCACACACCAGCTTTGTAGCCAGGCCTGCAGCCGTGTCTCCCCTCCGTGCCCCAAGATGGACACAGTCAGTCCCACAGCACCCATGGCACGAGTTCTGCTTGTCTGCAGCTTGGGGGGGCAGTCCCCCCCAAACCCCTGCACTGATCTTCTTGAAACTTGGCAGGCTTCATCCCCTCTGCAGAGTCTACCACCTCTGAAAATTTAATCCAAGTTGGACAAAAAATAACAAAGTTATAGATATTTTATTGTTTCCCCATTATATCCTATGGCCAGATCTCTGAGGCGGCTCCGAAGCCCTTCAGGAAGCCTAACGAGGCAGCGCTTCGACCTGGATGTGCTGCTTCGGACCCTGAAGCATCCGAAGCTTCTCCGGATTCGAAGCTCTGTCTGAAGCCTCGCACAGCCCTATTGGCCGGCTACACACTTGATATGAGAGCGTTCCTTTCCCACCCCCCATAGATTCCAGGGTTGGAGGGGACCTCAGTGGGCCATCTAGTCTGACCCCCTGCCCCTGGCAGGCAAGAAAAGGGTCACCAAACCTGGGATCGTGTGATTCCAGCCAGGTGCCTGCCCAGTCTCCTCTTGAAGACCCCCAAGGATGGGGCAAGCACCACCTCCTTCGGGAGCCCATTCCAGATCCTGGCAACCCTGATCGTGAAGAACTGTTTTCTAATGTCCATCTAAACCTACTCTCCAGTAGTTTATGGCCATTGTTCCTTGTTATTCCAGGGGGTGCCCTGGCAAACAGATCATTGCCTACTTCATGTTGCTGTCCCCTTATGAATTTGTACGCTGCCACAAGGTCCCCTCTCAGCCTTGTCTTGGAGAGGCTGAAGAGTTTAAGGTCCCTTAGCCTTTCCTCATAGGGCCTTCCCTGCAGGCCTCCAATCAGACGAGTGGCTCTTCTTTGGACCCTCTCCAGGTTGTCCACATCCCGCTTGAACTGAAGCATCCAGAACTGGAGACAGTACTCCAGCTGCGGTCTGACCAGTGCTGCATAGAGAGGGAGAATCACTTCCGTGGACCTGTTTGTGAAGCACCTACAGATACACAAGGTGCAATCGGCTCTGCCAACTGCTTCATCACATTGACGACTCATGTTCATCCTGGAGTCAACAATGACTCCAAGATCTCTTTCTGCCTCAGTGGTGCTGAGAAGGTTGCCCCCCCTCCCCTGCCTATAGCTATGATGGCAGTTCTTTCTCCCTAGATGCAGCACCTTGCACTTGTCCTTATTGAATTGCATCATGTTGCTCTCTGCCCACTTCCCCAGCCTGTCTAGGTCAGCTTGGATCTGGTTCTGCCTCTCCAGGGTGTTAGCTGCACCCCATATTTTTGCGTCATCCGCAAATTTGAACAGGACTTCCCACCCCCTCATCCAGATCACTGATGAAGATGTTGAACAGCACCAGCCCCAGAACTGAGCCCTGAGGGACTCCACTGCCCACATCTTTCCAGGTTGACAGTGACCCGTCCACTACCACCCTCTGAGTGCGACCTCTGAGCCAGTTTGCTACCCAGTTGACCGTGCAATCATCTATGGCATATCCCTCAGTTTATTTATAAGGATGGTATGGGATACCGTGTCAAAGGCCTTCTTGAAGTCCAGATAGATAACATCCACCTTGACTCCTGCGTCTAAACATTTGGTGGCCTTGTTGTAAAAAGAAACTAGGTTAGTCAGGCAGGACCTGCCTGCTATAAATCCATGTTGGTTACCCCTCTGCATCACATTAGCCAGCAGGCTCCCACAGATGTGTTCCTTAATAATTTTTCAAGGATTTTCCCAGGGATAGAGGTAAGACTGATTGGTCTATAGTTCCCTGGATCTTCCTTCCTCCCCTTCTTAAAGATTGGGACGACACTGGCCCTCTTTCAATCCTCTGGGACCTGTCCCGAGCACCATGAGCGCTCATATATCCTTGCTAGTCGTTCAGCTATGACGCTTGCTAATTCCTTACTTTAGTTTCTGTTTTCCTGCAGACAAGCCCAGCTTGAGCTTCAAAACTCGAAACATTTTGAAATTTTCAAAACATTTTGACTTGCCTTGTTTTGTTTCGAGGCTGTTTCAAAGCTCCGTTTTGTCTCGAAACAGCAAAATCAAACTCAAATTGAGTCGAAACAAAACTGCGGGCAAAATTTCGCGCAGCCCTGCCTCTTGTTCAGAACCCAGGTCTCTGATCATGCAGACAGTTACTACTGTCTTGCTGTGCCTGGATGAAATATGACATAAAGAGTTACTCTGGAAGAAGCTTATTAGTGCAGCGAGCAAAAATAAGCCATGTAAGTCAATCTTCTGGCACTGTCATAGACCATCACTGCTGTCTCCTACTACACTACATTAAAGAAGTTCTGTTCCCTTGTGCCTTGAGGATGTTTTCTCCTCTCCAGGTGGGAAATGGTAGTTCCCATTAGCATGTATTCCTGTTATGTATATTCTGTCCACATGCATTCATAGCATTGGAATGAAGGTTGTTGCCCAGGAAAAATTATGGCTTCCTCAGGGAGTTAGTCTCTAAGGTGCTGCCCTGCCCTACCTTCTGCTTGACTTCAGACTAACATGGTGAATTATTTCTCTCTAACTTACAGAGTAGCATTAGAAGAGTTGAGTATATTTGTGACCGTGTAACCAAAACAGTTATATTCCATAGAACAGGGGTGTCTTAAGATCCGGCCCGTGCAGCCCTGTCGCTGGCCCCTGCTGTCATTGAGTTGATCCGTTTGACCCAGGCAGCACATGCTGAGCCGGTCCCATGCACAGGGTCCAGGACATGCACTTCTTGTGGCACCCGCTATGGGATCTGTGCCACACGTTGGACTATGCTGCATGGTGCTTCTCCCCCCCGTTCCCCACTAGTCTGGAACCCATGCTGTACAGTGTCTGCTCTTGTCAGTCTGTGACCCACTGTTCCATACATTAGATCTGGCACAGGGCGGGGGGGACAGGTCCGTGCGCTTGATCTGGCCTGTAGACTGGCTCTGAACTGCTCATCTAGCCTGCAGGACCCCTGCCATAGAGGATCCATCATTCCCTTGCCGTCCTTTTCTCTGTTCCTCGGTTAGAATATTTTTGAATCTGAGTAAAGATACCCAAGGTGAAATAATCAACCCACCTTGTGCTACAGTTCTACCTACTCTAACTCCACTGATATCAGTTGAAAATTTGCCTCATTATGATAAAGCCTGCTTATTGCATCATTTATTCTGTATCATTTTATTCAACATTTTTCTTAACATTTCATATTTCTTCAAAGTAACTTATGAAAACTCGTATCAACACAGAATTCTCAACATAAAACCTTGTTTGAATGGTGTCTTAGGGGAAGGGAATAGATGTTATTTTACCAGAGACTTGTTCTTTTAAACTTCCCTTCCTGTTTGTTTGTTTTGTTTTGTTTGTTTGTTTGCTAGTTTTAAAATCAAATTTTCAAATGAGTGACAGATCAGTGATTTTTAAATCCCTTTGTATGCTCTGCTGGATCCAGGTTTCCAGTGAACCTATTTCAAATTACTCTTACTTTCTACAGGAAATGGGTTTTGGCATTTGATTGATGCTTATGATAGTTTCTTTAGTCCAGTGGTTCTCAGACTTTTTTGAACTCAAGTTGCCCCTCCAGAACTTCTGTTTCAACAACTAAGTTGTGTTACAGTGCTTTCTCTCTTGTAGGGAGGTGGGGCAGTCTGGGTTGGGGATCACGCCTGGACAAGACTGTGTGTGTGTTAATCTACTTAGCTTATCTAATTATCTTCTCATACCTCAAGGTACCCATCAAAGGATCTGCTGGCACCCTGGGATGTCCCAGCACTCTGGTGGAGAATCACTGCTTTAGTTGCATTGGCTAGGTACAGATCATCATGCATTAAGCATGCACAAAGCACTCTAAAGCTGTAAATGAACTGATGTTCATGGCTCTTAGAGCACTTGAAAAATGGTGGATTGTGCTCCTAAGGGCACCTATACACATGCTGGACATCTGCTTCGATGCATGTTAATTAGCATACATTGGAGCAGACTAAATTAATCGAGTCTGCTGAAGTATGCTAATTAGCACATTCCAGCAGCCTCCCCATCACGTGTATTCAGTGTCCCCACACTCCAAAATGGTAGCGGGGGGCCACGGGGAAGGGGCCTGGGGTCTCCCTCTCCCCCAGCTGCTGCCAGGTGGCAAGGGTGGGGGGCTGGGGCTGGGAAGAGAGACTATTCCAGCAGCCTTCTGTGAGTGCCTGCAGTAACTAATGTGGGCAGGGTCCCCCCCACCAAGCAGTAAACATCTGTTTGGTTTTATCACACTTTAATTTAGTGCTTTAAGTAAAGTGAAGTAAAGGGTTTCTTGAATGTCTGTACTTAGCCATTACCAATTAGATCATAAAGTTGGTGACTTGTATTAATCTAAAATACTGCGTTCATCAAAGTGATGGACATAATTTTAAGAATTCAGTCTCTTTTGCAACATGTCTTTACACATCTTGGGACCCAATGGTATTTTTGTTTTGCTTCATTGTAGGATCTGGAAATCTCTCTGGTTTTTAAAAGCACACTTCTGTCTGACTTACTGGGTTGCAAACAGATCATCTATCTGTAACCTAAAGCAGTGATTCTCAACCTGGGATGCCTGAGATCCTTGGAAGAGTGCTGCAGGATGTGTGAGGAGATAAGGACAGGCTCAGGCTCTCCATTCCTGCCTGCCCCCTCCCTCTCCCCACATGGCAAGGAGATGAGCACTGTAATAAATTAATTAATTAGTATTTTAAATTGAGTGCTACTCAATTTGCAAAAGTTCTGGGGGCCGGGGGTACCACAAGTTTAATGAGGAGTGCCTGGAGTTTGAAACGGTTGAAAACCACTGCCCTAAAGTGTTTTATTTTGGCACAAACATGTACAATAGCAAGAGAAAGCCCTTGCTTGCGCATTTCCTGCTGTTAACACCAAGCATGAGTAGCGGATGATAGATTTTGGGACTGTGACACATCCATTGGAAACTAGACTAAGGTCATTTAAACACATGCTAGGTCAGCCACTGAACAGCGATCAGGTGATGGACAACAAACTGCTGGTTGTTATTTCCCCGAGCTGGAAGGAGCCGCTTCCTAATCTGCATTCTCCTATTCCTCCCAATATTATTTCCTGAAGAAACAGACATTCTGATATCTTTGAGCTGGAGAATCTGGGATAAAATTGGAATAATACGGCATCTTAACAACAATCACGGTATATTTCATCTAAGTATCCCAGTGCTTTGTTTCCTGTCTCATTTTTTAAAAGTAATAATGTCTACAAACTGCATTGAAGACTGGGGCTTTCCCGTCCACGACAGCAGCAAGGCTCAGTCCCTGGCATGAGGACCCTATGATCTAAATAGACCAAAGTGTGGAAGGGGAAAGAAGCATAGAAAAATGACTTGCCCACAATTAGATAGAAGCTGTTTAATTTTTAGGAATAAACCAAGGAGAGGAACCCTTTCAGCCTGGGGCTCTGCACAAGCACATACCAACTCTCTCATTGTATAAAATGTACTTTTCCAGCACTATCCATCTGCCTGAAGTAGGAGGACAGCACCCACTGAACATGGCAAATTCTGTGCTGTGGGAAGTACCAAAGTCAGGATTTCAAGTAAGGTTTCATTTGTACTGAGTTATTTTACAGAACATGTAAAGGATGTTAGCAGCACCTCACTGCAACGTAAACTGAATGACAGCTTGATTTCTTTGGCACTCAGGAATGTCTAAGACCTTCCCAGAGAAGTTGCCACTATTTGTAATACAATCTGAGTCAAATGCAAAGCACAATTATTTTGCTTCAAAAGCAGTAACATGCGAGTGTGCATGTCTTCTTCTAACCCCAGAATTCATAGATTTTTATGGCCGGAAGGGACCTCAGTAGGTCATCGAGTCTGACCCCCTGCCTTGGGCAGGAAAGAGTGCTGGGGTCATCTGACCCCAGCCAGGTGTTTAAATTCCAATTGGCTCATCTGACTAACTGGGCATAAATGAATTATTAGTATTTAATTTTTGAAAACCAAGCCAATAAGGAAGTGGTGTGTGCGACATAACTGTTCGTTCCTTCCCAGAGAGAATGCCAAAACCTTTGGTAATAACATCCAATTGTGACCACAGTTTCATCTAGTGTAATGATGGAAAGCGGTCTGAAAATCAAAAAGCTGGATGTGTGTGTATATCTTTCATGTACAGTAAAACGGTTTCCCTTTAACTATTTAGTGCATCGTGGCTCAAATGCAGATGAGATTTGATTAAGTACCTGATGTTTTACAACCAAACCAAAGTTAGGTGATTTAAGAATAGATCAGTTCTTTTCAACAACAGATGCATGTTTTGGGTGATGATCAAACAAGGCCTGATTCTTCAACCAGTCTGTAGAATAGTCCCTTCCGAGCCATTAATTTCTCTGGCGTATCAAATTCAGCAATCTGACCGTTTTCCAAGACTAAAATCCTGTGAATAATATTAAAACAGAAATTTGAGTATTGGAATGCAAAAGCAACACTAACTTAAGTAACCATTCTGAGCTATGATTATTAGATGTTGTTAGATCAGCTCCTGCCACTATTCCCCAACCAGGAAACAAGCCACAGGAGCGTAGTAGACGTAACGAAATGTTAAAAAATGATGCATAAGTTGGGTGGCCCCTTTGTGGCAATGTCATGAGTATGTATTTAAACGGAACTTTTGGCTTCCTATTTTTTAATTGTAAAGCAGCAAGTGATGTCTGAGCAGAGGGAGAGGTTCCAGTGAGGAGACTCTCTGCAGCTTTAATTTACATCAGTAGACAAAAGGGTGGAATAAAGAATTAAATGACTTCAGTGGACCTAGACAGACCTCACTGTTTCTCAGCAGTTGATGCATCCATCACTGACAATAAGCACCTGCTATTGTTTGAGAGAGCACCCCGGTGGGGTAGATGGAGCAGAGAGAGAGAGGGACAGACTTATGAAAATGACTGGACAAATCTGCCAGGGGAAGACTACCTGTTGCAGTCCAGGATGGTGTTCACACGATGAGCTATTGTCAACACTGTGCACTCTTTGAACTGAGTCCTTATCATTGATTGAATATGGAGGTCCATTTCTACATCCACTGATGCTGTAGCCTCATCTAGAACCAAGATTTTGGTTTTCCGTAACAGTGCCCTGGCCAGACAAAGAAGCTGCTTCTGACCAATGCTGAAAGCAAAAAGGTAGGATGGGGAATTGAGGAGCAGCAAATAGTGTTACTGGGGTTCAGAAAAAATAATCAATTTGAGAAAGTTCTGGCAGGCTCATGGCTCCCTTTCTCTGAGGAACCAGGAGCCTGGAATTATTCAGAGTTGCGTTCTGTCTGAATTTTAGGAGATGAACGAGGAGCGGTGTGTGCATGGAGCCTGTGATGCTGACAACACGGCAGATAATAGTTTGAGACCAACCAAAGCTGGGGACATTATTAACTTGTACTATGTCAGCATGTAGGAGCCTCAGTCATGGTCCAGGTGTCAACTGTGCTGGGCACTGCACAAGCTCAGAACAAGGCAGTCTGCCCCGGAGATCTTCTAGTCTAAGGGATGTCAAAGTGCTGTTGCAGATTTCCCCTCAGGGGGTTTGTAGTGGGACCAAGTTCCAGGGGTGGCAGTGATGTCCCTTGGTGGCTGTGGTTCCTGCTCTGGATTCCTGGGTACTGTCCCTTTCTTTGCTGCCTGCTACACCTCGATGTAACTAGTTGATGGGTAATAAGGGAGGCTGCCCTCAGGTCCCAGACTGAGCCCTTGTCCATCTGAGCCAGCAGGTCTTTCCCAGATCCTACTGGTCCCAATCCAGTCCCTTGCTGTATTGACTTGGTCCTCTTGCCCCATCCATGCCCCAGGGCATTAGTTGCCTTAAGGGTTAGTTTTGTGGCCTCTGACCTCTGTTACAGCCAGGCCTGTGTCTCACAGGTGTTACTGTTCCATCGCTTCCCCTTGTTGGGGCCTTGGCCTTCTCAGCTTTTGCCCCTCTGCTCTCACCAGCTCCTTTTTCCTCAACCCACTGCACCAGATCTTAGCTTATTAGGCACCAGCCCTTGTCTCTAATTTCTCAGTTTTGGGCCTTGGTCTTGTCCCTCTAGGGTTGTGGGCCCCTGACCCTAGTCTCATCCGTTGCAGGATTTTGTCTCCACCCTTTTTGGGCCCCCTGGCCCTGGCTCTTGCACTGTCAAGCTATGACCTCAGCTGGCTTAGGCTTCAACCCTAACCAGTTGCTGCCTATCAGCACCTCAAGCCTGCCCCCTTGTTGGGTTCAAAACAGTCACGTGCCCAACCACTGGGACCTCCGTAACACCTCCTAATAGGCCAAAACCACTGGTAAAACTCAAACAAAAAGCATAAGACCTCTGGCTATAACTAAGATATCAAGACCCCTACTCATCATGGGTCCCAATTCTGTGCAAGCCCTCGGTTCCTTATTTGCTGATCCCAGGCCTTAACTTGACCACAGCTAGCTTGCTACAGAACTCTCCCTTCTCTGGCTGGCAGGACCAGACTGTCCACCCTGGCTCAAACCCTGGGCTTATCTGCCTCCTAAGCCCTGCCCCTTCTGGTCACCCACAGAGGTTTCCAATTGGGGCCTGATGACTAGCTCCCAGGGCAACTCATTTTTGCTGCTCTGGCTGCTTTAGCAATGTCCTTGCTTCCCAGACAGGGCTCTGTCCTATTGTACTATTGCAGAGCTGCAAGTTCTGCAATAGGCACTCATAGCCTGTAAGTCCCTGGCAGCCTGTTCTCCTGCAGCTCATAATGAGCAGCCTTCCCTACCTGGGGATCTCCCTGCTGCTGTTACTCCTTAAAGTAACAGGACTATATCTTTTGGATTTTACTAAATCACATTTGCTTCTGTTTAATAGCATTCTTCCTTATTTGGACAATCTTGACAACTGCATCACCCCCTCACCCACCGACCAGGGCTGTGCTGTCTTTTTCTGATGGCAGTGAAGGTACCTCAGGTTTTCCCCTTGTTCAGAGCACTCGTAGTTCAGTTGATCGGGCAGATTCAGTACAAAGTTCTTAAGCTGAGTCAGTTCCAAAGCTGTCCAGATGTCTGCATCACAGTATGTGTTTAAGGGATCGAGGTTCATTCTTAGAGAGCCAGAAAACAAAATTGGATCCTAAACAATAAAAACAATACAAAAAATCCTGAAATTAATACAGACCTCTTAAACTCCTGCCACTGCAGGTTTTTACCTATTGTAGGGACCAATGGAGTGAAAATCTCTGGCTAGTGTAGTATGCAAAGTAAGACTAGCTGGTCATAAGGGTGACTTCTCCCCTTCATATCTGTGGCTAGCCTTCTCACAGAGAACCTTCCTTCCTGCCTGTCCCACATACTAGCACCCCATGCAATGGATAAGCACTTTTAGAAATTAATGTCATACCTGGGGAATAATTGTTATTTTGGTTCTAAGGTCATGGAGACCTATGTGAGCAATATTTATTCCATCAATTGAGATTTCTCCTTCAGCAGCTTCCACTAATCTCAGTAGTCCCACTGCAAGAGTTGATTTCCCAGCTCCTGTTCTTCCAGCTATGCCAATCTATAAAATATAATTTAAAGTAGATTATTCACTTTATACTTGGATTTTGATTCTTGACCAAATGATGGCTGAATTATATGACTGTGGAACTGCCATGTAGAAAGAGACCTATTGGTTAATTTTGCTGTGTGTGCAGGTTGGACGATAACGAATATTAGAAGTTTTGAAGAAATGTACAACTTGGGTCTATGGTATGAATGGTGCTGTCATCCTGATTCCCTATTTGATGTGAAGACAGACTACTTGTGACTTCCTTTGCATTTAAAAAGAAATCACTTCTCAGTTACAACTTAGTTTTTCTTCATCTGCTCCTGTCCTTGGGCCTCTAGGAAACCTGTTCTGTGTTCTTCAAATGACAAGGAAGTTGAGGTCAGATGGTGGAGGAAACCTTTTGACTTTTTTCTATGGGGGTCTACATCAGGGACAGGACTACAGGCAGTTCTCAGACTTATGATACAACTGGTTCCTGAAAACCAGATCTTAAGTCTAAATGTTGTAACTTGGAACCAGTTTCCCCATAGGAACAATGTTATAAATGGGCGATTGGTTCCTTGACAATGCACGATACAGCTGTGTCCTGCTGGTAAGTCTGTTGTGGTGAGGAAGGCGGGAGGGAAAAGGTGTCGGGCGGCAGATCAAAGCCCCCGCAGTGAAGGAGGAGCTGGGGCTGGGACAGGGACAAAGACTGCCCAGCCGGGGCAGGGGGGCACAGGATGAAGGTGCAACATGTCTTGGGGGAGGAGGGGGAGGGCCACTGCTGCCGCTGCACGTCCAGGTGCTGCTCATCCAGCAGCTCCTGCCACTTGTCCGGGAGGGCGGGGAGGGTTGTCATGTGCCCCCAGATCTGTGCTGCACCGTGCTGGGCTCTGAGCATGGGCTGTTGTGGGGGAGGGCTACGGTGAATTTTTGGGTGACTGCAGCCCCCTCACAGGCCCCATTTTGCCACCTGCCTTGCTGGGGTGGGGCAGGCAAGGGACAGCCGCAGCTTGTCTGAGGGGCATGGGGGCGGGGGCAACTCCCACCACTGTGAGTTGCTGGTCCGGAGGTCTTGTGCCCACCCCTGCCAGCTGGGTGAGTGGCAGCAGGGCATAGCCCCTGCTCTGTGCCGCAGCACCCGTCCAGAGCACAGCTTGGTGCAGCCCCAGCCCCACCTACCCCATGCAGATCCGGGGGTACATGCCCCCTGCCCTTCACACCTTCCCAGATGAGTGGCAGGAGCCACCCCGCCCCCTCCCCTTGTCCCCCAGATGAGCCGTGCCTTCGTCCCATGCCTGCCCACCCCAGCTGGGCAGCATTTGCCCCAGCCCCTGCCCCAATCCCTCCTTCACTGCAGGGGCCTTAATTTGCCCCCACCCCTTCCCTCCCCCTTCCCCTTCCACCACAACAGACTTACCAGCTGGACACAGTGTCGGAAAGTTAAAACCCACCTTGGCAACTCCAAACATGGTGTCAGTTTGTAAGGGTTGTAAGTGCCGTTTATCATTACTTGAAAAGTCGCAAGTTGAGGACTTCTTGTACATCCATTATAAGCTTAGGAAGGCCTTAACGGTGTGTGTATGTGTTTAATGTAGCTTTTGTACCTTCAAGCTATTAACTCAGTGAGGCAGGGATCACATTTTCTGTCTACCTATTATAAAGTACTAGTTACACTTTTAGCAGTTAAGAAACAAATGCCATTTCTCACCTTCTCTTGCCCCCTTATTGTTATTGTGATATTCTTCAGTGCTAACTCTAAGTTTGGCCTGTACTGTAAACTGTAGTTCCTAAATTCAATTCTTCCTTCAGTGGGCCAAGCCTGACTTCGAGACTTGGCTTCCTGAGTCCAGGGGGCCTATGTAGAAAGGAAACAAATGACATCTTGTTCAGCAGTCAGTCCATCAGCGGGTAACATGGCTGTATGCAATATGAAAGAATACTCAAAGCATGGGTTCACATTTTTTTTCTGGAACTGCGTCTTTTTGGAGATGGCATTCTTCATAATAAAACCTAACCTTAGTTACTTTATACAGCAAATCAGACTATTTTCTTAGCTGAGACTGAGGATAAGAATTTGTTTGACAGACAGATGTATATTTTTCACTGATCTAATTATATTTGGTTGTATAGATCTCTGCAAACATGTCTTTTGTGAAAGGCATATTTTCAGGTTATCGAGTTGTAAACAGTAGGGTGCACCAACAGAGAATTTTTAGGCTGATACTGATGGCCAATTTTTAACAAGCCATATCAGCTGATACTTATCTGATTTGCTGATATGCAGTCAGGCAGCTCAGAGAGCAGCTGGTAAGTCTGTTGTGGGGGAAGGGATAAGGGGGGAGGGAAGATTGAGGCACTTGTGGTGAGGGAGGGAGTGGGGTTTGAGTGCGGGATTAAACTGCAAGAGGCTCATAGAGGGGTGGGGAGCGGGGATGGCTCCTGCCACCTCTCGCACCCCGGGGGAGGCCTGGGGGGCATGTGCCTCCCGGATCTGCATGTGGGGTGAGCATGGGCTGGGGCTGGGGCAGTGCTAGGCCCTTCCTGGAAGGTGCTGGGCTGGGCTCAGCTTGCGGTGGGAGGCAGCAGCGCTGTGAGGGGACTATGGGGGCATGAAGCCACCCCAAAATTCACCACAGCCCCCCCTCCTAGCATCACCGCCACCCGCCCCAAGTGCAGCCCAGCCCAACTCTCCTGCCGGGAAAACCCTGACTTGCCCCAGCCCCAGCGGCAGCCCGCCCTGGCTCTGTGTGCAGATCTGGGGGCACACACCCCACATGGCCTCCAAGGAGTGTGCGCAGCGACAGGAGCTGTCCCCTCTCCCTGCACCCCCAGACAAGCTGCTTATGGCTCCGTCCTCCATTCCAACCCGGTTGTGCAGCACTTGCCTCAACCCCAGCCCAACTCCCTCCCTTACCGCAGGGGCCTCAATCTGCCGCCCTATGCCCCTTCCCTTACAACAGATTTACCAGCCGGACCTGGCTGCTCTCCACTCTGCTGGCTGTGCTCCTTACTGTCTGTGTGCTGCGCTGTGGCTGCGTGCGTGCATGGGGTATTTAGCAGTGGCATTATCAACCACATCAGCCAAAACAGCCGAATGCCAGTCAATTTTCCTTAAATTGGTGCCAATTTGATATGGGACCAGTATGGCACCTCTAGTAAACACTGATATGATTAATGTGAAGAGGTACATAATTACTTACTAATGCAAATACAAAGGATTAAGTTGAGATTCTCAGCCATTAAAAAGGGTCAGCAATTAGCACAGCCTTGCATCCATGATGTCCCAATTAATGCAATTTCCGAGTATGGAGAAAACTTGCAGGTCTTTTCATAGAACTTAACAAATGATACTTTGAAATGGCAGCTATTATTTACCTTATTTAAGGAAATACCCTGAACAGAGGTTATAAATCATGCCTGCATAGTTTAATAAACAACAAATGCTGCCAGTTCTTAAAAGTAATGGCACTGGGCCCTCTGGAAGAAAGACACTGGGTGTTTATCCATTTAGAAAAGAAATATATTGCCAGTCCGCTTTGGGAAGAAGTCCAGTTCAAATGATGAGAATAATATCTGGTTAGCTACCTCTTTAGGAGTTGCTGAATACTCTTTCACTCTCTCCACCGAAACGACATTGTTTTCTATTTCTGTCCAGGAGCGCACCATCCAGTTCAAAATGCCAGTTATCTAGCAAGAGAGAAAGGAGCTTGAGAAAACAGAAATTAAATGTAGACTGACCAGGTTCTTGTGAAGTTGCTAGTAGGGCTGTGCAAAATTTCACCAGCAGTTTTGTTTCGACGCTGTTTTGACTCGTTTTGAGCTCGAAACAGCAAAATCAAAACGAAACAGAGCTTCAAAACAGCCTCAAAATGAAGCAAGGCAAGTCGAAACGTTTAAAATTTTTAAAAACGTTTCGAGTTTTGAAGCTGAAGCTGAGCTTGCCTGCAGGGAAACAGAAACTAAAGTTAAGGAGAGGGAGGGGGAAGGTGAGGGTGGGGGGAGTGCTCTCATTGACTGTGTAGCTGGCCAGTGACTGTCACACTTCCCTGAGTTCTCTTCCAATCCCAGTGCTCTGGGGGAGGGATGGAAAAACTGCAGAAAAGGCAGCATTGTTTGAACTGCCCTGCTTTCTGCCTTGGTGTCAGTTGAGTGAGGGCGCACCTTCACACACACACAGTGTCACCCACCCATGTCACGAGTTTTGCCTGTCAGCAGCTAGGAGTGCAGGGGCCTAGAACCCAGCACCAGTCTCCTTGACAGCTGGCAGGCTTCGTGGCCTCAGCAGGGCCTGGCAAGCCTGCAGTTTTCACCCTGCTGCACCTTAACACACACACAGTATCACCCATGTCATGAGTTTTGCTTGTCTGCAGCTTGAGGTGCAGTTTCCCCCAAGCTCCTACACCCATCTCCTTGAAACAAAGCGGGGTTCATGCTCTCAGAAGGGGCTCCCATTCCTGCAAGTTTCATCCAAATCAGGCCAGAAATGACAAAGTTATAGGTTGTTTCGAGCTTCCCCATTATAGCCTATGGGCAAAATGTCAAAACAGTGTCAAAACAGCAAAACTTTTTCAACAAAACGGAACAGCAGTTTTGAATCGAAACGAAATTTGAAATGAAACGCTGTTCTGTTGAAACTCAAGTCGAAACGTAATGGTGCCGTTTTGTACAGCCCCAGTAGCTAGCCCTTGCTACTTTGTAGGATGCAGCTTAGTACATGCACATTTTTCTGGCTGGCTGGTTGCCAGGGTGTTCATGATCTTGTTTTGTGACATCTGGCCTTGTATTTTGTGGATCAACATTTGATTTGTTCACCTGCAGCTCCTCAGTGCTAATACAGTGTGTTAGGTTTTCTGTTCTAAGCAACCTGCATGTTTCTTGCAGTGATCTGGTGGGGACAGTACTTTGCCTGTTAAATGTTCCTTCAGTTTCTACCTATTTTCAAACCCAGTAGTAGCAAGATAGTTACTGAGGGGCCCTCCGGGTGTAGGTATCAGACTTGTTCTCTATAACAGTAGTGCACACAAGTGTTGCAATTTATAAGCTGTAACTGCACAGTTTGCAAACATAAGCTTTTTACAAAATAGAATCTGGAACAAATTCTATTGAATTCAGTTTAATTTTAAATACTTAGAAAGAAAGCAGCTGGTATTTTGGGAGAGAAAAACATTTACTCCCCTTCACTATTTGCAATTCATGTGTTGCACAACTGTGCTAGTACATGACAACCTGACATTTGTCCAGAAGCTGTTAACATCTGGGAAGCTGGCTTAGTTTCATAACTTCATAACTGTCCAAGCTGAGGGAAATGTCAAAGATTCTTTAAAATACTTCTATCTGGAATGCCGTGGGCTGATCCTCAGATGAGCAGATGCTGCAGGATCTGGATCCCTGGGGCATTATCTATGATGAACATAAATGACTGACAACCTGAGACTCCTGTTAGATGGCAAAACCATACATTGCTGTTCTGAGTTACCTGAAGAGCATATGAAATGGAAAAGGCAGCAATCCCCGGGCTAAGTTGCTTTTTGTTGATCACAGCAAAAAGGGCTGCAAACAATACAATGCCGTTGCCTAGAAACTCCAGGTTTGCAGCCAGCCACCTACAAGCAAAGCAGAGATTTAGCTAATCTTTGCTGAGATTCTTATTTCCTCCCCATTTATCACTGGCAAGTGCTCTTTAAAATGCTTCTGGGGACAGAGCTCTAAAGTCATGGCCACTTGGTTGATTGTTACTTTTCATCAACAGTGAAATGCCATCAGGTAGTTGCAGCAAAAGTATTCTGTGTTCTGTCTGGGGACTGCGGCTGTGTGCTCGGAAGCTCTGTACCACTGATCTTTAGGTGGAGGCAGACTCTGGACTTGTTACTCTGACATTGGCAGCAGCAAGGTATAGCAGCTCTTCCCTTAAGCATTGCTTATGTGAAGCTTCGTGTGAATGGCAGGATCCTATCCCCTATATTTGCAGCTTCCTACCTGTCAGCGACCACCCCAGGGAAGCACATTCTCTGGTTCTCATCCACTTGGAAATCGTTCTTGGAAATAAACCTCTGTTGTGCCTTGTAAGCACGAATCACACCGCTTCCTTGGAACGTCTCTGAAATGTGGGAGTAAATGGGCGAGCGGCTAGCAGCCTCCAGACGCCTCAGCTGGCAGGAGGTGGCAACATAGAAATTCTGGGAAAAATGGAATGGAAGGGGCAAGTGATCTGGTGAGAACGTATCACTCACCCACTCATCAGGCTTGTATCCAGAAAACCTGGGATGGGCCCAACATGCAGCAAAACCCAGTGACCCAGCAGTATAAAAACTAATGTGCAGACCAAATGTGTTTAGACCTATTAGGTGAGATAAGGCATCTGCACACAGCATGGCATCAAAGACGTTCCTGAAGGAGCACAGCACATAGCCTGGGGAACAAGGGAGGAGGAAATGTATGTGAGGTAGCTGTAAGGACCTAAGGTCTTGTCTGGCTTACAGTAAACTCCCCAGGCTGTTCAAAGGCTGTAGCATTGCCTGGATTTCTACAGTGAGGTATATTGTGACCCCATCACTTCAATTCCCCAGTAGATTTCCTCTGGCAAAGGCTGGGGGGAGCTGTAATGCCAGCTCTCCATAGTGCCTGCAGCAGAGGGGCTCCCTTCTGGGCCAGAGCCAGTTGTTTTAGGCTTCTGTTAAGCCTTGTATTAAAGTGGCGGGAACAGGGATGAGGATCTTGCTCATCATTTTATTGCCACTTTTCCAATTTAAAAGTATGTGTATGGGCCTCAGCCTTTGTCTCTAGTTCAAGTTCTTAGATTAGTAGCCTACGACACTCTAGGTACTACAAACTGCCCAAGATTGGGGTGCATTACTGCATAAGTAACCAGAACACATGTGCCAGGTCTACAGAATCCATTCTAATGCTGCATAGTGCAGTGTTAGGCCAGGTTACTACTTCCCCATTTCATTATGCTCCCTTAACTCTACCCTGGTGATAATAGGGTCATTGAGTGGTGTAGATGGAAATACAATGCCATTCTATTGCATCTGTCCCATTCACTGCTACTTATGTTAGATATCATGACAAAGTTCTTGTTTCCCTGCCCTATTTACTCATAGTAAACCACAGTGATCATAGGTTTGGTCTATACAAGAAAGCCTCTGCCTACTAAAGTAGAGTGTGATTTCACTGCATACAAAGTGTGCTGCACTAGCTTTCTGTGTGGACACACAAAACAGGTCCACATAGGATGTTAGTGTGGCATAGTGTAAATTTGCACTGTAGCTTACCAAGCACTGGGCAGCTTGTGTAGACAAGCTCTGTATCACCAGGTATCAGATAAAGACATTTCAAAATGTAGCATCTTTTGTAACATGTCTGTCACTGTTTTCAGAATGGGAGGGGGGAAAGGGAGCAGAGGGAGTTCAGTCTGGGGGTTTTTCAGTCCCCCGCCCCCATGGGGGTGGGCTGGGTGTATTGGAGCCCCCCTGGAAGGTGGGGGGAGGCTCCAATTCACCCACCCCACTCTTCAGCACCAGCCGGGGAGTCCCAAAACGGAGCTCCCTTTGCTACCTTCCCCGCTTCCATTCTGAAACCTGGACATTGTTATGGGAACCTGGATACATGCTCCTAGGGGCAGGTAGATTCCCCTCCCCCCTGGAACCAACAGTGAACTTCGGTTTGGTCTGGGGTAAGGTTCGTAACTAAGAACCTTTGCAGAAAACATTCAGAGTTAAAGCTGGGAGCTGCACCTGAGGCTTCCCAGTCTCATTCTGGTAAAATGTCTGACCCACCAAAAAGCCAGACTGGAAGATCTGGGTGCAGTGAAAAGCATATGCCTTTTTGGTATAGGCTGCTAGGAAACCAAAGGGGGGAAATTGCTTCTGATTTTAGCTGCATTTCATTTATGCTAGGGAAATACAGGAGTATTCCTCCATATTGGACTCCTGCCAAAACACCACGAATACATAAGACTTGTCATGAGGCTTGTGGGATGAAGAGTTTGGGTTCTGTGCAAACTATTGATCTTGGTGGGTTTAGTCACTGGTGGTTTTGGTTCAGGTATGAAATCAGATGCAAAAACCCATTTCTCTGGATTTCTCAGAAAGGTCTGGTTCATGTTAATCTAAAGATGGGAGTTGGTTCCTGCGGGAAGGGACATGAGTGGTTCTTATACCACCCACAGTGCTCAAGTCCTTCTAATCTTTCCAACTGAAAACTAAACATCAGGACAAAATCTTACTTGGAACACAGCATACAGCACTGTCAATGGCACGATTGCCACTACCGCTATTGGTGTGGCCAATACAATCACAATGTAGATCTCCAACAAGTTGAACAAGAACCCCAGCAAGGACTTAAGCTTATCTGGGATAACAGAATCAATAGCATCCATTTCTTTGGAGAAGCGGTTCAGCAAGTTTCCAATGGATGTCTGCTCAAAGAACATCATTGGGGATCTAGCAATGTTTTCCAGTAACTGCCGAAAGAGCTTGCGGGATGCTATTGCCCCTCCTAGCAGGACAGCTGCTGTGGACCCAAACTTGCCAATGGCTGTAACAAAAAAGGGAAGTAAAGTGCAAGAGAAATCAGAGTTCAGGTTGGGTAAGTCACTGAAATTCAAAGTCAAGGTTATTTAAACCCTCCCCATGAATTTAATACTGGCAAAAGGAACTGGCCTATTTATATGCATTATTGTAGTATCTTAAAAGCCTTAGTCATAGACTAGGACCCTATTGTGCAAGACACTACACAAACACAGCACAGGAAGACGGCCCTTGTCCTAAGGGGTTTACTATTTAAGACTGAGTTTCTCTAAGTGTAACGGAGCAGTTCATTCATTGTCACCCACCAGACAGCCTTCCTCGCCAAAGAGAGAAGCCCTGCTTTCTTCAGTGAACACACACTGAACTGGGATGACTGACTCTTCTGAGTAGAGTAGACCCCACAGGTTCCAACTCTGAGGTCCCCTCTACACATTACACTTAAGGCATGATTAACCAGCTAATCGCATCTTAAGTTGTGACACAGCTACATGTTCAACCAATTAATGGCGTGATAAAATAAGCTACAAAGTTATTCCACAAAAAATGTGTCATAATTTTAAAGCTTGTTCTAATCATACTATTAATTGAATGTGTGGCTAGACCCTGTGACTGGCAGCCCCATCAACTGAGGGGCTCCCAACCACAGGGGAGCACCACCTGCTGCCAGCCCTGCAGCTGACAAGGCTCACAGTGGTGGTAGCGTTGGCTGTGGGGCTTGCAGAGGGAAAAATGCTGCCGCTCCTGCATGAACGACTGGTGCCTTCTGAGACTGGGGGGGGGGTACAATTTGTAGGCGGCAGTGTTGGCAGCGAGCAGGGACTACTCACAGATGCCGGTGGCAGTGTTGGCGGTGGCCAATCTCAAGGTGGGCATGTGCCCCCCACCAGACCCTCCCTATGTGTTGCCAAGTCGTCCCCTGTGAGATGCCTTGGCTGCGGGACTCGCAGTGGGGGCAACACAGGGGAATGCTGCTGCCACTGCTGACCTCCTGTGCTGAGGGGCTCAAGGTGTGGCAGCATTCCCCTGTGCTGCTCTGTAGCTGACACTGCATTAGCTTGCAGCGGCAGCAGCAAAGACAACACTGGTGCTCCTGCAAGCCTCTGGAGGTGTGGGGCTTGCAGTGGCAGCAGCATGCTCCTGTGCTGCCCCCGCTGCGAGCCCCGCAGCCCACATCTGTCACATGGCTCACAGCAGGGACAGTGCAGGAAACGCTGTCCCCACTGTGAGCCTCATTAACTGTGGAGCTCACAGCTGTGAGAGTTGGTGCAGGGGGAGCCTGCACCATGATCCCAGGCTCCCCCTGCACCAGAGATAAGGTGCAATGGGATCTAATATGTGATCCCACAATTGCGCCTCCTGCCACGCATGGCACGAAGCACAATTGTGTGGCTTGTGCAGTAGATACCACTGTGCCTTTACCTGCACATGTAGAGGGGGCCTGAGAGGTCTAGAGTCACTGTCACAGCAGGAACAACTAACAGTTTCCATTCTGACCTCTATTTTCACTTAGTTTAAAACTGTCAACACTTGGGCTGAAATTTTCAAGGTTTGAAGCTGCCTTAAATTAATTTTTTTTCTTTTAAGTGTTGGAGTTTTTTTTCCAGCCATTTTTGTTTAGGAGAAAGGGATAACCAGTATCTAATCGCAATTAACTGTCACACCTTTTAATTTTTACATGCAAAAGACGTAGGATCATAGATGGTATTTGATTTGTAAGAAGTGGCATACTGATTTAAGGTGTGACTTGATGGAAGGGAAAATGGGAACCAGATAAGGTAATGAGGGGACAAAGAAAGAGGAAATGAGGACAACAGGGGGCTGAGGAACAGGGAGGCTGAGAAAGTTGCAACAGTCTCAACCTGAGACTTTTTTTCATGGGCACCAGATCCTATAGCTTTAACCATGGAGGTGAAGAACGGAGCCATTTCCCACTGTTTTTGGTTGCAATCCACACTACGTTAAAGATGTGGTGTGCACACACAAGCAAGCCAAAGCGTTGGGCAGCAATACTGGGAATATTGCTCAGATCCCATACAAATCAGTACTGTGCAAATTGGGTTCTGTGCCAAGACCTTTGGTTTCCAAGAGCCCTTGAGACAAACTTCCCCTAAGAAATGTGACTATTTGTTAGCTGGGAAAATGTCCTGAAAGAGAGAGGCAGGAAGGTGACCAGGTCAACAAACCTTGAATGACTCCAAGAACACCGAACACTCCAACTCGCAGCTCTGTGTGCTTTTGCGTTCCATTGTTAACAGGGTCATCTGCCCACTTGCTGAGCCAGTAACCGCGACAAAATGATGCAGTTTGCTGACATGTAAACAATAGGATGATGTACAAACAGATTGGGGAGCCCATTGCCCTCAGGTAGTCCAAATAAATGGAAGTATTAACCTACAGTGAAGCAATCAAGAGAGAAGGGGAGGGGGGTGGGGGAAAGCAAGGGCCAGGCTTGTTAACCTGTTTGATTTTTAAGTGAGGCAGTGATGTATCATGGTGTACATGTTCTGTTATGCATCAGATGCCTTGGCAGCCCCAATGATATTCACTTTTACTGCAGAATGAATACATTGCAGCACTGTTAAACCAATTCAGGGCATCCAGGCAACTTCCAAGTGCCTGCTGAGTCCAAATTGGCATCGTTTTCAGTAATGTTTATTCTCACTGGTGATAACTTACAAGCATCCTATTAACTGCTCAGCAGTGGAAGCTAACCTGCCATAAATAACAACTTTAGAGATGTATCTCTTGGGCAAGAGGAGCCTTCTGAAATCCTTGTGCTTCCCTTTGTGACTCAGAGCTCCTATTTGCCTCCGTTCTCTGCTACTGGGTTTATAATATCACCCCTCACTCTTCCTTTCCTTCCCATATCTCTACTGTCTGCCATTCTGCAATCATAGCCACTTCTATACAGTGTCTGGACTCCATTTGTGAAATCCTCCTTTTTTTGCCTGGGTTAACAAATCCCTGACTTCCACAAGACCTGCTTCCCCAGACCAGCTCTTTTGAACGTGCTTCTCTTGAGCAAAATGAGAAGACTAATACTACTCTTATTTTTAAGTTCATCTCCCATGCTCATTGTATGTGTCATTAATCTTAAGAGGACATGCTGCAGTTACCCTGCCATGCTGAGTTTTCTCCCCTTCGATTAGTCTTCCCACATCTTTGGAAGCTGCAGTAGGTGCACGGTCTTGTCTTATGGCTCTGTAGCTGCTTCTCTCTGTAGAAGCCTTGAGTGACCTGTCACTGTATAGAAACACAACACTGTAGCCGAGACTATAAGGTTTTTAGATCTGAGGTTGTAGGTGTTAGGCTTTGGAGGGGGGTGGTTAACATTTGTTAGTATGCAGTCAGTGCATAAGTCCAGGAATCAAAATCTATCCTGCCCAGATGAGGCTGGTACTGAATGCAAGTCCTGAGCATCCCATACCTGGCTAATATGAAAGCAGTTTGGTCCCAGTCCATTTCTTAGGGTCAGGGTCCTAGTATCACTCAGACTGGCGGTGGTCACAGAACAGCAGGGAGGCCAAGGATTAAATGGACCGGAGGCTAGAATCCTCTCTCGCCCATGGAGGTGGCACCTCTAGATACAATGTGGGGCACACTGCAGATGTAGAAGCTTTCACTGCTGCTGTGGGTGTTGTAATTTCTCTAGGGCTAATCCAGAGGACTTCAGTCTCTAGTGATGTCAATATCCCTTTCCATGAGCAATGTGGGGGGGGGGGGTGTCTCTCTCAATCATGCCTTGTGCTACTTTGCTAAGGACTCATGACATTGATCAATCAAACAGTGAAGCAGACAGGACTGGCAACTTCTTACGGGAGTATGTCAGTCTCCTGTTTGATCTGCCTGTCATTACAGATTGACAGTCTGTTACAACTTCAGTCAAAAATGCCAACTTTTCCTTTACCCTGCTGTCTGTCATCTTTTCCTCTCTGCCCTGCAGTGACTGCTTGCCTCTCTGTAACAGCTATTGAATGAATGGTGATTTAAATGCAAAAAGGAGGGGTCTTTTAAAATGTCTGTATTATAGATTGATAGATTGTTAGGGGCTGGAAGGGATCTTGTAGATCATCGGGTACAGTCCACCTGCACTAGGCAGGAAAAGATAACTGGGGTCAAGTGACACCACTGAGGTGACTGTCCAGTCTCCTTTTGAAGATTTCCAGAGTAGGTGACTGCACCACCACTGGAGGGATTTTATTCCAGTTTGGTCACCCTGACTGTGAAGGAGTTTTTCCCGGAACTGAGCCTGAAGCAGCCTTCCAGGAGTTTGTATCCATTGCTCCTGGTTTTCCCAGGGGTGCCCTGGCGAACAGCTGGTCACCAAGTTCTTGATGTACTCCCCTGATGTAGCAGTAAGCTGCTACCAAGTCCCCTCTCAGCCTTCTTTTCTGTAGGCTGAAGAGGCCCAAGTCCTTCAGCCTCTCCTCGGATGGCTTGTCTTGCAAGTCCCTGATCATAAGGGTGGCTCTTCTCTGGACCCTCTCAAGTTTTCCCATGTCCTTGTGGAAGTGCGGTGCCCAGAACTGGACACAGTATTCCAAGTATCAAAGTACTTCGTATCTGATCAAGTAAGCTGCTGCTCACAAAAGCTTATGCATCTCTGATTTAGTCTGTAAGGTTTCTATCTGAAGTCGGAAAGAAAAGAATGGCTTTTCATGATGCGTGGTGCAAACACCATCACATGTTCAGAGACGAGGAGAACCCTGCATCTGTCCTGTCCCTACCCTTGCCCTATTTGCATCCAGCCTGATTACAAACCTACTGGACTCGATGGCTTGCCTGGGCTTTAGAGCAGACCCTTGCTTCGGTGTTGGAGACGAGCTTAGTTTTACCTGAAGGGTTCTTCTGGGCGCATAGCATTTCTGGGAACGACGGCATTGTCAGCATTTCCTGCAGCTGTGGGACAAATGTATTTTAATAACTCGCATTATCCTTTTGTCCTGTTTTAGCCTTTGAGAGTTCAGCAGCACAACGAAGATTCACTTCGAGGAACTTTTTATAAAGGGAATTGTATATTTGTCTGATTTTTCTCCAGAGAGCTGCAGCAATGGCACGTGGGGGTAAGGTATATTAATAGTGATTCCAATATGAAGGTATTATTCACACATCTCACATAACTGGCCCTACATTATTGGGTGATGAGTAGGTTAATTTGCTGACAGCATATGATTTTTTCCTTACTAAACAGTGCTGTATCACAATGCAGCTCAGCATTAGATCACATGGGGAAAATGCTTCATATTTCAGTAATGGAACAAAGCTAATGCTTGTTCAAAGGGCACCTATACATGTGCTCTGGGATGTGGGGAGTGTTTTAATTAGAGTGGCTCTCGGGAACTGCAAAAATGCCCACAGCATCTCCTGTATTCAGTGTCCCACATTTCAAAATAGCAGCAGGGGTGCTTGAACTAAAGTTTGTTCGATGAGCTTTAGTTACAGTGCCCCTGCTGCCATTTTGAAATGCGGGAACAATAAATATATGAGAGAGTGCAGCACGCTGGAGCATTCTGATTAAACTGCCCCAGCAGACTCCAATGTGCTCTAATCAAAATGTGTTTGACAACATGTAGAAGTGCCCAAATGTTCTGTTCCATTTCACTCTTCCCCACTGTGAACAGTAGTGGATCTCCATTGAGGCAATAATATGCTAAACATAAAAGCAGTGTACTATAAGGAGCAAATGATTCAGTAAGGTGCAAATTATTTGCATATGTGTGGATTACCTGGTAAATCATAGGCCTCTTCCTCTTGTGCGCTGCTGTATGAATAAAGGAAGTCGGCAAAAACCCCGTTTTTCTGTAACAGTTCTTGGTAGCAACCCATTTCTGAGATCTCACCATCCACCAGCACAACAATATTGTCGACATAGGGCAAGATGCTGATTGTGTGAGTCACCAGAATACGAGTCTGTTTAAAGAGAGTTCAGTTAAATAACCAGCCTTTGGTGCGACTACTTCTCTTAACCTTCAGCTCTCGCTGAAAGGACTGCACAAGTGAATGCATGTGGCCAGTTCAGGGCCAGCAGTGTTATTAACCAAGGTACTTCTGTGATGTTTATTACTGTGGGATCTGAGAGACCTATGGCACTCCTATGAAGCAAAGTATTGTTTGTCAACATTTTATAGGGGGAAAAATGGATGTCACAGAGGCTAAATGACTTGTTTATGATCCCTTGTGAGTTGTAGGTCACTTGGGAAAAGACTAGAAGAGCTTGGCTTGCTCAACTTACAAAGGCAGGGACAAGAGGGGACGTCAGGTGAAACACCAGGGAAGGAGGAGAGCCCTTAAGTTAAAGTAAGGGTGTCAAACTCACTCTGGGTCCCAGGCTGGACCTGGACTGACAGGCTTTTCCTGGGCCAGATCCATGGAGCCAGCAGCAGCTGTGGTGAGTCTAGGTCCAGGGCCAGGAGTGCAGGTCCAGAGGTATGTGACAGTGCAGGCGAGGGAGTGGGCAGCAGTGTGGGTCTGGGAGTGGGCAGCAGTATTGGGGGGGGTGAATGGGCAGCAGGGTGGGTCCAAGAGTGGATAATGGCACAGATTTGGGTGTGGGTGGTGATGTGGGTGTGGGATTGGGAAGCAGCACAGATCCAGGGGCAGGCATTGCGGGTAGGGATATGTGGCACAGCGAGCAATGGTGCATGGATCCAGGGGCATGTGGTAGTGCAAGTAGGGGAGCGAGCAGAGCACTGATCCAGGGGTGGGTAGCAGCAATGAAAGCAAGGAAGGCCTGTATCTGCACGGACCTTGCTCACCCCCCTGCCACCATTGGCAATGTTTATCAGGGTAAAAAGACCCTGAATTCTGCAGCAGACCATGCTCCAGTGGCCTGCCAGACTATGGACAGTTTAGATGGAATAGATCTGCAGGCCAGATCCAGCCAGTAGGTTGTATGTTTGACAACCCTGAGCTAAAGGACAGTGTTGGTCAAAAGCAAAAAGGCTGAAAATTAAAAGGAAGAGTAAGGTCCTAGAACAGCTACCAAATAGGAGCGTGTGTGTTGGGGGAATAAACCTAGCTTGTTTGAAGATGAAGCTTGATCAGTTTATGAAAGAAATTATAATACATGGCCCCCTGTGAAAATTTCTACCCCATGCAGGCACTGAAGGAGTGTGGATGGCTCAAGCCAATTTTTGCATACTCTGATTATCAGTTTTTCTGACAGTAGGCTGCCAATCTGCAGACAGCAACTTATCTACATACCTTCTCCTTCAGTAAGCCATTAGGTCCAATGACCTGCTCAAAAATATGCTGTCCAACTTGGGCATCCACAGCTGAAAGAGGGTCATCCAGTAGGTAAACAGCTGCCTTCCGGTACACTGCTCGAGCGAGCCCCACCCTCTGTTTCTGCCCTCCAGATATGTTTATCCCCTGTTGAGATACAAAGATGCTTACTCAGATGCTCCTGTACATTTGCTACCTGCTTTCACTGCCTTATGCTGAGGTTTAATGACGCTATACACATTTGGTTCCTAAAATTTCCCACAGTGCCGTTTTCTCTTGCACCCCTCAAACAGCTCTCAGAACTCTGAAGGCAGAGTCTCAACCACCCTTGTTCAGTCCCTACCCTGCTGCTGTGCAGAGGCTTTAGAAGTAGGGATGTAAATATTGTTTAGTTATATGGGTTAAACGATTAAGCCCATAACACAGCAGGTGCTGGGGGACTTCTGATTCCTGCTGGGGCATCGTGTACCTTCCCTGCCCCCCCTTCCCTGCCAGACTGCGCCTGCCCCAAATTAAAAGATAACCAGGAAGCTAACCACTTATCACTGCACTTATCAGTTTAGGTTGCCTCCACTTTCAGGTGCCCAACCGGAGACCCCCTTATAATTAGGGCCTGATGTTCAGAAAGTCCTGAGCATCTGCCCACAGCAAAACGGGTCCCCTTAAGTGCCTCAGTCTAGGGAGCAAAAACTACCAGCTGTGCATGGAAATCTTTTAGAGCATATAATGTTGAGAAACCTTT
>NW_017729016.1:8428715-8441754 GCF_001723915.1 Gavialis gangeticus
GCATCGTGTACCTCCCCTGCCCCCCCTTCCCTGCCAGACTGCGCCTGCCCCAAATTAAAAGATAACCAGGAAGCTAACCACTTATCACTGCACTTATCAGTTTAGGTTGCCTCCACTTTCAGGTGCCCAACCGGAGACCCCCTTATAATTAGGGCCTGATGTTCAGAAAGTCCTGAGCATCTGCCCACAGCAAAACGGGTCCCCTTAAGTGCCTCAGTCTAGGGAGCAAAAACTACCAGCTGTGCATGGAAATCTTTTAGAGCATATAATGTTGAGAAACCTTTTCTCCTATTTCACTTCTGCTTCCTGCAGGGAAGGTTTCCAGGTCTGGGTGCAGCGCACAAGCATGTATCACTCGGTTATACCAACTGTCATCCATCTCTTTTCCAAACAGGATATTGTCTTCCACTGAAGCATTCTGTATCCAAGCTTGCTGGGGGACATAAGCCACTGTGCCCTGGGATATGGCAATAGGAGAGTCTCACTAATGAGCTTTATCTTTTTCATAAGCTTTTCTCAAAGGAAGGAAGAATATTCTAGATGGCAGAAATCTTGCTTTTTAAGCCCCTTCCCCCCCCCCACCAGCTGCCTTGCTGCAGTTTGGTGCAAAAAAACCCTAAAATGAGGCCCAAAGGATAATTTAAGCAAGTAACTCCTATAGTCAAACCACAATGCACTAGGATGAAGACAGCACTAAGCATGGGTACCAGAAGCAATTAGCTGGTGCAGCACAAAGCTCATGGGACCCAAACCACTGAAGGCACTTCTCCTGCATGACAGTCTGTAGTGTGTACTCTGAGAGGGCTTTCACCTACTCAGCACTTTCAAGGTAAAAGAAGTGTCATCATGCTTATTTTGAAGATGAGGAAATTGAGGCATAGGAGTGTGTGAAGTGATCTGCCCAATGTGTTTCAGCAGAGTAATAGCTGATTTGGGAGCCCAATTATAGTCCTCACACACCCCGTGCAATGGCCCAGGATGCCCCTGTGAGATATATGCAGCCAAGTCACCAAAGTGTGCTTTTTGGTGGGTTTTTATCAAAAGGCAGTGATTACATATGAAACTTGGTCAACACAGCACCTTTGCTTATGTCCTGATCAAGAGCAAACACTCAGGGAAAGCTCTACCTTCACAGATACGTGGCCTTCCAACTTCTGCAGCTCCCCAAGTAATGCTGCCAGCAGAGAAGACTTTCCAGCTCCCACGTGGCCCACCACAGCAAGCAGGCTGCCTTCCAGCACAGATAAATTTATCCTGCCAAAACACAGCACCATAGCTCCAGAGGTCACTGCCATCAGAGCTGCGGAGATGGAATGGTTGCAGAGGAAACTAACAAGACTTTGGCTCATGTCCCTTCTGGAGAAAGAAAATGTTTGCCTCCCCTTGTCCCATAAAACTTCAGCTACACAGGACAGTCAAACCACCTCTGTTTGCACTGCTGACTTTCCAGCACCTCAAAACCTATCCCTTCATAGTTGTCCCTGACCAAGAAGCTGTCAGGCATCACTCTGCCCTGTTGCTTATTATTGTAGAGCTGGGGCACTGATATACATGCTCTGGGGTGGGGGTGTTTTAATCACAGAGACTCTGGGAAGCTGCTCTAATTAAAATGCCCACAGCATCTCATGTATTCAGTGTCCTGTGTTCCAAAATGGCAGAGGAGGTGCTTTAACTAAAGTTGATTTGAGCTTTAGTTAAAGTGCTCCTGCCACCATTTTGAAATGTGGGGATGCTGACGGCATAAGACACTGTAGCACTGCTTGATTAATTAAGTATGCTCTCACGTGTTCTAACTAGGATATGTCAAAGCCTGTGTAAAAGTGCCTGTGGAGTCTAGCCAGATCCAGATCCTACTTAAAGGCTCTTTGAAACTCAATTTCTGTAAAATAGGTTAAACCAAAGTGCTGGATATGAACACCCCTGATCTTGAGCACAATCAGTATCAGGTTCAGATTTGTGACAAAAACCCTATCAGCTTATGCCTTTCTTTCACTGCTCTAAGCAAAGTTCTTGTTGCATTTATAATACTCTCCACTTCTGGAACTGGCAGGCCTTGTGAGGTAAGTGTTACAGAATAAAATGGGCTACACTGTAAAGTCAAATGCATATCACAGTTCCAATATTTAAGTGTAGCTGCCTTAAGTTACCCAAGGTCTATATCTGGACAAGTAAATACCAGCTTGATGTACCTCAGTGCCCACCCAATACCCAAATACAGAAGTGGGCATCCTAGTAGTATTGTACCCACATTCAGACACAGCACATGCATGCTACACGTCCTGCTTTCTGCCTCAGTTTGTAAATCGTTCAGAACAATTTGAGATAGCAAACTCCTCCAGACTATTTTGTACCGGGTTCACTTGCCAGGCCTGTCTGTCAGCCCTTCTCACAACCTATGGAAAGAAGTATTCAAAAAAAATTATACCTTTTCAGGCAAGGAAAATGTTCTTTGCTCCAGCGGAAAGTTCCATTCCTTATGATGATACATTTCTTGACTAAAATAGAGAAACACAAAAGGCATACATGCTTTTAGCAAGAGCTACATTCATGCTGATTAAAGAGCTGATTAAAGACCTGGTGCATTGATTGATTGCAGTAAATCACTGATGTTCTCCACGTCTTAATAAAAGGGGAATAAATGCCATTTTAACACAGTCTTTCCAGTGTGCCCATGTTCAAATGCTGATATACCAACAACTGGATTGGAATCACCTTGCTATCAGATAGAGTAATTTTTGGTTATATCTAGATCTGACCCAATATCTTTAAGAGGAGCTTTTGTGGGTTATGTTCTCAGCTTGTTCATGGTGCTACTTTTACTTGTTGAGGATATGACCTTTTGATTCCTTTGCCCATACTTGAGTTATTCAGAGATCCTTAGAAGCTGCATTATCATCTTTAAAGACGCTTTTAATGTTACAGTCACTGAATCTTCTCCACCCTCTTCTTAAAGCCCCTCCCACCAGTTAAGATTTTCTTTGTGTATCTTGACATTTGCTGTCAAATCACAGCAACTGATTATAGCTGCAACAAAAACTAATAAAACTAGTGACCGTAATGGGAATCCAAATTCCACATGGTCTGTTCTTCCCCCTGCTATGTGCCCATTCACAATAATGGAAACTTACAGCTATCCAACAGATTTGTGTTCATGTTGTCTGAATCCAGCTCTTCCAAGCTAAGAAATGCAGCTAAACGGTTTAAGGAAACCTTGGCCTGAAACATAAACAGATGCTGAATTGTAAAGCAAGGTAAAGTGAATACTGAGCTCGGATTGTTTATTTCTATGATTGGGCTTTTGCCATTTATATGGAAAATTAATTTTATGAAAGAGGAAGAATAGAGCAGTGTTGGTTTCCCTCCAACTCAGCAGCCCAACCCAGCTTTCCCTGTCTCTTCTTTCTCCAAAAGAGTGCCCATTCTAGCCAGACATTTGAATGTCACATGTTTCCAGAATCTTTTTTTACCAATGGTGCCTGCTTTATAGGACTATTCAGAAACAAAGGAACCAAAGGCAGATGCTTCCCAGTTGAAGAACAGTGGGGATTTGAACTTGACCCATTGGCTGTCTAGTCCTAGTGCCATTTTATTAGTTGTGACATCCTATTTATCTAGCTAGGATAGGAAGCCCTAGAGCTGTCTCTGACCTTATATGTTTGTGGTGTTTTAGGGGTGTAAATACCATATTTACTTGAGTCTAAGACAAGGGTTTTCCCCCTAGGCAGCATGGGGGAAAAGGTCCCTCATCTTAGATTTCCATACAAAGTAGAAGCAGGAGTGGGGGGGAGGGAGGGAGGTAGTTATAGCTCTGCCTGGCCCTGAGCCTGGGTCGGGACCAGAGTCAGACCCACAACAGCCTTCTGCAACTTCTACACCACCCTCCCCCTCCCTCCCTTTTACTGTCAGGCACAGCTGGGCTTGGGCTGGATTCCCTGCACAGGGTACAGGGAAACTGTCTGCTGCCCAGTCAATCAGCAGTACTGCTGCTGCTGCATGGCCCAGCAAGGCCTGAGCTTCTGTGCGCTCCATGATTTTGGGAGGAATTAAAGCCCAAGCAGTGTTTGACAGTAAGAGGAAGGGGGGGACGAGGTAGAGACCGTGGGGAGTGGGGTAGAGGGGCAGAAATTGTGGGGAGTGGGGGCGGGGGCAAGGGTCAAAGACTGTGGGAAACTGGGGACAGAAGAGGTAGGGACTGTGGGGAGCTGAGGGCGGGGGTACAGGTGGCAGGGAAGAGCAGGAAGGCTGCAGGGAGAAGTGGGGGCAGAGGGCAAGGGGGTTCCTGACTGGCCCCCTAGCCACCTGACCCCCCAGTACTGCTCCCCCTGCTGTGGGGGGGGAGGGGGGGGTAAGACAACCCTCCAATAATTAGAGCCTATACCTGGAAAAGTATTACAAATTTATAAATATTCCATATATAGACTAATTATTGGGGGGGTCATCTTAAATTCAGGGTTGTCTTAGATTCAGATAAACATGGTATCAGGAATATTACTTTACACTGAATGGTGACATCCCAAATGTATTGCAAAGCTGCTGTGTAAAACCACTTCATTACTCTAAGGAGTACTGATGATATATGGGTTCATGTATCTGAGTGACTGTAAGACATCCATGCTCCATTCTGTCACCCAATGACATTTAACTACCTGATCCAGTGATATGAAGTGCCATAAAAAAATCCCCATTTTTACCATATAGTGATGACATTCACAGAAACAACATGGCCAAGCCAATGAGAACGAGCCAATGAGAACACGGTCTGAAACTAACCTGCACAAGAGCATTGATGGAAAATGGCAGGAAGGAGTGGGCAGTGTTGAGAATGTTGATCAACGTCAAGGACACAAAAGCTTTCTGGGCATCAAGGACGTGGGTCTCATCCACCAAGGTGTAGACTGCAAACATGACCAGTGCAATCTGAAATGGAGCAAAGGGACAGCACACCACTGACTCCAGCAGGCACAGGGGAGGGGGTTCAAATAATGTCTCTCTCCCAGGGCTCTGAAGCCTGCATTATGGAACCTAGGAGAAGACACAACCACTTCTACATTGTCCTGTGAGTTCTATTGGCAAAGGTCTCAGAAACTGTTGATGGCACAGAGAGTTTGATGATGTGCCACTTATAAGGATTGTTCCAGCACTGCCACCATGGTGAGGTGATAGAAATGTGCATGTCTGGGCAGTGAGACTGACAATGTCATTTATTTAAATCTTGATTCTGCAGGGAACTCCTTGTGGGTGCAAAGTTCACTGCAGTCTCTGTGGAGGATGGAGTCTGCCTGTAGAAATAACAGTGAATGCTTATGAAAGAGGCCTAACTGCTCACCAGGAAAGTAGATGAGTAGAAGGAAGACAGAGACACTGCAAACAGAAGCTGAGACCTTTTTAAGGCTTGTAGTTCTTGCTTCCGGATACCAAGCACTTTCTCCATAAAGGCTTTCTCCCAGGCATACAGTTTGATGACTTTGATGTCGCTGAAAATAGCATTGGTGAGTTTTGCTCTGTCATCCTTATGCTGCATCTGCTCCTCCTGAAATGGACCACATGAATGTACTATGAATGAGTTTATGAGCACCATTTTGGTCCTGCCTGTGATTCTGAAGGATCCCCTGGCAGTTAAACTCAACTCCCTTTGCTAGTAGGTCTGCCAGGCTGATATTTGCTTTTCCATCTTTAAATAGTTTAATTTTTAATAGAAGTAGAGAATATTAGCATTTGGTTCCCAGTACCTGGAATAAACAATCATATTGGAGAGTGCTTGTCTGAAATCTGTAACTATGGTAATTTCATAAGCTTTGGATCCAGGACCCTAACAGTAATGATCAGTATATATAACTAACATTGAGCTGTCATGTGAAGTCCTGTATCAGTAGTACAATGCAATACACCCCCTTTGCACAACATACCTATTTGTAATTGCCTGCCTTTGTTTCACTGAGTATCCTTGGGCTCTGTGGGATCCTTTCCTGAGTGAGGATGGCAGAATTTAACCTACAAAGCAGAGACAGAATTTTGCATTTTTGGAAGCAAAAGATACCTGAAACTGGCTCCTTTTCTTGGTAATCGCAAAATTCAGAGGCAAAAGAAGAAAAAATACAGCAACGGCAGTCAAGGCAGATGGTCCCAGGAGCTGTCAGGAGAGAAGAGCTGAAATTTCCATCATCACATAAGAAGTATTTTTAGAGGTTATGCTTTTCCAGGCTACTCTGTTTACTGCCTGTCTTCTCGCTTGAGACTTGGGTCCAAAACAGTGATGCTTAATAAGGGTACTGGTCCACTATAGGGCATTGCCAGGTGTGAGGAGATAAGCAGGTACGTGCAGGCTTAGCTTGTTCCTCCTGGCCATTATCCAGGTCCTTTGCCTGGCCTCTCAACAAGGAGGTAAGCACTAATAAATAAGTTCCTTTTTGAAATGGGGTGCTGTTCAAGTCACAAAAGTTATGGAGGGGTGCCTTGACTCTAATGAGCGGTCCCCTTAGTCTAAAAATGTTGAAAAACAAGGGCCTAAAACCCTAAACCCCTCCTCCAATTTCACCTTTGACTATTTGATTGAAGAACAGCCAATTTCTCCTTCAGCCCTCTGTGGGAGTTGTGGATTGATCACTAACCATACCCTACTGTGCTGGTGTGCTGTGAAGTGCCTAGGAACTCATTTTGTAAAAGCAGAGCCTCCTCTCAAGTACACTGGTGCCAGCCCTTGAAGCTAATGAGTTAGCAAGAAGTGATTTTGATTTTCATAGATTGTCTCATGCCTCTGAGTGTTTGTTTCCCTTTTAGGAGCAGTCATGTCTATGAGAGATCCCAGGACATGTCTGAGATCCCACCAGTCCTCTTTGTTGCTAAGTATTTCCTCTCAACAGTTTTTTAATTTATTGAATGGGGCCATCTCGTGGCTGGCTTTGGCAAGACACACAAGTCAATGTTAAATAAGACCCTGCATAAATAACTAGGCCTGACTGAATTTAAATCAGCTACTGATTTGGAACAGTCATATTTTAATACAGCAGTTGTGGTGTTTCTGGGAATCTGGGTCAATATTGTCTTAACTGTCAACTTCAATGAGCTTGGTTCTCAGCTAGTTTGCAGTGGCTGTTTCATTTTGCTAGAGAGGCCAGTACTTAAATAATCACTGCAGAGCAGAGCTGAGCAGGGATATGTTGGCAGAGTTAATCCAATGTGTAACCACATCATAGATTTCATAGACAATAGGTCATGCTTGGCTCTAGCTGATTATACCTAGTCTCTTATCTAGTCTTTTATCTCAAGTCAGCCTACCAGTTACTCTGAGTAACCACTACAGACCTGCAGGACTCTCAACAGATACCTCCATCGACTCCTGGCAACAGCATCTCTGGCATGATGATGCTGCTCATCATAATAGATGCTGGTTGTTAATTTAATTTTTAGTACAGTAGTTTGCTCTCCTCCTGGGGCAACTGAGATAGCAGATAGGGGTACAGCAAACCCCAGTTTGTAAAGCTACCTGGGTTCTTACAAACATGATTGACCCATTCTACAAGGCAGATTACTTCATCTAGCATGCAGCCAAAAAGGCTGAAACACTGGGGCTTTATCCTGCCAATATAAAGTACAAGTCTCATTGAATTAGGACCAGAAATTACCTTCTTAGGTTTTCTAACTCATCTCCCTCTTTCACTAATTTGGGATCATCCCTATCCAATCATTGACACCTGTCCCACTGATTTTGTCCAGTAAGATCCTTTTGAACATCTCTCCTAACAGTACCTCAAAAACCTGTCTCCTCTTTCACCAAAATTGTTCCCAGGCTCCCTGATTTCAGGGTAATCAACTGTAGGATGAAATGTAGGCAATTACTCCTTGTTACGTTTTAAGACTGTACAAAGTAACTTCTGGTAAATAGCAGAATCCTGAGAATCAGAGCTGCAAATGTTTTTGGTACCAACTTCAAAGGGGGAGATATTTTGCTTTAGAAGGGAACAACTACAGAAAAATAGCTTTACCAGCAAACTAAGAATGGACATAGCTTACTGTCTTCAGTTAGAAGAACACACTGAACAGTGGAGTCAACACATTTAGCCAAGGCAAGTGCAATATTTTGGGAATGGAAGGATGAAGTCAAGCAAAACATCCAAGTAAGGACAAAGTACAACAATGAAAAAAAATCCCTAACTGTGCAGAGAAGCACTTATTTTTCTTATAATAGAAGCATGTGTGTCCTTTCTATCACAGTGCTAAGAGACAGAAGGGAACTTCAGGTACTGCTGGCCTATAAGGACCCCAGACTGACTCCTGATCACTTTTCCTTGCCCATGATACCATGAACAGAAGTGGATAGGTTTTACCTGCCACAGGAAGACAAAGCAGATAATAATCCGAATGGGAGCAAGCCAGATCCCATTAAAATAGATGATGAGATCCATTAACTTTTGGACATCGACAGACACCAGATTGACAATTTCTCCTACTGTTGTTGCTTTCCTTGCTGCACTTGACATGACTAAGATCTAGGGGGGGAAAAGAGAGAGGCCAAATGGAACTTTTGTTTGAAAAATAAAATGACGGAGTTCCATGTCAGCTTTAAAGGAAAGAAGGATCAGGCTCACAGTGACTAGGATTTGACATCATTGTAGTAATGTGTGAATGAACAGAGATCTATTTGAACGTCATTCTTGCAATGTAAGCAGACACAGCAAACTAGGTATATCTCTTTAATATCAACAGACTAATGGTTACTAATAATGAATACAGTTAACATGAACATCACTAGTGGGTGATCACAAGAAAACCACAAGGAAAGTGGCTGGACTTACCTTTCTGTACACCAGGCCTGTAACTGCAGTCTTGAACCTTACTCCTATTACAAGACACGTATACATGTACCATTGTTCAAACAGAGTCTGGAGGCAAGCTAAGAAGAACATTAATCCTGCATAGAAATAACCCTTCCAGTTAGGGGATTCTTGGTCTTTCATGAACTCCAGAAAAAGGCTGCAAGAGAACAATAAGTTGGCTGAAAACTTGACTCCCTCTACAAATTCTTGGCTGAAGTTATTTGCCAGATTTGATTAAAATTCAGAGTTTTGGTATCCCAAAATGGCATTTTTCAGCAAAGCTATTACTTGCATAAAAATATTAACTGAACTGTAGTCTATAGTTAGCATGTAGTATTGCAAACTCTTGCTATTTTATCCCAAGGGCTATATTTAGTATTTCCTAAAGCTCTTTGCTCATGGAATCATGCAACTAATTAAGAGCCTTAGCTCTGCTTTAAAGACCATAAAAGAAATTTATAGGGGAAAAAACATGATCTATGTGAACCCTGAGGGCCAAGTTCCAGAAACAGCACCTTCCTATTAAAAAATACTCTCATGATTTTTAAGTCAGTTTCCTAAATTCTAGGTCTCTGAATAACGATTTGTCAAGGCTTATATCCTCCAAAACTGCAACACATTGGGTCTTGCCCACATTAGTACTGACAAGAAGTCACTGCCATCCAACTGATGTTTGGCAGCCTGTGAAATGCTACGACATTTTGTAATATGTCAGCAACTGCTCTCCAGAGTCTAACAATTTTCAGAAGTTGGTGATGGAGTGTGAAATATCCCCACAGGTAATGAATGGTAAAGCTGGCATTGCTTTAGCCAGGACCACATCTTGCTCGATCAAGCAAGTAAAGATTTAGCAATCCAAAGAGATTTCAACTTAGGTCCTTTCTTCAGCTCAAAAAAATCATTAGTGTTTGTGTGTGCTCTTCCGGAAGATCATTGCAAAATGTTCACATACCTGAATATCTTTGGGACTGAGAACAAGAAGACATCACAAATGACCAAGCTGAGGGTACCAAAAAGGAAATAGGTTCCGAACATGCTCCATAACGCTTTCAGCAGGGACTTGCTCTGACAGTCTTCTGGCTGTAACAGAACCTGCTTCTCTTCGGCTTCTGTCAAATCAGCCTCCCTTTGCTGATTCTTTTCAAATGTAATTGACCCTGTTTTTCTACAGAAACATAAGGAGAATGGTTGCAATCTGGAGAGGTGCTGATATGTTGATTTTAAGTGTCCAACAACATTATAAATATCCCATGTTGGAAATGGGACCTCTCCAAGGAACCTGAATAAGAGGCAACTCATTCTTTTGATTTTGTAGTAGTCCTGAAAAGCCTTAGTTGTGGTTCAGGAGACACTTCTACAAGTTATTGTACAAACACCCAGCAAAAAGATGATGCCTCCTCTAAAGAGCTTCAGTTTTGTATACCTTGTCATTCAAGGATATTCCCCAGAAGATTTCAGTGCATTTCAAGTCAAATGTTGAGCCTAAAAGGCAAAGGGCCTGATTGTTCTGCAGCAGGAAAAGCTCCAGGGAAGGGAAGTTCTCCAGAATATTCACTGCACTGTCCAGCCCCCCCCACAGGTGAATGACAAAAGGACTCCATAGGACTGAATCCTTTGGCCATTCTCTTCTGCAGATAGTAGCCCTGCCAGCGTGTTCCCAAGCTCTCTGCAGCCAGCCTGAGAGACTCCTTCCCTACAGCACACAGCCCTTACGTGGGCTGAGGCCTGAGGTCCAGGATTCAGACTATCCGAGGCAGTCTCACAACTGGTCTCAAATGTTGTTCTGCTGTAGTGTTTTAGTCCCTGTTATTCCAAACACTCTACTACTCCCACATCATCTAGATGAGATGAGAGACATTGCCACCCTCTGAAGGAGGCACTTACTGCCTGGTTCTGTCACAATACATCTTCCATTCTCTTTCAAGCTGGGAGACAATTTCCTCAGATGAGTTTTCTTTCATTAGTGACCATAGGTCTTCTGCTTCTAATGGCTGCTGATAGCCCTTCCAGAGTAGCCTGCAGAGCACACAAAGAGCTGCTAACATACAAGCATATAGGGATTTGCTGTCCACGTAAAACTTTCCAAGCTGATGGGGATTAAACTAGTCCCTAGGAGCTTGCCTAGGAGCCTAGGAGCTTGCCTACCTGAACATTTACTCAGAAATAGCTAAATTCACACACATTCCTGAATAATGGTAGGTATTCAGGTCTAATTCTCAGCTCCATTTTTGAGCCTGGAGGTGGGACTGAAAAGTGGAGACAAATGTGGCATTTAAGTCAACATGTAGGCGTTAAAGTACATTAATACTGTGTGTGGACTAAAGTTAGTTCCAGATCAGACATCCACATGTACATTACTGTGCAGTAACTAATCAGGTGTAAATATGATATCTGCATGGTACAGGTATGAAATTTATGCTCAAGTCAGCATAAGTTGCCATATTTACTGGGCAGTGTGGGCATACATGTGTAGATGTGTGCCCGTACTGCGCAGTATTTTCGGTTACTGTTCAGTAAATGTGCACGTGTAGACACGTCCCCTCATATCTAACCTAAACTTCCCTTGTTACAATTTGAGACCATTGCTCCTTGTTCTGTCATCTGCTGTCACTGAGAACAGTCTTGCTCCACCCACTTTGGAGCCACCTTTGAGGTAGTTGAAGGCTGTTATTAAATCCTCTCTCAGTCTTCTCTTCTCCAGACTAAATAATCCCAGTTCCCTCAGTCTCTCCTCAGAAGTCATTTTCATTGCCCTCTGCCGGACTCTCTCCAATTTGTCTATACCTTTTCTGTAGTGGGGGGCCCAAAACTGGACACAGTACTCCAGATGTGGCCTCAGCAATGCCGAATAGAGGGGAATAATCACTTCCCTCGATCTGCTGGCAACACTCATACTAATGCAGCCCAGCATACTGTTAGCCTTCTTCACAAGAAGGGCACACTATTGGCTAATTTTCAGCTTACTGTCCACTGTAACCCCCAGGTTCTTTTCTGCAGAGCTGCTGCTTATCCAGTCAGCCCCCAGCCTGTACCAGTGCATGACTGTTCTGTCCTAAGTGCAGGGCTTTGCACTTGTCCTTATTGTACCTCGTGAGATTTCTTTTGGCCCAGTCCTCCAATTTGTCTAGGTCCCTCAGAATCCTAGCCCTACGCTTCAGCATATCTACTACTCTCCACAGCTTGGTGCATCTGTAAACTTGCTGAGGGTGCACTGCATTACATCTTCTAGATCACTGATGAAGATATTGAACGAAACTGGCCCCAGGACTGATCCACTTGATACCAGCTGCCAACAAGACATTGAGCCATTGAATACTACCCTTTGAGCCCGATAATTCAGCCAGTTACAGTCCACTCATCTAACCTATACTTCCACAGCTTGCTTCCAGGAATGTTGTGGGAGACCATGTCAAAAGCCTTGCTAAAGTCAAGGTATATCACATCTTCTGGTCTCCCCACATCCACAGAGCCAGTCATCTCATCACAGAAGGCAATCAGGTTGTCAGAGATGACTTGCCTTTGGTGAATCCATGCTGACTGCTCCTAATCACATTTTTCTCCTCCAGGTACTTAGAAATGGATTCCTTGAGGACCTGCTCCATGATTTTTCTAGGAACTGAGGTGAGGCTGACTAGTCTGTAGTTCCCTGGATCATCCTTCTTCCCTTTCTTAAGGATGGGCACTACATTTGCCCTTTTCCATGGACATGCGACTCCTCTAGTGTTGATTTAACCTTAATTGAGCTGCATAGCCTTACTCTAGCTGGGAGTAACACATAAAAAATTGACTCAGTGTCAGAGCGGAATGAACCTCGGTCCTATCATCTTTGCCATTTTTCTCTATACCTCCTCCCTTAGGTAGAGTGAGCTTATCTGGTATTTTAGAGTTAGGTTTGTCATCCCATGTGTTTCCTTACCCAGAGAACCACCAGTAAGTGATTCTGGAAACAAACGAGGCACTGGCTTCTGGACATGGATTCTGAGAGAGGAGAAACAGACAGTTTTCACAGATTGAAATGTTTAGGTACTACATATATACAGTCCTCTGTTCTTTGCCTCTTTAAATGCCAACATGCAACTTGAATATATTAAGGCAGTAAGACCAGGACTAAGGTAAGCAATAGTACTTTACTACTGTATACTCCACTCACGTGCATACCAGATAACTGCACAATTTATTAAATTGTATAACGTAATACTATCCCCAAGCTGTTGCCTATATTGCCA
>NW_017729016.1:8446754-8450055 GCF_001723915.1 Gavialis gangeticus
TTATTGAATTGTATAACGTAATACTATCCCCAAGCTGTTGCCTATATTGCCAGTTATGTGCATGTGCTGCTGAAGTGCCTAACATCTTTCAGCCCCACACTCTGTAACTACCCTTGCTCTGCTCCAGAAACAGTGAAGGGGAAGTACCTGTCAAAGGACTGCTATTAGAAACCTTGAAAATGCTGGAAGGTAGTCAATTTGAGGGCTCCTAATACCACAACACCATGTATGGTTACATTATGTTCATATAAGCGCATAAGCCAGGTAAATGCACAGCCTTTTTTTTGTTCTGAAGCTATGCATTTAAACAGAGTACACTTATCAAACCTGAGCAGATCTTAAGATAGTAGAGTATACTGTTTTCCATATTATGACTTGCAAGCTTTTATTTCCTTCAGAAGTGTGCTTTGACTTGTTCATCAAAGAAAAAGTAGAGCTCCCATGATTATACTGAAGAGGGGTTCAGTGATGGAGCTGGGTGAAAGACGTAGTTAGCCAAGTTAGACTGAAGTCAAGGAAAAGGTAGGGTAGGTGTGCACTTGACAGACTAGCTAAATCAGAGTTGCACAGAATAAGCTTTCCTAAGCAGTGGGTCTACTTTATCACAGGTTAGGAGAGCCACAGAAACTCCACCACACATCAATATCTATGAAAATAAAGGTAAGGGGTGTGGGTGGAGCTAGGTCACCAGGTTTTGAGGATGTACATGTAAAGCATCACTACCCCATATACACCACTGGCAGACACACATTGCTGTAGCAATGGTTCAGTGCTCAGCCTGGTCATTTGTTGGAATCATCTTGTGTAGGATAAAGTGGAAAAATGTCAAATATACACTCAGATCTCAAGACCAACTTTTCTAGGATTGCCCTACTGTATTTAGATCCTGAGGGCCACATTTTACCTACTGGTGACTCCACCTACATCTCTCTTTTTCTCCTGCTTTTACTGAGCAGGGCAGTGTAAATAATAGAATGTTCCTCAGTGCCCATCCCTCAGGACCGATACTGGTTTTAGACAAAGGACTGATGCATTTTTAAAAAGCTGATTGTACTTACGGAATCACTGACAATTTTGGAGAAGAAGGGAGGCTGATCTATAAAGAAGGAGATCACCAATTCTACTAGCACCAAGGTAGAATAGATGTAAGAAGTGATGTGATGGAAGGGGTCCTCCAGGAAGCCCTGAAACCAGAAGATTGTTCAGGAGAAGTAAAACACTTCATGTAAAATCATGTAAAGAGAGATGGGTTCATATGGTGCCTGAGCCCCAAGCTCTGAGTGCTGGTGTGAGTGTGTCACATTTTCTGCACTCATCTCCAATAATGCTTTATACAAATACCTCAATTATTAGAATAATTATAATTATTAGTAATAATAATAACTCTTGCAACTAGAAAAGGACAAAACACTAAGGAACACAAATGAGAAGCTGAGCATAATGGTAATTCATGGGAAGGGTTTCAGCATGGAGTTTTCAAAGCAGCTCAAGAAAGTTAGATCCCAAATCCTAATGAAATTCCCATGGGCTACTTTGAAAATTGAAGCCTTAGACTTTGACTAGACAGATTTCTGTAAATGTTCGTAGCTGTATAATTTAAACTAAAGGAGGGGTCAAGTATAAAAACCTTTAGGCTTATACTTTTGACTGTGTCCACTCAAATTGTACCTCTTTAATGATACCAGCATGGTTAAATCAACATAATTTCCCCAGTGTGGACACAGATCAGTATAAATATGCACCTACTGGTATTGTTAAACTAGTGAAATCAGTATAAGACCCCACTTGTGGGATGCTTGTCAGTTAGGGACTGTGCAATAGGCTGAGTATGAAAGAATAGCTCAACATTTCATGTAACAAAGTGACTGAATGATTAATGTAGGGGTGATAAAAATAATGGGCCTAGAATCTGTGATAGGTGTACAATCAGTCAATTCAACACCACCATAGGCTGTGTCTACATTAGTGACTACAGTAGTATTACTATGCTGGTAATTACTAACATTCCTACTTGCACATTTATATTAGTACAAAATCGGTGAGTAGGCAATGCCTTGGCAAGAGCACTGCAATTCAAGCAGCCATTTTGCTTATATATGTGCGGTGAATGTAATGGTCAGAAAACCTGGGGACTGAAGAAGTCCTCTGTTAGCCTACAGGTCAGTTGAAACGTTTATTTTCAGCTGCCAGACTAATGGCTCCCCCTACTCCCACTACTTCAGAGTGACCATCTTGAGTGGATTTTCATCTACTACCTTGTTTGGGTCTGGACTGAGACAGAAAATGAGGGGACTGCGTGGAGCTATATTGTTATCAAGAAGCTTCATCCCTCTGCGTATTAAATCAACAAAGTTGCACTTACCAATTTCATGGCATGTTGAATTTTCAAATTAACAGTCACAATACTAGACAGGAATGACAGTAGCCAATAAATCAACAAGATGCCTGATGACTGGACACCCTTCTGTCTTTCAAGCTGGGTAAGAAACACTGCAAGCATCTGAAGGCAAGAGAGAAAAGATGCATGCATCTAGAAACTCTACTGGAAATCCAAACTACAGCAAAACTCATCAGTTTGTTGTCAGCTTGTATCAGAACAGTTTCGTAGACTGTTGGCTGAAATACTATTGCTGTAATGGTAAAACTAAATGTTACCATATATAGTTGTATGAAATGGAAAATCAAATCCTTTCTTCCCAGTGGTCTAGGGTCACTGTCCATTCACAGCTACAGGCTAAGGGCTGCCTCAGTCTCTACCATATCTGCTTCCATATCATGTTCAATCAGTAAAGCTATATAGTTACAGTCGTAGTGGCCACACTATGTCCCAGTCCTGATGTTGCAACTTCATCTGGTACTGTAGGTGAAGCCTCCTAGAGCAGTGTTTCTCAACCTGTGGGTTGTGACCCAAAAGTGGGTTGCAAGAATATATGAAAGGGGTGTGAACAAACTTTAAAAAATGGGTCAACAAACTTTAAAAATGGATTCTTCTTTAAAGGAGAAAAACATGGGTCTGCGAGAAGTGAGAGCGGGGTGATCAGGCACATGCATGTGACAGCCAGGCAGCATGAAGAGCAGCTCCCACAGCTCCCTGCAGGTAAGTCTATGGTGGGTGGGGAGGACACAGATGATGCATCAGGGGGCCGGGGTGGGGGGGCACATGCGACACTGCCTGCCACCCCCACCTCCTCTCTGGGGTAGAGCTGTGGCCTGAGGGGAGTAACAGCTGGGCCATGGTGGCAGGGTAAAGCTGTGGCCCAGTGTGCAAGTGGCTGGCGGCGGGAGGGGAGGGCAGTGCAGT
>NW_017729016.1:8455055-8459269 GCF_001723915.1 Gavialis gangeticus
GGAGGTGAGGTCAGTGCAGTCCATCCCCATCCATTACTCCACATGCTGCTGGTGGTGTGGGTGTTCCAGCGGCAGCAGCATCAGTGGGTCTTGCCACCCGCTCCATCCTCCCATGCTGAGTCCTGCCCACTGGACCACAGAGGCAGCTCCTGTGCATGCTGATCCAGCCAGGCTGCAGCCCTGTGCCCACTGTGGGTGCCCAAATCTGGGGCAGCACATGCCCCACATGGCCCTCCCACTCACATACCCACACCTGGTCCCCACACCAGGAGGCTGAAGCCAGAGGGTGGGGACAGTTGGTAGGGAGTGAGGGGCACCAGCAGGGGTTGGGGGCTGTAGGTTGGGAGTGAGGGGAACTGGCAGGTCCAGGGGGTTGTTTTCTACTTAAACTATTTACTGGGTCAGGACTGGCCACCAGTGTTTACAAATAGGTCCTACTACAAAAAAGGTTGAGGACCACTGTCCTAGAGCACAGCATTTTGCTTGTATCACCCTTCCCTATAAAACCACACCAGCCTTGCTGTCTAGTGGGTCTTTTGCACCCACAGATATTAAAAGGAGCATTGGGCTGAGGTGAGATTTAACCAAAATAATTAAATGTAAGCAACAAGTAGAAATTACCATTGTGATCCCCAGCACTGCTGGACTAATGAAGAAGGCTGGAGCCCTCAGTGTTCCTTGGTTTATTTCCCATAGGGTGAAGAATAGATTAGAAAAACACAGTAACATCAATATGAATCCAAGCACCTAGGCAGGGGAAGCAAACATATTAGAGTGAAAAAGAATGGAGTGATCGGGCATATTTAATAACAGCATGAGCAGAGAGAGGTAGTTGGCTGTTTTAGTCTGATGTCAGGCAGAAGGCTGGGTGGAGCCACCTTACAGATACATCTCTGATTTAGTTAGTCTGTAAAGTGCATCTCTATCCTGCCTTCTAATTACACCATGTACTGTAAGATATCTGAGGATTATAGACAGATTTAGGATTCAAGGTGTAATTGGAAACAGTCTGGGATTCAGGGTTAGGTCTGATGGAGAGTGTCAAAAGGACTGTTATGCCTTTCAGGCCCAGACCTGAAATCCTTACTTGCTCCTGGATGCTGATATGAGTTTTGCTGATAAATTAGTGAGTAAAAGCTACCCACATTTCTCTGGACCTAGCACTTCGGTGGAAGATCTGCCAGAAGAAAAAGAGATGTAACTTGCATAGTCATAAGCTAGTAAACAGCAGGCAAGAGAAGGATGCGGACAGTCACAGGAGATGATCAAGAAAGTTCTAACTATTTGGAAGAATCAAAGTCTTTATTACAGTTGCAATAAAATTAGCATCACTCCTCCACTCCTGTCATTACCATTTTAGCTCTGAAGAGGTGTGACATCCTGATGTATCCTTTGTTGTGGTGCTTCAGATATAGGTAATAGAATGGAAAAACGACCCAAAGAAAGGCACAGGGGATCCAGGCAAGGACCGTATCCTGAAAGCACTGGGGAAAGTGCAGGAGATCTATAAACCATGTCTGGTTCCAGTCCTACCACAACACAAAGAAGGAATAGATTAGCACAGCAAATGCATACAGGCTTGGCTCTGGTCTACAGACAAACGTAGAGGCAATGGGCCATACCATCAGTTGTTGTAAGTCGGCTCCATTGAGAGCTATACATATTTATACCATGTGAGTACCTGACCGTAAGCATCTAAAATGTAAAGGGGATTCTGGCAATGGAGGTGAAATATGGCATGGCTAAGGAGGTGGGGGAGAGAAAAATTAGAAATGAAAGAGGTGAGAAAAGAGACTATAAAGGAAAAGTGAGGCAAGATATTTAAAAAGTAGAAGGACAGTTTTGGCAAAGGTAAAGAGGAAGCAACAAGATGTATTAAGAAACTAGATGAAGGAGGGAAAAGAGAGACTAGGGTCAAAGATTATTTAAAGATTGTGGGTAAGGGAGACAGGAAAGATAGTGAGAGGAAATATCAGAAGGGCCAGTAATATTCAGAATATGGGCAACACTGCTGTTATCTTTTCCCCAACCACCTTTATCATCTCCTGGACTACATTTTATAAAAACCCACAATCAGACCATTGGATGTAATGCATTAGCATATGAGATGACAATACAATTGTTTTTTCTACATCTGCAACAGAAAACTCAAATAAGCATGCAGATTAAATAACAGAATTTTTTTCCTTCCTGGGCAATCTACGGGAGAAACCCACTGCTAAGCATGTGGGGATGTGTCTGAGAACAGTGTCTGATGCATGTATTAACTAAGTAACTGCAGTGCTGTTTGCATACTTTACTGGGCAACGCTTTGGTGCTTTCTTGTGTGGACCCAGATGCTTGTGCCGATCTGAGGCCAGGAGGTGGGAAAGAGGACATTACGTGGAATAAGATGACCAAAATTTAGATTCTGGCTTTAGCCCCCCAACCCAAAAATGGATTTAGGATCCCAACTACAGTAGCTTTTCCTAAAAGCAGAGCTAATGGAACTGTCTGGATATTTTTGGTTACTGTTTTTTGGAAGGGAATAGAGGGTAAAGAAGCAAGGTGTGGCTGGCTCCAGGCTGGTGCTCCAGTGACTGGAGGGTTGAATTTTGCTGCTTCACATACAGAGGCAGGCATGAGTGGGATCAGGCATCTTGTCTGTTGTTTATGATTAGTGGATCTGCTTTCTCTGTCAATTCCTAAGTCCTTAGCAGTCTCAGGCTTCAGTCCTGCACTGTGATGTGCCTAGCTGGAGTGCTGCACCTGCACCGAGCCTGCTGTTTAAATGGGATTCTGTGCTGGCATGGATCAGAAAGCAGGACCAGGACTTTGTGACGGGCAGCCTCCTGCACTTAGTGGCCTTGGGCTCGGACAAGACCTGTGCTAAAGTCACAGGGATCACTGTGTACACAGGTACAGAATCATGATGAGGCATATTAATTAACTGGTTTTAGCTACATGAAAGTAGAGGTTCTCTCTCTGTTAGCAGCTTGTAGGAGTGGTATTAGTGTTCAAATAAATTAGGTGGCTATTGGGTCCTGAGATGGGCCTTGCTAATCAGCGTGCTGATCAAAGACAAAGCTAAAACAGAAGCACTTGCTGGCTGGCAAGAGGAAGTGGGTGATGGCTCACTAATTACTATGATTTTATCTTTATTGAGCAAGGAAACCATAATGTGTGTCCCTATAGCTTGCATTCACCCATTCATCTCAGCGCTTATAAGGGAATTTCTATGAGGAATACACACCATCTCATGGAAGATAATATGAGAAAGCTGAAAGAACGCTTGTATCCTTTCAGCATGGGATCTGGATAAAGTGCTGATCCTGTTTAATCCCACCAGCAAAAAGCATTTGGCCCACCATGTATTCTGAATGCGAATTCTGTCTCACTGAAGTGGACTGCACTTGCTCTTTGACCCCAGTAGCCATGATTTCAAGCATGACAGTTTGATCCTGCTTTTCATTACCAGGAGGGCATTTTTTCCCTCTTAGCTAGAACCACTCCCTGCACTGGCATGTGGTGCCGTTTGGCAGCATCCCCCTCCCTGCCAACCGGTACTGCTATGCCAGGGACTGGCCTGAGACAGGGCCCCTGACATTTGCAGTGCCCCGGTGCACTGTTGCATCTGGGTGGACTGCGATTTTACAGAGAGTTTGGACCATGGATTATGCAGGATGGTTTGGATAGGGTCGAACCTGCCTCTGGCAGGGGGCTGAGCTAGGTGCCCTCTGGAGTGCCTTCCAGCCCTGCGTGTCTAGGATTGCTACGATTGGAGCCTCTGTGCTGGAGTACTCTGTGTGCAACACACACCCACACACACCCCACGAAACCCTGTGGGATGTTACGGGCACCAGCCTGGCGGCTTGTGAGAGGTTCTGCCTGGACTCCAGCCCCTTCCAAGTCCCGGAGTCCAGCACGGGGCACCGGCCCTGGCTGTGCCGAGACAAGGCCTCTTGGGAAAGGGGCTGCATGCGTCCGCGAGAGACCAAAGGTCTTCTACGGCCCGGCCTGGCTCGCCCTTGCCGCGGGGCCCTTTGGGACGCGAGGGGAGGGCGGCCTCCCCAGCAGCGGGACGTGAAGCTGCCGCCAGCTACAGGGGGCAGAGGGGAGATCCCCCTGGCCCCGGGGAGGCTGCGGCCGGGGGAAGGCGGCCCTCACTCACCCGGAGCCCGGCGGAGCCGCACAGCCAGCCGCCCCCCGCCATGGCGCCGCCCGGGCAATGTGCA
>NW_017729016.1:8459545-8461388 GCF_001723915.1 Gavialis gangeticus
CGCGGGCCACGCGCCGGGCCGGCGCAGGGGTAGGCGCCGCGGTGAGCAGGCTGCGGACCGACCAGGGAGCGGAAAGCCGAGCGGCACATTGGATAGGGAGCAAAAGCAGAGCAGCAGATGGGCCAGTAAGCAAGAAACAGAGCAGGAGATCGGGGAGAGAGAGGAAAGCAGGGCAGGAACAGAAAGCGGAGTAGCAGATGGGGCAGTAAGCAGAAAGTGGAGCAGGAGATCAGGCAAGGAGAGGACGTGGAGCCGCGGAGTGAGTGGGGGCAGAAGGCAGAGCAGCAGGTAAGACAGAGAACAGAAACTGGGCAGGGAGCAGAAAGCAGAGCAGCAGATCGGGCAGGGAAGGGGATCTGAGTGGCAGTGGAGAGGGCGTGGGGCTAATTTGCAGCCTGCCTGCCCCCACTTAGGAGGCGCAGCCTTAGGGGTCAGAGCCTGAGAGCTGAGCCCCAGCGAGGGTCCCCTCGGCTTCCAGGCCCTGCAAGTCGGTGTCTCTTGTTCACGTCCTCAGAGCTCCCGGGCGTGCCTCAGCTGGGAGATCTCTTTAGGCCAAATCCAAAACCTTCTGCCCCCTCCCTGCGAAGTGTCTGCTTCGCTGTGCCCCCCATGGAGGGCAAACGCTGGCTCTGCTACCGGGTATCAGGAAACAGCCTGGCTGGAAAAGGACTCCTGCAGGCTGGTCCTGCTGGTGGGAGGTTGCAGGGTTAGGGAGAGCCCAGGAAACGAGCAGAGTTTCAAATGCCCGTGTCTGCCCCGGCCCAGTGGTGACAGGTGGGCGATGGGGGCTGGCAGGAGGCCCAAGTCAGGCGGGTCTGGGGGAGAGGACAGCACTGCAGCTGCCCCAGCACTGGGGGGAGTGGGAGAGACCCAGTCAAAAGACACCCCTGAGCTGGTGCTAATCTTCAGAAAGCCTGTTTGAGGCAGAGGCAGATCACCGGGGGGGGGTTCCCTGGTGCACTTGCACCCCCCTTTGATTCCTAGGCCCCCCAAAATTTAACACCCACTGCCTGGCAGTAGCAGCTGCCTTTTTAGTTGGGCAGCACTGAGGAAGTCCATTGGCTTTGAGGCTCGTTGTCATCTACCTGATTCCTCCCGAACTCTTCGTGCCAGGGTGGGTGTTAAGGATCCTCTTTTCTTTTTCATGGTCTTGATGTCCCCCACCCCTTGCAGCCAGCCCCTGTCCTGCAGCCTGTGCCTGCGTCTGGTCAGGTAGCTTCTGCGTCACAGCCCTGCCCGTTGCTTTTCGCTCCATCCAACGAAGCACTATTTGTTTTTGCTTCCATCTTTAAGACAACAACCCACCCAGCCCCTGGCAGCTGAGCAAAGCTTCTAGTTTCTAGTTAAGCTGGAGAAAAACGCGAGCTGCATTGCCTGGGAGCAGGCACCTCCCCTCGAACCCCTCTCCCAGATCCTAAGTCCGCCTGCCGTTCGGTGCTGGGCCTGTAGGCAGCGAAGCCACGTCTTAAATATGGAACGATTGTATCAGAAGCTCAAAATCATCGTATTTGCTGAAAAAACTATTGTACACAGAAAAAATATGCAAACAAGTATGGAAATAACTTAATTAGTTTACGTGGCTCTCTGTAACTAGCCAGTGAGTGAGAAGTGGGTCACAAAAGATGACTAGAAAATGTAGATATAGAGAACATTTACGTCTATATGAAGACATATATTTTTAACAACAACAAAATCTTTGAGGCTGGCAGCCATAAGAAAATTACCAAAAAAACCCCTTTATTTTTTAGGCCAGCAGCCATAAGAAAGTGCTGACAGCAGACTCCAAAATCAGTTCAGACTCCCCGAGTTGATGCGTGCGCTGCATCAACTCCCTGCCACAAAA
>NW_017729016.1:8461415-8461824 GCF_001723915.1 Gavialis gangeticus
CCCCCCTGCCACAAAAAATCGGTGCATTTTGAATGCGGACTCCTGGCAGAGCCGATGTCCTCGACTGCAGCAACTGGAGTTTTGCAAAATCTACACGCTTAGCGGCGGGTTTCCCCTGTAGATTGACCAGGAAGGAAAAACAAAATTCTTGTTATTTAATCTGCATACTTATTTGAATTTTCTATCCCAGATGTAGAAAGAAACCCCATTATATTATCATCTCAAATGCTAATTTGGGCTATTAAAGCCTTTTTTTGAAAAAAAAAGAAAATCTAGTTGCTCTAATCGAACACATCTCCTCTATTAGGGGTCCTGGTTGCAGTTGCCTCTATAGCCTGGGACTTTTTAAGCACTTCTCCTCTTCCGGAGCCCACACGGTGCAGAGGTGCAAAACCTCCTCAAAATACTG
>NW_017729016.1:8462265-8474267 GCF_001723915.1 Gavialis gangeticus
CGGCGCGGAGCCGGGCCCGGGGCCGGGGCCGGGGCTGGGGCTGGGCGGCAGCGCTGTGGTGCGCGCTGTGCTGGGCGCTGGCGCGCGGCTCCGAGGACATCGTCGTGGGCTGCGGCGGCTTCGTCAAGTCCGACGTGGAGATCAACTACTCGCTCATCGAGGTGCGGGGAGGGAGGGCTTGGATGGGCCCCGCTGGGTGTCGGGGAGAACAGGGCTCCGAGCCTGAGTCCGGCAGAAAGCTCCCAGGTTAGGGCACAAGAGGCCTGATGGATGGGGGTCATCGGGTAATTTGCCAGTTTAAAGTGAATGCATCAAACAAGCACTAAGACATTTCAAGCGAACGACCGTTTAATTCCGGTTGAAGCGTTAGCCTTCCCGATGGGGGGGGGAGTGCTCGGTTGGGACCCCCCCACCATCTGCCCCTGCCCCAAATGGAGGGTTTCTGAAGATTAGCACTGGTTTGGGGGAGTCTTCCAGCCACTGCGTGTCCTTAGGATGTTTGGCTCCTGTGCTGTCTTGCAAACATTGTCCTTACAAGTCCTGGCTTGGTTCCCCTGCTCTCTGCTCGTCCCTGCACGGTGGATGTCCGGATCTGCTGAGAGCGCGGCCTGTTTCAGACTCGGTCACCGGGGAGCGGTTAATGAGATGGCTTCTCCTCTTGTTTTCTGTCTCGTAGATTAAGTTATATACGAAGCACGGGACTCTGAAATACCAAACGGACTGTGCCCCCAACAATGGCTACTTCATGATTCCCCTGTACGACAAGGTAAGGAGCTGTGGGAATGTCCGCAGGACGCTACCGTGATCGACTGCTTACCATTTGGTCCTGTTTGCCGAGTGAAATCTGATTTGAACGCAGCATATCAAGGAGGACAGAGTAATTGCATACATGCATACAGACTGGGAAACAGCTCTGGCTAGGCTGCAATACTGCGGAGAAGGACCTGGGGCTTACAGTAGACCATAAGCTGAATATGAGCCCACGGTGTGCTCTTGTTACAGAAAAAGCCAACATCGTCCTGGGTCGTATTAAGAGGAGTGTCATTTGCAAACTAAGGGAAGTGATTCTTCCACGCAGTTCAGCACTGGTGAGGCCTCCCTTGGAGTACTGTGTTCAGCTTTTGACCCCACACTTCAGAAAGGCCATGGGCAGTTTGGGGTCAAGAGCTGAACACAGTAGGCCAAGGGATGCCTCACCGGTGCTGAATTGCGTGGAAGAATCACTCCCCTTGGTTTGCAACTGTGCGCAGGGCAACAGAAATGATTAGGGGCTTGGGCAGCAAGATTTAGGATGAAAAGCTGAAAGCATTAGGGTTATGTAGTCTGGAGAAGAAAAGACCAAGACAGGGGGATTTGCAAAGTCTTCATGTACATGAAGGGTGATTATAGAGAGAATGGAGATGGGTTTTTCGCTATGGCTGTAAGGGACAAGACTAGGAGCAATGGCCTCAAGCCACAGCAGAGATTTAGGATGGAGATTAGGAGGAACTTTCTGACAATGAGGGTGGTCGAACCTTGAGACAGGCGACCTAGAGAAGCTGTGGAATCTCCATCCCTCGACATTTTCAAGAGCAGGTTGGACAGACGCTTGGCTGGGATGGTTAGGGATGATCCTGCCTTGATCAAGGAGATGAATTAGATGACCTTGTAAGGTCCCTTCCAGCCCTACTTTCCTATGATCCTATGGGCAGCATTCCCTCCGAGCTGTGTGGCATGTGCGGGCGCGCCTGGCAGTGCGGTATGAGTGTGGCTGCACATGCCACACAGCTTAGAGGGAACTCTGCCTATGATGAGTGCATCATGATTTGCTTCCGATCTAAATGGAGTTTAATTTTTCTTAGTCCTGGTATTTTATTCCTTGCTACCACGTATTACAATTTGATATTACTTGACTTTTGTCATATGAGTATTTATTTGTATCGTAGTAATCATGAGACTGGACTTCGCTTTGGTTGGTAGCATAGAAATACAGCTCAATAAAATCCCTCTCCCAAAAAACGTAAAGGCTAAGCATGTGCAAATTGTAGTCATCTTCTTAGGACATACAAGAGCATACTTGTTGTATAACAGCATATGTTGCTTCATAGCGCAATGGAGAGGAATGTAAATAAAGGGACTACTTGAAAGAACAAATTCCAGACAATACTTTAAAAAGTTGTTTTAAGTATAAACAATGATGATGGAGCATAAAGCCAATGTCTCAATGTTATGATGCTGATTTGTACTGGGAAGGCTGATTCTTAAATTGAAATTAAGTGGGTATTAGCTTGAAATGTTCTTGTTTTGTTTGCCTTCAATTGGTTAACTACTGAATTACCAGAATGCCTCCATCAGGCCTCTTGCTCTGAGCCCCCTCTGTAACCTGGCTCAGGTTTTTCTTACCAACGCTTAATCCTTAGGTTTATGATGAGCTCTGTGTGGGTGGGATCTTAGCCCATGTGAAACCCCACAGATTTCCACAGGGCTGTCTTACAGCTCTTAGGGGTTAGATCACTGACAAAGTAGTCTATATCGAGAGAAGCAGTGGGCTTACTACATTGAAGTACTCAGGCACTCAGAGAACTTGGGGGAAACCTGCCTTGGCTTTTCAGTGTGTTCTTATCTAGCCAAGCCATTGTATCTTTGTGCCCATTTTTTTTCTTTAAATTAGCAGATTCCATTTAAACCCAGGAATGTCTTTATTATCTTTTCCTAGGGGGATTTCATTCTTAAGATTGAACCTCCCCTAGGGTGGAGTTTTGGTAAGTACTCATTGTTCTTTGGTAAAACTGGTGCAGTACATGTGCTGCTCTTCCATTGCCTGCTTTGAAGAGGCTGTGATTTGTGGTTGGGGTGGAGAGGAGAAGAGAGTGTCAGCTGAGTTTGGTATATTGACCAATATTGGTATGTCCTAGTAATGTTTTTTTAATGTTGAAAACATGCTTTTTCCATGGCAAAAGCCATAATGACAGCCCAGCATGACCCAGACAGATTTGTGAACTGTAGGTTGAAGAATGACCATAGAAGAAAGCATTGATGTTTTATTAGGTAAATTAATACATCCCATCTACCCCAGGATAGGAAAATGTGCCAAGCTATTTTACTTGTAGTTAGTTGAAGGAATAGAAGGTGTTTGGTTGGGGAAGGAAAAAGCCCAACAGGCTTGATTTTAATGTCTGAGAGGTGAACGTTTCCAAGACACAAATAGCTGACAAAATGAGGTGCGTCATCCAGCCCTTCTCTAATCGGTACAACATATTCTTACGTTTTATGACTTTATTATTCAGTCATCTGTTTCTAAGAACCCTGTATGAACTTAAATGGATGCAACATTTCAGTACGTATAATGAATGAATAAAACTTAACATACCAAATATGAGATTCAGTTACCCATCCTTAAGAAGTTCTCCTTACCTATTCACTTTGGGGGAATAACCTCTTCTTTCATGGCCTTGTCTTTTTAACCTGGCAAGTGTTGGAAAGCAGATGTTATACTTAGTAACTGATTCAGTTATAGCTGAAGTATATTGTTACCAATATAATGATATCATTTAAATATACAGTGTATTAATATAATTTTTTTTCCAGAACCAACTAGCGTGGACATCCATGTGGATGGTATTAATGACATTTGCACAAAAGGAGGTGATATTAACTTTGTGTTTACTGGGTTTTCTGTGAATGGAAAGGTTAGGCTTCTTTTTATACTTTTTCTAGGTGTGCAGTATTAACATGAGAGAAGTTTCCAAGTGGTATGATACTGCTTCTCTGCAAGTTACCTTTTTATTCATTTTGCCAGGTTCTCAGCAAAGGTCAAATTTTAGGTCCTGCTGGTGTCCAGGTTGTACTGAGAAATGCTGGCAGTGATGTAAACATACAAGCTACTGTGACCCAAGCCGGAGGAAAGTGAGCATCTGTTTGTTTTTAGTTTATTCAACATTAGTAGGTTAGAAAGGGAAATATAACGAGCCATTAGGGATTATTGTGAATGATGACTTCATTTTGGGTTACTCTTAAATATTTCATGGTTATGAAAAACATTAAGAATGTTCCTGAAGAAAAATAATTTTGTTTCCTGTTTCACAGGTTTGCTTTCTTTAAAGTGCTGCCTGGAGAATATGAAATTTTTGCCTCACATCCCACCTGGGTATTGAAAGAGGTTAGTGCTCATAAAGCAGAAGCGACCGGGAGGTGATTTTATTCCCCCTGTGTAATATTCATTCCTGTGTAATAGGAAGTGAGTATCACGGGGCATGAGTTAATGAATCAAGTTTAGATCAAGTGGAAGTTCCAAAAATCTTTGAAAGATATGGTAACAAGTTGCATGCCTGGAGTGTGTGCATCCTCTTGCTAGTCTCATGCATTCTGCCTTTTAATTGAGATAACACAGGTACTTCCTAGGGACTGCTGCCTGTTCTTAAAGCCACTCTTAAAGCAACTACCTGCTGTTTTTTCAGAGGCATCCCCTGTTTCCTTCTCTTTTGAATAATCCATGCACTCTCTCCTGCTGATGTTCATAAAGGAGTTATAATGTAGTTCATTATATGGGTGATTGCATGGTTGTCTTGTGCCGTGATGATTATGAATGGGGGCTTATTGTTCTGTTCTGAAACATGCCTACTTTTGTATTTCAGGCAAACACAATGGTGCGAGTGACCAATTCCAATGCCTATGCTGCTGCCCCTCTGATTGTGGCTGGCTACAATGTTTCAGGTTCTGTGCGGAGTGATGGTGAACCCATGAAAGGAGTCATGTTCCTCCTCTTCTCCTCCTCAGTCACCAAAGAGGTAGTGATGGATCAGAGAGACTTCCGTAGTATCAAGGGTGTAAATGTAAAGGGTTTAACTGGGAGAGCAAAGCAAAATCTTGCACTCAGTTCAGCGCTTATAAGGCAATGACTTGTGACCTCCTCAAGTAGTTGATTTCAAAGTGTCAGAGGATTTTTTTTGACAGCAAGGAGTAGAATGCTATTGATTTGATGAATATCAGAAACTCAACAGAGTGTAGACGGAGAGGGACACGTGGACTTCTGTTCTCTGCTTGGCAGACCCAACAGCTTCTATTGTCTCTAGTGGTCTGTAGATGAAAGAGTTATTGGGAGCTATTGATGCTTTCTAGTCTAAGAGTGTCTTCTGTCTCAGCTCTGTTCATCATCTCTGAAGAAGCTGACAACATTGAAATGACTTATTTCTCAAGCAGAAAGAATGGTTGGGAAGTGGATGGGAGTTTGAGTAGAATAGACTATCTTGGCCTTGGGGGGAAATGGGGTGGTCAGAGCTTTAGGGAGAAGAGCAGATTGGGACACTGAGGGCCCTTGCCATAGAGAAAATTGGGGTGCATAGAGCACATGATGGATGGGAAAGTGGCCCATGAACCCAAGGATCTCTTGAAGCATCAGACACTGGTTTCTGTTGGGTTCAGGGTATCACGGCTGACAGACCAAGTCTTGCTAGATAAATCTTAACTTGTACTCTAGCATAGATCTAGGACCACTAACCTTAATCTCAGAACCCTGGTGTAGGGTATGGTGGACCACACAAAGCCCAGAAAGAAGGAAACTGCTAGACAGGGATCCACAGGGATACACAAAGCCTTTGCCCTGAGGGAAATGGAGGCACTCACAATACTTGGCATGATGAGGGGCTGGGGTTGGAAAGAGTTCTTAGAATAGTAAAAAGTGGCACATGAGGAGCTTGTGGTAGAGAGGGGGTGCAGTGAGCTGGTCTTACTGAAGCTATTGAAATATGAGCATCCTTTTACTTGTTTCATGTCAAGAGCCTGATTGTACAAACCCTTGTCTCTGTGCTTGACTTTTTAGAGAGCCTGGCAGAGTTCCTTATGTGAGGAAAGGTCTGTCTGGGTATAAACGTTTTCAAAATTGAGGCCTGGATTTACAATATGCATATAACTGAGCAGGGGCACTTGGTTGTCAGTCACAAGAAATGAGATGTTTTGTTAGATCACAGTTTCAATAGAGCTTCAGAGGGTGAACATTAAACCCCTGTATGGTCTCAAAGGTCACATTTTTCCAGTTACCTTCCTTCTGTGCACGAAGCCCAGGTGTCAGCCCAAGGGATGACAATTCTTTATCAAGGTCCAAAAGACATGGGGGGTTAGGGAGGAACTTTTGGCCCAATGCCACATAGCTGGGCATGCAAATGAGAACTTTTATCTCTAAGCATCAGACCCTGACTTTGTTTTGGGTTAAGTCTCAGTAATTAAGTCTTACTTCTATTGTAGCATGACTCTAGGAACACTAACCTTAAGTTCTTATTTTAAGTGCTTTTTGATCTTTAAAAATTGCCAATATCCAATGGCTGCCACACACTATTGGTTTATGAACATATGACCATTTGGGAGTCTCTGCTCTGGCTTAAAGTAATCCAGTTTGGAGTGTAACAAATAATTACTGTGGAGGTGGCTAGTGCAGCATATGGATATCAGGGAAGCAGTCAAGTTCAGTTTTCAAAATCTTGCTCCTTTAAACTTGCTTCCATGCAATTATTTTTACTGGGATTTACATATATAACATGAGCCTCGATTCCAAAGTCTCTCTTAACTCCTGGGAATTAGAAGGGGGAAAATAATTTGTCTTGGAGGAGAATGCTTAACATGAGAGAGAAGTAACACTGCTTCTCTCTGAACAGGATATTATGGGCTGCAACATTTCTCCAGTTGATGGGTTCCAAGTGAGAGATGAGTCTCTCTCCTACCTGTGCAATGTTATATCAAAGGAGGATGGATCTTTCACATTCCTCTCTTTACCAAGCGGAAAATACACTGTGGTAGGTACTTGCAAGGTTCATTGCTTGCTTGCACATGGATTACTTTTGAGTGTTTTGTTGTTCACATTCACGGTTTTATTGCTAAAGCAGTAATAGTGGTAGGTGTTTGCCGTGGATGGACTGGCTGGAAAAGAACTGTGCCCAGTAAAATGTATGAGGCTGAGGTAAGTGGGTGAGGTAGAACTGTGCAGGGAGGTTTCTGAGTTGCTGTTTATTAGCAAATAAGTGCCTAACCAAATAGTTCAGCCAATCCTAGAATCCCACCTGAAGTTTGTTTTAGACTGGAAAGCTGCAGGTAGCTGTTCATGGGTTGTACCTTCAAGATCTTTCCTCACTGTATCCCTCTTATTCATTTACAGCATTAAGTAAACATTTACATTCAGCCTGGGAAGTAAAGACTTTTTTTTTTAAACCCATCTAATTAGATCTCCTGCTAGAGCTTTGAATACGTTAGAGCAGGGCTGTCCTACTTCCGGGCACCTGAGAGCCGCATGCCACATAGGCCACGTACTCAAGGGCCACGGCCATGTGGGTGAGCCACCTCCCCAGCTGACTCCTTAAGTGAGCTGCCCAGTGTCCCCTTTTGCCTTCCGCCACTGCTGTGTACAATCTGTCAGCTGCAGGTGCACCAGTGGGCAGTCCCCCCTCCTCAGACCACCCTCCATCACAGGCAGCCTGGCTCCCCCTCAACCCACCGCATGCGGCCAGAAAGGATGGGGTGGGATGCAGATCTTTCTGTGTGTGTGGCATGCACAACTAGGAGAGTGAAGGAGCCAGGCTGTCGTGGAAACAGTCTGACTTCTTATGGCTGCTCAAATGGCACCTACTCCCCTCCTGGGCCACATGCACCACCCACCCGGAGTGCTTGCAGGCTCTCTTCTTTGATATGCACAGAGCTTAGACAGTCCAGCCTACTCCTTGCTGCTGTGGCAGGAGCAAATGAGGCAGAATGGAGGTCAGGAGGGAAAGTAGCTAACCCTTTGTGGGCCACATGAGGCCTGTGGGTTGCCTGGACAGCCCTGCACCAGAGTATTGCAGCTCTGTAATGCCTGGAAGCACTCCATGCATGCTTGCCTACAACATTTTCCTGTGGTGCTCAGGCACCCATGGTGTTGTTGGGTTACTGTTGAGCAACAGCGTTGGTGTAAGGGAAATGCATTTAATCCTCCCAGTGCAATCCACAGCATTCCTGTGTGTTGATCAGTGAGGGTTTGGGCAATTCATATCCCAAGTATTAAGCCCATTTCACAGATGGGTAAAACAAGATGAAATAGGTTGAGTGATTCACTACTGCCATTATTCCTTCCCTCTGAGTTATATTTTCCAGCAAGCTTCTGACCCCTTGGGAATCCTTTGCTTTAGAAACAAAACAGGTAGCAGCTCTGGGAATGTTGTGCAGCATAGGTTTGTCAAAGGTTCAAGGTGAAACACAACACTTTGGTTATACACCAGCTACTTGGGAGTCAAAGAAATGCCTCTTCTTCCAGATACCATTCTACAGGGGGGAGAGAATTACCTTTGACGTTGCTCCATCTAGATTGGACTTCGCTGTAGAGCATGACAGTTTACAAATTGAGGTAAGAAGTCATTGCAGGAATTTAAAGACAAACTTGTCTGTGAATATGTTCCTGTGAAAATGGAATTGATTGTACTGGAAAGTGGGCTTGAGAGGCAAAGTTTTTCTTCATAATGAGGTCTAAGCTAATTCATAACCCCTGCTCAAGTAATTTCCTCATTATGGGGAGTTTTGGGCATTGTGCTACTATGATGCTGGTGTGATGTTTTGATATGTTAGGCAACTTTTACTAGAGAAAGGAAAAATAAGGGAAACAGCCTGCAGTTGCTTGGCTTTTCCTGGACTTGTAAATGGACAATGACCTTCTCAGTTATGTAGATTGTCTGGGAGCTGTCTTTAAGCTTTGTAGAACCTTGAGTAAAATGGAGTCATGGTCCCAGACTGAAGGTGTTTTGTGTTGAGATAATAATACAAATGAATTGAAAGCTTCCCTGGCTCCTGTAGCTACTGAGACAGACTGCCTCAGTTTTTACCTGAAATTACCAAGCCAAGTGTGTTGGATGTAAAAAGATTAATGGAAATTTCCTTTATAACTTTTCATCAAAAGTATTTCTTGCTGCACGGCACACCACTATTGTGCTGCAGCCCAGTGCTTTCACAAGTTGGATACTAACGATCTGTTTCCTCCCACCGACCACAGCCTGTTTTCCACGTAATGGGCTTCTCTGTCACAGGCAGAGTGTTGAATGGCCCTGAAGGAGAAGGAGTGGCTGACGCTACAGTAACCCTAAACAATCAAATTAAAGGTAAGTAGTAATTATTTATTTTTTTGTTCTTGGTGTTGTGGGAAAGTCTAAAGCAAGACTGAAATGTAGAAATAGGGCTTGAGCCTGAACTAATGGCTCGTGGGAATAAGCTGCTTTTGCTGGGGTTTATTTGGCAAGTTCAAGAGGCTTTCAAGTCATTGGATTAAATTTCCATTTCCAGTCTATCTAGATGAGAACAAAAGAGTGGAAGTGTTCCATTGTTTTGCTTTACGAAGCTTTGTCATAATTTCTTTCAGAAACTTACTAAACCAAGGATGGTGCTGTAAGACACAGAATCAAAAGTTACTCTGGAAAGAAACCATTAGTGGTGTCCCGCTACGCCATGTTAGTCAAAAGTAGCCTGGAACTTTGGGTGGTTTCTAAAATTTCATTGACCTTGGCAGTGATATGTGCTTAACACACTCTTGTTTTCTTCACTATCCTCTCTGTTTGTTGTAGTAAAAACAAAGGCTGATGGCTCTTTTCGCCTTGAGAACATAACGACAGGCACATACACCATTCACGCCCAGAAGGAGCACCTCTTCTTCGACACCATTACAGTGAAAATTGCACCAAACACCCCTCAGCTAGCAGACATTATAGCAACAGGGTAAGTGCCCTTTTATGAGGAGAAGGGGAACTGTTTCAAAGTATTAATGGGTAGGTTTAGATTTCCAGAGTTATAAGTGCATGTTATCTGTAGCATGAGAAACAGGGTTCCTCAACAACTCTGTACTTAGACTTACACACTTGGGTGTCAAGAATTAAATGTCACTTGAGGAATTCAAGGAAGATAGGACAATGTGCAGTGATAGGGTTTACTTATCCAACTGAGTTCTCCCAATATTTTGCCTGAGAATAGTGTTTTAACATAGCCCTTTTGCAGGTAGAGAATCTCTAGACTCTGGAGCACACAGGTGGTAAATGATGTGGCTCTGGTTACACAAGAGCTCAGAAAAGAGCAGAGGCATCCAGTAGGTAGTCCTATGCTTCATATGTGACCATTAGGCCTGTGCAAAGTGGCAAGTATTCAATATAGATTCGGCTGATTTAGAAGGACAGTGATTCGATTCAGTGATTCGAATCACTGTCCCTTTTTGGATCTGAAGATTTGGGGGCAATTTGGAGATCTGGCCATAGACTAAACAGGCAGCAGCCCTTGAGGATGCTAGACACTGCTGCCTTCAGCTGGTAAGTCTGCTGTGGTGGCCGGAGGGGGGAGGGAAGGGGTATGGGTGGGACAGATCAACGCCCCCACAGCGAGGGAAGGTCTGGGGCTGGGGCCAGGACAAGCTGCCCAGCTAGGTCACAGGGTAGGGCGCAGGACTTGGGGAGGGAAGCTCCCACCATTGCGTACCGCTGGTCCGGGAATGCATGGGAGCGGGCATGTGCCCCTGGATCTGCGTGCGGCAGGCTGGGTCAGACTGCGCTCCGGACGGGCAACAAAAAGATCTGGGAGCGGGTGCTGTGTCCTCCCGCCGCTCGCTCAGCCTCCCTGTGTGTCCCAAACAAGTTGGGGCTTTGCCCCAGCTGGGCAAGCAGCGGCAGGGCATGGGGGCGGGCGCGCACACCCAGATTTGAGCAGGGCTGGCAGCAGGGGCTATGGGGAATTTTAGGGTGGCTGCAGCCCTCCTATAGTCCCCACTCCATTGCACTCCGTGGAGCGAGCGGGACCAGGGCTGTGCTCCAGACTGCGGGTGGACCTAGCTGCCCAGAGTGCAACCCTGTGTCCACCCACACCACAGAGCACAGCCCGGCAGTGGGCTGCTGGGGCTAGCCTCCCAGAGTGCAGCCTGGCCCAGCACACCCCACACAGATCTAGGAGCACATGCCCACTTCCATGCCCTCTTGAACTCATGGCGCACGACGGCGTGCAGTGGCGGGAGCCCTCTTCCCCAAGTCCTGCACCTCCCTGCCCTGGCTGGGCCGCTTGTCCCAGCCCCAGTCCCAATCTCTCCCTTGTTATGGGGGCATTGATCTGCACCCCACCCCCAACGCCCCTTCCCTCTCCCCTCTGCCCACCACAACAGACTTACCAGCTGGAGGCAGCTGTGTCCAGCGTAGTCAAGGACTGCTGCTTGTTTAATCTATGGCTGAATATCCGAATTGGTGCTGAACCTTTTTCAAATCGATTTGGAGCTTTTAATGGGTCTCCCAATTTGATTCCGATTCGGAGATTCAGCCGCTGAATCAGGCTGAATTTCCTCCCAATCGAATCGGCTAGTGAAGCTTTGCACAGCCCTAGTGACCATCCTTTATTTTCATGATGGTTCTATAGTCAATCACATAAAAATACAGCACGGCGCAGAACTCCTGTGATGTGGTTGGGTTTTTTTGGTTTTTTTTTACTTCTGCTCTACTCTCAAGGTCAGACTTGTATACTAAAGCTCTAGACAGATGTAACAGTTATATCAATATCAGAGGATAGTGATATGATGCAGCTCTTACGTCTGCATGATTCTGTAGTGATACAAGAAGACCCTTCCAACTTTAACTTAGCTTCATTCAGCGTCAAAGTTAGGGCAATTGAGCTAATTTGTATCCTTACAGAATTGTGCACATATAACAGGGCTGTGTGAAGCTTTGGTCGCTGATTTGATTCACTGGAGATTTGGCAACTGAATCTCCAAATCAGAATCAAATCAGGAGATCCTTTATTTTCTCCAAATTGAATTGGAACCCTCTGAATCGATTCAGAGAGATTCGATGACTCGGGTGTAGACACAGCTTTAAATGTTTTTTCTACATACCTCTAGGTACCAGGCAGCTTGTGAATGCTGAGATGCTGGGGCGGATGGAGTGTCCCACGGGAGCGTGGTGGGGGTCTCCAGCGTAGTTGGTGGTGGCAACTGGTGCCTCCTGGGTCTGGGGGGGCACCGGGGCCCAGAAGGGTCTGCCGCCAAGCATGGGGGGGGG
>NW_017729016.1:8474446-8487046 GCF_001723915.1 Gavialis gangeticus
AGATGGGGGGGGGGGGGCCCATGTGCTTCCATGGGATGTTCCATCTGCCCCACCATCTCAGCATTCACAAGCCATGGCTGGTACCTCGAGGTATCTAGAAAAAACATTTAAAGCTGTGTCTATGGTCGAATCGCTGATTCTCCAAATCAGCATCGAATCTTCAGATTTGGATTTGGCCAAATCAAATTGGGACAGTGATCTGAATCAACGAATCAAATCAATCCCCCAAATCAGTCCGAATCCTAATCGAATACAGCCCACTTTGCACACCCCTAATAAATTACAGGAGAACTGCTGATGGGCTCCAGAGCAGCTCTCCCTTTTCTTAAAATGATAGTTAAAATGATACCTTTGTCCACACCCCAAGAAACTTTTATTCAGAATACTTTGTCTGATGTATTGATATCCATGTTGGAAATGTGGGCGTAAAAATTCCCACAGTAAGAGGCACAGTATAAGCTGAGCAAGATAAATACAAGAGATGCTCTTCCCATGAGCTTATCCTTACAAGGTTGTGGTTGTCTTCTGTAGAAGACAAGAATACTTCAACCCTTGCCTGGCAAACCTTCTTTTACTTGTCAAGCAAGAAGCAGTATTGTGTAGGAGAACAGGAGCAGGGGACTTGCCAGCTGGACCAAAATTAGACTGGATTTGTGTAGCTGTAGATAAGTGCTTTTTCAGAAAACAGCAGTGTCTGGCTGTTAAGTGGCCAGTGAGGAGGAGGGAAGGGAATTGATTACTCTGCAGCTTGTGTTAATGCTACTAGATTTGCTTGTGATTATCTTTGTGGTTTTTTTGAATAACAGCACTAAGAGAGACTTCACTCAGTATGTTAGGATTTCAGCTTTAGTGAGTTTTAACTGGATTTGGATGCAAGTGTCTTCCAGGTGCTTTGTCAAGTTTACATGCCTGGACTCACTGGGAATAATTGTTTTGCAGATTCAGTGTGTGTGGTCAGATTTCTGTAACTCGCTTTCCTGATGCAATCAAACAGATCAGTAAATACAAGGTTACCATGATAGCTCAAGAGAAGGACAAAGCGTCATTAGTTACAACAGAGACTGACCCTCACGGAGCATTTTGTTTTAAGGCAAAATCGGGTACATACAATATCCAGGTGAGAGGACGGTTCAGTTTCTTGTCTTCCAGTAAATTTCCTAAACACACTCTAAGGCTATGTCACTTTTAAAGACACTAAAATATTCTCCTATAATGTGATATTTTCTCATTTTCCCCATTCCCTTTCACTCCTTTACACTAAACAAACAGTGACTTATTTACCTGTCTAATGAAGCTGACTTTGCAGTGCTCCTTCCTGTTACACCAGCCAAAAAGGAGGCGATGAGGGTTTATAGGGTAATTGCTTTAATCTGAGAGTCTGTTGTTTTGGAACCTTCCCTGCCATTGTGTCTTGCTTCGTTAAGTTGCCATATGAATAAAACTTGACATAGAGCTGACTGCAGCCTGGGTTACAAGAGCAAGCAAAGCCTGGTGTTTGCTGCTTTTTCTCATAGCCATGTCCCTCCCTGTAGAGGATGGGCCATACCGGGAGAAGACCAGGAAATGTAATGAAGTCTTCTGCCACATTGCTAGGTACAGACTGCTCAGGCCCCCAGAGTTGATGCTTCCCAAAGTGTTGCTCTTATCAGTTACTAACTCTGGGGTTGCTGGGTCATTAACACTGGACTGTAAAGAAGATTCTTGGAGCAGAAGCAGGGATTCTGGGTGCACCATGGGAATGAATGGAGTTGTTTTTGGCAGGACATAGATAATTGTGAAAATGCAAATGCATTAAGGAGAGAGATGTGTTTTAGTGATGATTGATTATAAAACCTGGTAAATGAATTGTGTTCAGTAATTACTGTACCCAGACTACTGCAGTTAAATGAAAGCCTTTGGTGATGTGATATACCCACAGGTAATTGTTCCAGAGGCTGAAGCCAGGGCAGGACTGGCTTTGAAGCCCAAAACATTTGCAGTTACCGTTGCAGACAGGCCAGTGATGGATGTGACATTTTCTCAGTTTCTGGCACCAGTTTCAGGCAAAGTCTCTTGTTTGGGTAAGAAAAGAGAGAAGTTAAATTGTCTGTGTCTGTTCAGTGTAGACTCTTGGCACCAGATCAGGACATGCATTTTTGAGATCACAGCTTGCTACTTATCTGCACAGGACTCAACCAAGTAAATAAGTTCTTACTGTGTACTTGTACTTCCCCACTGTGAAGGCCTTGCAATTTAATAAGACACTTCTTTGTTGAGGGTTGTGCGCCTTATAGCAAGCACTATGTATATTATTGTTTGCTGGATCAGGTTTTTAGGATGCAACCTTTTCAGAACAAAGGCTGTCTTTATCTGTGTGCAAGACAGTACTCAACATGCACTGAACATGTTGCCAACAGGTAACTAAAATTCTCCAATCACCTGCTTTAGCTCCATCAACAGGTGGTTACCTCTTTAATGGGAATATTTGTTACCGTCTGGTTCTGGATTATTACCTTGAATATGGAAAACACCAGACTGTTAATTAAGTTACACATGCTTAAGTGTTTGTAATGTAAGTGCAGAAGCTGTTAGTAGGGAGGTGGGAGTGCACTTGGTATATCCCTTTTCCTTGGGGATATATATACTTGGTGGGGTCTGAAGTTTCCATCCTTCCTAAATTCCTACTAGTTTCACCAGAGGATGATTGAAGTCAGAAATCCTAGGTAGTCATGCTCTTAAATTATTCCCTGTGAGTCTTCCACAGAGCTGAGCCTTCTGCCTTGCTAGCATTTCCCAAGTCTGGCAGTCTGCAAAGAAGATGTGTTCAGGAATCTAATTTGGGCTTCTCCATTTGTCAGCTGCTAGAAGATGCCAGGGTGTCTGTTGGCTAATGAGCTAAAACTGCTAAAAAATATAGCAAAGCTCTTGTAAACAGATACTTAACAAATAACCCCCTTAAATGATTGACATCCTCTTGTCCTAGGGCACAGGGAGTGTGACAGGCAGTTTTGCTGAGGTTCTCCTTGTAGGGCAGGAGCCCACTGTAATTCCATTGTTTTTCCTATGTGTTCTCACAGATGCTTGTGGTGATCTGATGATGACTCTGCAGTCAGTGAGCCGCCAGGGAGAGAAGCGCAGCCTTCAGCTCTCTGGAAAGACGGACTCAGTGGTCTTTACTTTTGAAAATGTGCTACCTGGCAAATACAAAAGTAGGCATCATAGAAGCTTTGCACTGAACTTGTGACATTCAAGAGTAGCTGAAAAAATTACATATGTCCTTTGTACTCAGCCGTGAAATCAGTCTGTGGTCAAAAGCCCTGTAGACTTCCGGGGTTACATATGCAGGTCCAGTTAATCATAATCATATTGTACAGTGAAATTCCCCTGACTTAAATGGAACTGTAGCAAAATGGGTGAAGGGACAGACCCTGCTTCAGGTTCTCAACCTTTTTTAGACTCAAGGCACCCTCAGAAAATGCTGGTGCTTAGTTTTCACTTGTTTTCTGACTAAGGAAAAATTATAGAGCAATTTTCTGTTATAGAGATCTCAAAATGCCCACAACAGGTCAGAATGTTTTTGACCCTGTGGATTCCTGTTTGAATCATATTTCCACACCTAACAGGGCTAACACTGCTTGGCACCCTTGAAAGGATTTTAAGGAATCTGTGGCACCCTGATTGAGAACATTCATCCTAATTCCCTCACTTGCCATTGCACCAATTCCTGCCTTAATAGATTGGCTCCTTTTATGAGAGTTAAGATGCTTTGGAACTTCTTGTTCTCCAGCAGTGTGGACACAAGTGCTTTGGAGCCCTTTCAGAAGGGAAGCAGCTGGTACAATTGTGTGTGAACACATTGAGAAAGATTCAACTGTAGCAGACCCAATCCAGCTCAACACTCCTTCATCCAGGGTTACAGTCAGAGTAGTTTTCCTGTATTTGAATTGTACTCTGCTCGTTCACACACAGCAATTAGAACATACTAGCTGCTGCCCTTTTGAAATGTTTTCCTTCTGAAGTTGCTCCAAGTGTTCGTACACAAGGAAGTGGGGAAAGGGGACACACACAGATTGCCTTTTTTAAACCAGGTGTCCCACATGGCAGTGACCCTTAAGTCATGATCCTTCTAGGTATCTTTGGCAAAGTTGGTCATGATGAGGTCAACCTGCAGGAACAGCTAGGAGAAAGTGTATATGGACTTGTGGTGATATTGCACTGCTGCGCGACCAAACTTGTCATATCTGTTTCGTCATGGTTAAATTTGTATAACTGGAGTGGGAAGGGTTTATGGGAACAGCCAGTTTTATGAAACTTCAGTGCAAGAAGGACATTGCTTGTTCAACACTTTGTGGTACTTGTTTTTTAGTAAGTATTGTACATGAAGACTGGTGCTGGAAGAATAAATCTTTGGAACTGGAAGTTATGGAGGAAGATGTCTCTGGGCTCGAATTCAGGCAGACTGGGTATATGCTGCGGTGCTCTCTTTCCCATGCAATTACACTGGTATGTATGTAACACACTCCCTTTTTTCGTACAGGCACATACATGCAGATGATGTTTGCACAGTCTGGAACCTCTTTGGTTGTTTCTTAGTGGGGGAGAACTTTCAAACACATTTGGGAAGCAAAAGGAAATTATGAGTAGTCCCAAAAAGGTTAAGAAAACACATTCTTTCGCATGCACTGTGATGAGTAAAAATAGAATATAGAATGTCTTTGGGTGACAGCTTGAAAAGGATGTTTACTGCCCAAAAGGTGTGAAAGCTGTCTTTTGAAGGTTTTTCTGTGGTATTGTAGCATCCAAGCACCTTTCAAGTGTTGACTTAATTTCCCTGGTAGCTGTGTAAAACACAGGATTATTGTTTTCCTAGTTTTATATATGAGCTAAGGCACAGAAAGAGTAAGGGAGTCTCCTGTGCTCATGCCACAAAAAGCTTTTGGCAGAACCAAGAGAAGTATGTTTCTATGGCCAGTCTTTATCCTTACCCACCAAGCCGTCCTTCTCTGTGAACAGGAAATTTTCAGTTGTCTGCATTCCAGTCAGAAGCATGACTGTAGATCATGTACATGTGCTTTAGCTAACTTTAAGTTAGCTGGTTTGAACACTCCAGAACTTACTGTGGTTTGCAAAACCTATTCAGTTATTTATGGACTAGTGGTTAGAGCACCTCCCTGAAAGAGAAAAACCTGGATTCAAAAGCCTGCTCTGAATCGGGCAGAATGTTGATTTGAACTGGGGTTTCCCACCTCTGTGGATGGTGCCTTAGACACAAAGGGCATTTATACACATACTTTTTTGTCTTAGGACGTACCAGAGATCCACCGCTTTGGAGAAGATTCAATTAATCGAGTCTGCTCCTCGCCTGAGCTGGTGTGCTGTGTGCAGTTGTATAGGTGGCGAAATGTGTGTCAACGTGCAGAAAATGGCAGCGGTACACTTTTGAACTAAAACACCTTCTATGTGTTTTAGTTCAAAAGTGCACCACTGCCATTTTCTCAGCACTGATATGCATTTCGGTTTTTATACAACTGCAAACATTGCAGCGCTGGCAGCTTTTGTGTGTAAAAATGCCCAAAGGTGTTGAGGCCTAAAGATGTTTGAGATTGGCCTCACAGGGTTTATACAGGGCCTAGAAGTCTTTGGTTGGAACTTGCTGTGAAAGTATAGAAAATTAATTAGAACTTCCTGAATAAATACTTTTTACCTTTGGTTGGGTGGATACTTGCCAGTAATATATTGTGTTGGGGTCTCTTGTTCAGGAATTTTATCAGGATGGAAACGGACCAGAGAATGTTGGCGTTTATAACTTATCCAAAGGTGTTAACAGATTCTGTCTTTCAAAGCCAGGTAACTTATTTCAGATGTTTATTTTAACCAAAGTATTGCAGTTTCTGAAATTTGAGGACTGATTACTGTAGGACATTGGTAAACTTCTGAAGCTTGGCATTCTATATGACAAGTTAACAGAAATATTTTCTTCCTAACCGAAGTGAATGTAGAAAAAAACCTTCTTGCATTTGAACTGGAACAAAGGTATTGATTTTGATCTGCTCTCCACATGCTAAAATATATTTTGATCATACCTAGTTACTTCCAAATAATATCTCATTTGCAGATACTGGAAGTTTCATTACCATCTGGGCTTCATTCTGGGTACCTTTGAAACAGAAAGCACCAGCAGATTGTCAGAGCCAAGAGAAAGGGTTTTCAAAAATGTGTTGTTTTTTTTTTAATTTCTACATGTCCCAGATCTCCTGTGTGTGGGATGTGGAGTATGACTATTCAAGCTTAATTCTGTTTCAATTTTGATCTCGGTTTACCTTAAGTCACCTGTACTATATCTGTTACAGTGATTCTGTAACTGTTTAGAGATCTAGTCACTTCAACAGGTTGTCACTAATTTTGTTTAGTCGTGTCCACGCAACTTATTGTTATCAAAATAGTATGAGATTTCCCACTTGCCCATCTTAGTGTTTTGCATTAGTATATTTTTGAGAAAATCTTGGCAAGTACCTGTAGTAATCTGTTGCAGAACTGAGCTAAAATAATTTTCAAGTGTCTGATTTCAGGGCTATAGTAATAAATAAAGCACTGTGATTCATTTATATATATAAGTTATACTGTTGTAAGCTGGGTTTTCTGTCTTTAGAATTCAGTACTTCTTTCTTTAACTTAACTTCTTCAGGTGTTTATGAAGTGACCCCACGTTCCTGTCATCGATTTGAGCATGAATACTACACTTACGATACGTAAGCAAATATAACACCCAAAGCATTGTAACTGCCATAATAGATGCTTTCTTCAGATGAGGCTGGGTTTTTTAACTATTTGATGAAGTGAGCTTTATCTTACAAAAGTTTGTGCTATATATAATATATATATATATAGCATAATACGTGTGTGTATATACATACACACGCACATGTGCGTGTGCTCGCGTATAGTACAAACTTGACTTCAGACCAACGTGTCTAACTTTTATTTAAACCCATTAGGAACGACATGTTGGCTATGCTTCATTGTAACCAGTAGGGGGAGTCCTTATCACAGCAATTTGGAAAGGATCTGCTTTTGCTTTAGCTGCCTCTGTAAAAGCAAATAAGCAATCAAATTATTTTTAATCCTAGAGTTTTAAAAATGTTTTACCATTTTAAATTGATCTGATACTTCTATTTATCCTTATATTGAATTTTTTTTTGTAACAAATACCGAAATGGTTTCAATATAGAGCACTGATCACTTGATATCATGTTTGAGAAGAGCAGTTGCATTGTGTAACTAGGTGTAGTGTTGTGACTACATTCTAGCTGTGGTAATTACCTTCTGCTTATACCTGGTACTTTAGCTGAATAAGATATTTGCCCTAAACAGCTGTTGTGTGGTGCTCAGATTCCTGAGTTGATTGTACTTCTTTGGTGGGTGGAGTAGTTCATTATCGGTTTATTCCTGTAGTACCCAGGGCCAAGCCTCTATTAAACAGAAACCTAACGGGAGATTGTGCTTGGTTCAGAGAATAACTAGTCAAACTAGACAAGTCAGTTGCTGGGAAGGAGAGTGGAGGCACAGACACAGGAAATGACTTGTCGGTTTGCTCTATGACCTTGGTTACGCCACCTCCATCACTGGTATGTCATAGTTTTAAGGTAAATAGAATAGTTAGGGGAAAACTCACTAAATGAGATTTCTTCTTTTCTTCAGAAGAAAATATGTAGTTCCTTTCTTTTCTTTTGGCTTACAGGTCCTCTCCCAGTATCCTGACCCTGACTGCAATTCGGCACCATGTCCTTGGGACAATAACAACAGATAAACTGATGGATGTGACTGTTACCATTAAGTAAGAACAAAGAAACTTTGGAGTTGTTAAAAATGATATCCTATTCATAAAGTTTTATTTGAGTTTGTAATATTGAAGCCAACGCAGCTGTGGCACAATTGCTCCTGGTTTTTAGTTCCAGCAATTTTGAATCACAGGCTGTTCTATGTCCTTAGGATTTTGTGTGGATGGATAAGTGGTCCGTGAGTGTTATTTTATGCATTATCTCTCTGTCTTTATTCAGCTATTCCATATATATTTGTGAGAAGGTTACAAAAAAACACAGTTATGATGTTCCAAGAGATGATAACTGTTAGTGAACTGGGTTTTAATTTCTCTAGAATTCATCTGACCTTTTTAGTCTGTTTTGGATACCTTTGTTTTGGGATCTGTTTTTTCTCTTAGCACTTCAAGAAGAGAGACCTGTTTTCTGCTTTAGACCATTGTTATTGGCATGAAGAAGCTATAAAAAGGAAACCATGTAGAATGATTACACACTAATGTGCCAGGTTATATTAGCTGAAAATGAAGGTTGCAGGGGGATTTGTGAACAGTTTTAATTGTTTCAGGTGTCAAGTGAGGCTGGGAGATGCTGACTTGATGAGGTCTTTACTAGAGCTCTGCTGATGCTCATGTATTCTAACCAGCTTTCTCAGACTTTCATAAAATATTATAAACCTCTTAGCAAAGTAAAAATCCCTGAAGGAAGTTCAACCTCTAGCCTAATGAACCTGCAGCAACTGGTAGTACGGTAAAGTAACACAGAGATAGTAAAGAACTGATAGCTTTTTCCCCCAGTGCGGTTTAGCAGCTAGAACTGGAGGCCCAATACCAGGCAGTGCTCTGTTAGCAGCTGATGGTCAACAGACTGTGTTTAGCCTACATTTTTTTTTGTGGCTATTTTGTGAAAAGCAAGGACACATCCTGGACGCCTCAAATGGGATTAACTTCTTGGGGTAAAAACGTGTGTATATATAAGACTAGCCATTTAATGAGAATATTAGAAAATAACCATAATATTTCTAGATTCCAAGAAAGTACATAATAGCATGTCATGGGATTCGCCTGTAGACCACAATTAATCAGTTTACAATTCCTGATAAAGTAGATGGCACAGCCTTCTGTGTGTGTGGGTCAAAACTAGAGTGTGAGTAGGGTACGTGATCTCTGCTTCCCCCCTTTCCCCCTCGAATGGCCTAGTGTAGGAAGATCCATTGCACTCCTTGGTATAGCTATTGTGGGGAAAATGTGAAAACTTGGCATATTTCTCAGGGTCAGCTTTTTCATGTGTAGATCAGGGCTGGCCCATCCTATCCTGCAAAACCTATGGCTGCAGGGGGCCCCACGGCCAGGGGGCCCCCAGCATTGGGCCACTTGCCATACTTCCCGCTGCTGCTGCCAGCTTCTTCGTGTCGGGAGCCCCAAAACTTTCTTGCAGGGGGCCCTAAAAAATTGTGGGCCTGGTGTAGATGACCTGGCTATTAAAGAGAAACGAGATACAGTACAAAGAATGATCGGTGACCATAGATATAAACAATATAATAGTGCAGAGTGGAAGGAGGGTGCTAAGGTATGGCGAGAGTGCAGGAATGCCTATTATGTTCCTCTAGAGAATTTTTGCGTCCAAACTATTGAGAAGAAGTAGAGTGTAGATAAATATGCAGGACTATTATAACATCTGTTTTTTATATTGAGGTAAGACCTGTGAACTTCCTAAGGAAGAAAGACAGCTCAGTACCTAGAAAAAAGCCTTGAAGTAAACTTTTGGTTGGTATGGGTGAACTGTTTTTGAACAAGATGTAATAGGGACTTGAGGAAATTATATGGAGGACTAAATACAATGAAATTGCAATGACTTCTGTGAGCAGAGAATATTGCTAGGATGATGGAAAAGAAGACATTAGCTGAGCATCTTTTGGAAAGACCATTCTCATGGGCTTTGACCTTGTGGTTTTGACCAGGGCAAAAATGGGAAAAAAAGACTGAACCAAGTCTTAAGCGCTTTAAATATGAATGCCCAAGAGTGGCAAAGAGGTGGAGGATGGGGGGAATTGTGAAGAATGGCCACAGATCTTGATTTTATAGGATCAGAGAAAAACAATAGTAATTGTACTTCAAGGTTGGTTCCATCTTGCTTTCCCTGAGGCAGGCCCTGTCATTTTTTGGAAGTCTCTAAAGTTCTGTTATCATCTAATAACATGTATTATTTCAGATTCAAGTACTCTCAGGCAGGGGTGTCAAACTCACCTGGGACCTAACACTAGAGCCAGACTACAGGGCTCCTTGTGGGTTGGATTGAGCTTGGGGCATGGGGCCAGCTGCTGTGGCCGCCCAGGGATCTGGGGGAGGGGGTCTGGGTGAACAATAACGAACGTCCAGGTAATAATGAACCAAACCTGCTGCCAACAGCTGTGGCCAGCAGGGCAAAGGGTCCTGAATTCTGTAGGAGGCCTTGCCCCTCAACATTTCATTGTCCAGCAGGCCAGCTAGAGAAGCTCTCTGGCCTGCAGGTCATATGCTTTATACCTTGCTCTAAGGACAAGTGGGGGTGGTGTACTTTCCCCCCTCATTGTCTAAATAGAAACATTTCCACTGCTGTTAAGTTATGCAGAATTGTTTCAGTCTAGTTTTGAGACAACAGCTTAGTTAATATTGTTTTTCTATATGTGGTTCTATTCTGTAGAAGTTACCATCCTTCAGCATGGATACTCTGCCCCCTTTATATTGCTTGTGTACTGTTGGCAATGCACATGCTGCACTTGTAAGTAGGGCTTTCAGGTTTTTAGAGGTTTCCTAGTACAGGAAAAATAAAGATGATCTCTCACATGCTTAGATTCAGTCTGTGTAACTGAACTTATTGTGTTCAGGTAGTCTTAAATTTTGAAGCTCCAACCTTTCTCCCATTCTAGAATAACCAGGCAGTTTTCCTCTGGGAGAATTTGTACAGCTTTCTGTTCTCTCTGAATGTTGCTTTCTAGCAGTAGTTGGCAGATAGGGATGAGTAAAGAGATTTCTGCCTTTGCTTTAGTTTTATTTGCACTTGGAGGAGGTAGTAGCATTAAAGGAGGATGGTTAAAGAAAGTGAGGGGGCTAAAATTTCCTGCAGTCTGAAATAGGAGAGAGGAGGTACAATGAGTTATGTAGCTTCTATTCCAAAGAGAGAACATTTTGTCTTCCTCTTATGTTTTCAGATCATCGATTGACAGCGAACCTGCCTTAGTCTTAGGGCCCCTGAAATCTCTGCAAGAGGTGCGTCGGGAGCAGCAGCTGGCAGAGATTGAGGCTCGCAGACAGGAAAGAGAGAGGAAGGGGCAGGAGGAGGAAGGAACAAAGCCACCTGTGCAAGAAATGGTGGATGAACTCCGAGGGCCATTTGCATATGAATTTTCATACTGGGCAAGGTACTATAATATATTCGGCACAGTAGTACAGCACAGTTCTCATGGGGCTATTGTCTATCATTGTCTTAGGTCCTTGCCACTGCGGGGTACTGCCATTTGGAGGGAATAGGTCAGTTGTTCAAATTCCTTTGGTGAATCTCAGTGGCTGCAGCCTAAAAATGCATAACTTGAATGTCTCACAGCTTACTCCTAGGTCCTATGCTGCCCTCCACCTCTCTGGATGGTCACACTGGTGAGAGTGCAGTGCTGCAAGAGACCTGCTAATTACAATTCTGCTTATTTTGTAGGTCTGGAGAAAAAATCACTGTGACACCTTCATCAAAGGAGCTGCTTTTCTATCCACCCTCTGTGGAAACAGTTGTCAGTGGAGGTAAAGACATAATATATAGCAAAAAAAAAAAAAAGACACAGTGCAGTTTTATATAGGCAAACATTATCCCCACATATCAAATTATAAGCTGCTTTTCAAAGGAAGTTGTGACATTATGTATCCAGTTTCAGTTGCATTCCAGTTTGCACGGGCTAATTTCCCTTTTTGAAAATGGAAAGCATTTGAGCTACAGGAATGTAAAGAAATAGAAATCTGTGCTTTCACCAGATGTTGTACTTCATTCAGTACAATTGTATTCTGGGTAAAAATGAGGATTCCTACATGCTATAGTAATATTCAGGATGATGATAACCTGAGAAAAGAAACTTCCTGCCTAGTAAGGTTATCCAAGCAATATCTTTCTTTTCACTTGGCTCTTGAGGAAGGAAATGAAAGGGACTCTGACTTGGTCATAATTAGTTCTATTGGTTGTCCAGTGCAGAGATTTTAAGTTTCTCCATTTGTGGTTTCTTTATCCTCTCAGGCTAGGGACAGGCATTCAAAAAGCCTAAGCCTAAATTGATTCAAACTTTGCAGGTCAGTTTAACTTGGCTAGACTGAACCAGTTTGTAACTGTAAAGAAATCCCCTTTGGACTGAGGAAATGCAGACACATGTTTGCAGTGGCTCAAGCTAGAACCCAGGGGGTTATAGAGCAGCCCTCCCTTCCCTTCCCTTTCAGGGTGCTGAGCTGAGGGGTGGCATGGCCTGGCCCCAGCAGGACGCTCTGATTAGGGAAGTGTTCACTCCCCTCTCGCTGCTCCTGACCAGTGAGGGTGCCAGCAGGAAGTTAGTTACACAGCAGAGAGTTACACAGGGAGTAACAGAGCATTTATCAGCCCATCAAGAAAACAAAAGCCTCTCTCATTAGTTCAAGCTCTTCTTAAACAGCTTTTTCCAAGAAAGGAATGGAGGGCTGTTAACAGCTGACCTGTTGATTAGCTCCAAAAAAAGCCCTAAGCAGACACTGTCCTGTTTGTCTTACACAAACTCCTCTCAGCATTAGCTAGCATACCACAGGCTGGTTATTATCCGTGA
>NW_017729016.1:8492046-8493875 GCF_001723915.1 Gavialis gangeticus
GGGCTGTTAACAGCTGACCTGTTGATTAGCTCCAAAAAAAGCCCTAAGCAGACACTGTCCTGTTTGTCTTACACAAACTCCTCTCAGCATTAGCTAGCATACCACAGGCTGGTTATTATCCGTGATGTGGGAGAGGGGAGGGGGGAATTCCTGCTTAAGCAGCGGGGCATGGGGAAGCCAGGCAGATGCTGTTTGCCTGCCTGCTCTGCTGGAGCTCCAGCTAGGGAGCAGAGAGCCTTGCCCAGGGCTGCAAAGCATCTAGGATGCTGGGGGACTCTGGTTTAAGTTAAACCAGGAAGGGGTCTGGCACAGACATTGCATAAACCAGTTTGAGCCAAATCAGTTAAGTCTGATGCTACATTCAGCCGGGTTTATCGCAAATTGGTTTCAGCCATTTTCACTGATTTATGTGCACTGAACATCTATTCTGTTACAGGTTTAAACCAGTTTCTGGTCACTTTCTGGTCAGTTAAACTGGCTTATCTGTCCTTAGCCTCAAAGTTCAGTTGGTGAATGGAAGCTTTTGTCACCAATGATTTTTGTTAAATAATTGTAATAAATATTAATAGATTGCAATAACTGTATTAGACATATTTATCAAACAAAGACATTTATTTTAGAATATCACTTGTACCTACAGTCAGTATTGGTGCAGTTGCACATTCTTAGTCTTTGTCCTGTTTGCCTTAGGTTTGTGAAATTTGCAACCTCTTGGACAGTATTTTGTGTTTTTGTACCCACAGAATGTTCAAATACTGCACAAGATAGTATTTTTGGTTCTTGCACACTAGTAAATTTAACTTTTTACTGGTAACATTATCATTAATGTGGCTTGGTCTTCCCTCAAAAGTTCTTGGTAATGTGTGAACTACTAGTGTCACTATGGGAAGTGTTACCATGGCTTTTGGATTCAGATTTAAACTTGACCAGTACACAGTGGTTTATGTACAGATGAATGCCCCAAGTAATTTAGCAAACCCAAGACATCAGTGTTGGGTTTGTGCTTCTAGTTTTGAAGTGCAGTTAATTGATTTTAGCATGATCTGTGCTGGTAGGTTTTATGGTCAAATGTGGGACTATTATGATCATCTAGGTTAATGTTACTGAGCTGTTGTTGAGGGTATTTTTAACCTTTGTTTTTTCCCCCTTTGTCACACTAAGAAAGCTGCCCTGGGAATCTGATAGTGATCCATGGAAAAGCAGGTTTATTTCTGGAAGGACAGATTCATCCTGAATTGGAGGGTGTTGAGATTATCATTGGTGAAAAGGGAGCGACTTCACCACTTATCACAGTTTTTACTGATGACAAAGGCTCCTACAGGTAAATAGGATACTTGTTTTCTTTAGGGGTGCACCGATAGAGATTTTGGGGGCTGATATTGATAGCTGCTTTTTAAGGAGGCATATCAGCCGATACTGATCTGACTTCTGGTACAGCTGCATGCAGCTGGTAAGTCTGTTGTGGTGGAAGGGGAGTGGGGAGGGGAAGGGCTGTGGGGGCAGATCAATGCCCCCCACGGTGAGGTGGGGCTGGGCCTGGGGTAGGCACTGTCTGGGAAGGGCAGGGCATGGGACGGAGCTGTTGCTCGTTCAGGGGGGCGTGGGGAGGGGCAACAATGCTCTGTGCACCCTGGAAATGCATGGGGAGGGGTCATGTGCCCCTGGGATCTACGTGGTGCGGGGCAGGCTGTGGCTGTGGGCTGGGGTGGGCTCTTCCTGGGTGGGGGCAGAGGGGAGCTGTCCTGGGCTGTGTTGTGCTAGGGTTGGTGGCAGCAGCACTGGGAGGAGGGGTTACTGGGGGGGCTATAGAAAAATTTGCGATGGCTGCA
>NW_017729016.1:8494042-8495796 GCF_001723915.1 Gavialis gangeticus
CCCCCCCCCGCCAGGAAGAGCCCAGTGTGGCTCACAGCTGTAGTTCGCTCTGCCCCACCCTGCACCGATCTGGGGGCACTCCCCCCCCCGGTGCCCTCCCAGGGTGCATGCAGCAGCAGGAACTGCTACCTCTCCCCGCTATCCCCAGACAAGCCGTGACTCCGTCCTGCACCTCGCCCCAGTTGGACAGCACCTAGTCCAGCCCCTGTCCTGCTCTCTCCCTCACCGTGGGGGGTGTTGATCTGCCCCCCCACACCCCTTCCCTCCCCCCTCTCCATCCACCACAACAGACTTAGCAGCTGCATACAGCTCTCCAAGCTGCTGGGCTGTTTTCCTTGCTACCTGTGTGCCACACTGCAGCGGCACGCATGCACAGGCTTTTATCAGGCTATTTATGGGCCACTTCAGGCCGATTTCTGATGTAATCAATTTTCTTTATGTTGGTGCCGATCCAATGTTGGACTGATGTATCGGTACACCTCTAGTTTTCCTTTTTTGGGTACCCTCATTTAAGTCTTGTTGTGAGTATAAATTTGACATGATGTGTTCATTATTAGTATTGTTTGTGGTAGACTTGTCTTTTAAGATTCATTCTTCTTTCCTTTTATTTGAAGTGTTGGACCACTCCATAGTGACTTGGAATATACTGTTACCGCACAGAAAGAAGGGTATGTCTTGACTGCAGTGGAGGGAACAGTTGGGGACTTCAAAGCTTTTGCTCTTGCTGGAGTGACTTTTGAGGTAATGTTCTTCACACTTCATCTTTGTTGAGGGGAAAATGTGCAGCAGAAGCCTCCACATCAAAACCTCTAAACATACCCACATTACCAACGTAGAGAATTGTTTGCGTGATCTGGGCAGATTTAGCCACTGCATGATTTTGGTATTTTTTAATACCAAATGCAGCAGTTTTTTTCCTGTGTTATAATGAAGGTGTTAGATTCTGTCCTGCAAATATTGGTATTGATTTTTGCTAAGTGAGGCCTTTCTCCATTGTCTCTTTACCTATAAAAATGTCCTGATGTCAGTATCTCACAGTAAATCACAAGTATTTCACAGTATCTCACAGCAATGCTACCATTAACTGATTGCTGCTTTTTTTTAAAAATAGATTAAATCTGAAGAAGACCAGCCTCTTGCAGGGGTTCTCCTGTCCCTTAGTGGAGGTGTGTTCCGTTCCAATCTCCTGACACAGGACAATGGCATGCTGACATTTTCCAACCTGGTAAGGTGCCTGATTTTGCCCCTACTGTGAATATGCTTATACATGCCCCTTGCCCTCACAGTTGAGATATTAGCAGTGCTCCTGAGCTTGGCAAGCCCACATTCTCTTTCATTTAACCAGCCATGATAGAAGTGTGCGTCTCAGAAGTGGCAAGCCACAGTTCTCTGTCCATATTTCACTAAGTGAAATAGGTGAAAACTAATTTAAAAAAAAAAAAAAAAAAGGACTCCTTGATTATGGCTTGAATCTTCCACATCAAGTTGGCAGACTGGTCTGGTCCATGGTTAGGGACCACTGGAATTTGTGCTGGAAGTATGCTGCGCAGCAGCTCCTTTCATCTTGGAGTTTCCCCTGCATGCCCCTCTGCCTCCGATTGGCAGAGGGACTCCATTGGCCTTGCCAGTTGCTCCTAGTGGCTGGAAGGCAGAAACTGCAGTTTTAAATATGCTGCGATTTTTGCCTCCTGGCTGGTCAGCAACAAGAAGTGGGGCCCCTCTGCCAGTTAGTAATGGGAGGCAAAAACAATGGC
>NW_017729016.1:8500796-8501275 GCF_001723915.1 Gavialis gangeticus
GAAGGGCTGTGGGGGCAGATCAATGCCCCCCACGGTGAGGTGGGGCTGGGCCTGGGGTAGGCACTGTCTGGGAAGGGCAGGGCATGGGACGGAGCTGTTGCTCGTTCAGGGGGGCGTGGGGAGGGGCAACAATGCTCTGTGCACCCTGGAAATGCATGGGGAGGGGTCATGTGCCCCTGGGATCTACGTGGTGCGGGGCAGGCTGTGGCTGTGGGCTGGGGTGGGCTCTTCCTGGGTGGGGGCAGAGGGGAGCTGTCCTGGGCTGTGTTGTGCTAGGGTTGGTGGCAGCAGCACTGGGAGGAGGGGTTACTGGGGGGGCTATAGAAAAATTTGCGATGGCTGCAGCCCCTCACCCGTAGCCCCTCTCCCAGCGCTGCTGCCGGCCACCCTGAGTGCAGTGCAGCCCAGTCCCCACTTTCCCCCCCCCCCCCCCCTCTCCTCTCTCTCTCTCTCTCCCTCTCTCTCATTTCTCTCCCCTC
>NW_017729016.1:8501435-8517276 GCF_001723915.1 Gavialis gangeticus
GTAGACTTGTCTTTTAAGATTCATTCTTCTTTCCTTTTATTTGAAGTGTTGGACCACTCCATAGTGACTTGGAATATACTGTTACCGCACAGAAAGAAGGGTATGTCTTGACTGCAGTGGAGGGAACAGTTGGGGACTTCAAAGCTTTTGCTCTTGCTGGAGTGACTTTTGAGGTAATGTTCTTCACACTTCATCTTTGTTGAGGGGAAAATGTGCAGCAGAAGCCTCCACATCAAAACCTCTAAACATACCCACATTACCAACGTAGAGAATTGTTTGCGTGATCTGGGCAGATTTAGCCACTGCATGATTTTGGTATTTTTTAATACCAAATGCAGCAGTTTTTTTCCTGTGTTATAATGAAGGTGTTAGATTCTGTCCTGCAAATATTGGTATTGATTTTTGCTAAGTGAGGCCTTTCTCCATTGTCTCTTTACCTATAAAAATGTCCTGATGTCAGTATCTCACAGTAAATCACAAGTATTTCACAGTATCTCACAGCAATGCTACCATTAACTGATTGCTGCTTTTTTTTAAAAATAGATTAAATCTGAAGAAGACCAGCCTCTTGCAGGGGTTCTCCTGTCCCTTAGTGGAGGTGTGTTCCGTTCCAATCTCCTGACACAGGACAATGGCATGCTGACATTTTCCAACCTGGTAAGGTGCCTGATTTTGCCCCTACTGTGAATATGCTTATACATGCCCCTTGCCCTCACAGTTGAGATATTAGCAGTGCTCCTGAGCTTGGCAAGCCCACATTCTCTTTCATTTAACCAGCCATGATAGAAGTGTGTGTCTCAGAAGTGGCAAGCCACAGTTCTCTGTCCATATTTCACTAAGTGAAATAGGTGAAAACTAATTTAAAAAAAAAAAAAAAAAAGGACTCCTTGATTATGGCTTGAATCTTCCACATCAAGTTGGCAGACTGGTCTGGTCCATGGTTAGGGACCACTGGAATTTGTGCTGGAAGTATGCTGCGCAGCAGCTCCTTTCATCTTGGAGTTTCCCCTGCATGCCCCTCTGCCTCCGATTGGCAGAGGGACTCCATTGGCCTTGCCAGTTGCTCCTAGTGGCTGGAAGGCAGAAACTGCAGTTTTAAATATGCTGCGATTTTTGCCTCCTGGCTGGTCAGCAACAAGAAGTGGGGCCCCTCTGCCAGTTAGTAATGGGAGGCAAAAACAATGGCATATTTAAAACTGTGTTTTTTGCCTCAGCTGATCAGCAGCTGGGGCACACATAGGAGCAACTCCAAGGTTAAAGCACCTGCTGTGCAGTGCTCTTGTGCGAATTCCAGCAGTCCCTATCCATGGTGTCAGCACACTACTTGTAAATATGAAGCTATAAAATTGGTCTCTAATAACCTTTGAGACTTTGGGGAAGGAATTCAACACATAAGAGGATCATTCACCTGTTAGTGTACACAGCTGGCCCATGTTTCCTTGCACATGTGGCTCTGCTTTTCTGGTTGCTACTTGTCAGTTACACTTTGTAAATAATGGGTGTCTATACACATGTGGGGGGAGGGGGCATTTTAATTAGAGCAGTTCCTGGAGAGCCGCTCTAAAACACTACGGTGTCGTGTGTTTTAAGCTCCTATGCATTTAAAAATGGCCACGAGACACTTTAACTAAAGCTCATTGGACAAGCTTTAGTTAAAGCCCCCCCAGCAGCCATTTCTAAACCCACAGGGGCTTATACATGTGATGCTTCGGCAATGCTAGAGCATTCTAATTAGAACACATTGGAGTATGTGTATGGGCACAATGGCTTTGACCAGAGTTCCCCTGTCCGTTGTGCCTCATGCTGTTTTCCAGTACATCTGTGTTTTATGGCCCCAATAACCCCCTTTTTCAAAGTGCTAATATTAGGTGGACTAATGCTGCATGTGATTTGGGGTCTGGGGAGAACCTTAGCCTAGAAAGCATGGAGCTTTTGGGAAATGCAGTCTATAGGAGGCAAGTGAACTATTCTGAATGCATTAATGGCAGTAAACTGGAATTGCATGATGCTTTTCTGTAGAGTCCAGGGCAGTATTACTTTAAACCGATGATGAAAGAATTCCGCTTTGAGCCATCTTCACAAATGATTGAAGTGCAGGAGGGACAGAATCTGAAAATCAGGATAACAGGTTACAGGACAGCTTATAGGTAAGTAGAGTTGATATACCATGCTGCATTACAGAATGAAAACTGCTGCACTGTCTGCTTGGACAGGTGCTAAACCAAAGTTTTCCATCGGTGTACCTTTATACAGGTTGCTTATACGGGCTTTTGAAGGCAGAACTTAACTTTTTTATGCTGAACTTTATAGATGGTTATTTTCCAGTGTATTTGAAGATGATGTTTTATGACAGAACACACATAAGATAAAACATTGCTCTGAAAGATTTTTGGGATACTTTATGCTACTGTTACAAAGTCTGCACCCCAGCTAGTGGGAAAGGGAAAGAATTGCATGTGGAACACTTTCTTTAAAAAATTTGCATCTTTCTATTGGCTATAAAAGCAGAGTGTCTCTTTAAATGTTTGCAGTAAAGCACTTGTCTGAAGTAAATGATAGGCCTGCGCGAATAAGGAAGTATTCTATTCGGATTTGGCCGATTCAGAGGACAGTAATTTGATTAGGAGATTCAGGTCACTGTTCCAAATTGATTCGGCCAACTCGGCTTTGGAAGATTGGGTGCTGATTCAGTGATTTGGCCGTAGACTATAATGGGGAATCACTGAAATACCTATAACTTTGTCATTTTTTGGCAGATTTGGATGAAAACAACAGGGAGGGTAGTCTGCCAAGTTTCAAGGAGATAAGTGCAGGGGTTTCTGGGAAACTGCACCTCAAACTGCTGAAAGCAAAACTCATGTGACTTGTGTGTGTTAAGGCAGATTTGGATGGAAACAGCAGGAATGGTAGCCTGTAACATAGGGTCACAGTCACTGGCCAGCTACAAATGTCAGTCTTTCCCCCCCTGCTTCCCCTCCCTCGTCTCAGTTTCGGTTCCCCTGAAAGACTGACTTCCGAATTGATTTGGAGGGGGTTTTTTGGGCTTTGGATTTGGTGATTTGGCCTCTGAATCAGGCTGAATCTTCTCTGAATCGTATCGGCCACTGAAGCTAGTAATTGATCCAAATTTTCTGCCTCTAGCTGTTATGGTACAGTTTCTTCTTTAAATGGGGAGCCTGAACAAGGAGTTTCAGTGGAAGCTGTGGGACAGAAAGACTGTAGTATGTATGGAGAAGACACAATAACGGATGAAGAGGGTAAATTCAGGCTGCGTGGACTTTTGGTAAGGAGTATCACAGTGGTATATTTATTTTCATGTTATTGGGTGCCTATACACAAGTGTGGAGGCTGCTCCGACGCGCTGGAATTCCAGCGCGTCGGAGCAGACTCGATTAATTGAGACTGCTGGAGTGTGGCAATTGCTGCACTCCAGCAGCCTCCTGGGTCTTGTGTATCAGCTTCCCCATGCTTAAAAATGGTGGTGGGGATGCTTGAACTTTAGTTCAAGTGCCCCTGCCACCATTTTTAAGTGTGGGGATGCTGATACAGGAGACGCGGCGGTGCTTTAATTAGAGCGGCTCTCAGCGGTGCTCTAACTAAAACGCCTGCTCCCTCACCCCTGGAGTACGTATAAAAGTGCCCATTGTGTTTAGTTTTTCTGCTGATGAGATGCATTCTGTAGTTAGTTACAGATTCCTGTGCTCTCATTCTGTTGCTAGATCAGACTCCTTCTGCAGAAGGAGACACTGTAGTGTAGTAGTAGTTCATTCTACTAAAAGACTAAAAGTCTTTAGTAGACTCTTCCATAGGCATCTACGGAATTTCATTGACATGGTATGGAGGTCTCCCATACTTGGATGTAATAATGGCGAATCAATATGTAATATACCTATATGGAGTCAATATATAGTACTAGAGAGGAATGTGGCCTAGGCAAAGAGAAGTTTTGGGAATACTAGTTTTCAGCATGAAACTGTTACTGCAGTAGTATCTCTTTTTTTAATAGGTTATCAGGCATATTTTATATGTGGAGCAGCATGTTTCTAAAAGAAGCGGAGTGGAAGTAGATATTTTGGATCGGCACGTCTGGGGTCAGCTTACTTAATCATAAACCGAGCTTTAGTTTTCTGTGTTCTTCTGAAAACCTCTTGAGTATCTGAATGCTTTTAATAACAATGTATCATTTCTCACTGACAGGATTTTTTTCTCTCTAAATTTTGTTTTTAGCCTGGCTGTGTGTATCATGTCCAACTCAAAGCTGAAGGCAATGATCATATTGAAAGAGCCTTGCCCCAGAATCGTGCAATTCAGGTAAATTCTCCTTACAGCAACCTTTAAACTTTGCATGGGCGAGTGCTGCCTTCTAATACTGGCAGGGCACCAGTAGCCGATCACTGACCAGGGGCAGGGGTCCCCCAGCGGCCAATTGCTGCCACCAGCAGAAGTGCTGGTGGCAAAACCAAAAATGCCAGCAGCAAACCCAGACGTGCTGCTGGCGCTTCTTGTGGGGGCGGGAAGGGGGTGCATGGCCAATCTTAGGGGGTGCCCCCTACGTGTTGCGAATGACATCTTGAGTCTGTCTGGGTGTTTTGTATACCCTCCCCATTCTTGGTATCGGGATCAGCCTAAACTAAGTGCCTAACACAAGAGAAGTAATATATAGCACATTTTTTTCATTATTATGTGCAACAAAGCATTGGCTAGCAACTCCAGATGATTTAATTTTTCAGCTTGCACAATTATTTAAATTACTTATTGGTGTGTCTACTGAATCACATGTGGTAGGTATCTTTTCTTCTTGCTCCAAAACCTGAAGTCTTGGTGGAGGTAAAATTACTGTTCAGATCAGTGAATCTTTACTAAAATATAGTAAAAACCTCCTGAATTTAAAACTCAAATATTGTAAATAACCTTCCACCATTAGAGATTCAGATACACAGCCTCTCACTTTTTTCTCTTGACATCCAGCAAAGGTTAATTGGCCCACCATTAGTTGTCTAGAAACAAGTCCTGCCCAGGGTGCCCTCTGCTGCAGTAAAGGGAAGGTGCAGAATTCGTTAAGCAGTGCAAGTTTCCTTTCTAATAGTGCCTGCACTTGCAGGGGAGGAAAGAGCCCACACACATTGCAGAAAACAGATCAGTCTGCATGCTATACGTGATAGCCTGTTTATGCTAATGTGTACCAATCTCACCTGAACTAGCCTGCCAGCTGGTGAAATTCATGTCCAGGTTTAAAACACAGAATTTGAAACTCTTCCAGATTAGACTTACGGTAGCCAGTTTGGGGACCTGCTCCCTTTATCCCTCTTTGATACCCCAAAATTTTTCACAGCATCTGTTCTCATCACAGCTCAACTTTTAATGCTGCTTAAAAGAGACTTTTTTTTTTTCACTGATCAGAATTTGGGGGTTAAAAAAGCAAATATTGTATTTACTTGATTCTAAGATGAGGCTTTCCCCATTTAACATATGGGGGAAAGCCCTTCATCTCAGCATTGAGTACAAGGGCAGTGGGAGAGGGGCAGGCAGCTGTTGTGGCTTGGGCTCCAGCTCCTACCCAGGATCAGATCTATTATTGCAGGGAATAATAGCTGCTCCCACCCTCCACTGTTTCTGCTCTCTGCCGTCTCCCCCCTACAGCCAGTTCCAACCCCATATACAGCCTCTACTCCCCTACCTGCCCCTGTCCTTGTCCCCCTTACTCTTGCTTCATGCCAGCAGGCTCTGTATATGGCTTGGGACACTGAGCATGGTCCCGACTCAGTGCCATAACAGCAGTGTGCAGCCCACATGGCTGCTGTGGGGCCAACCTGGGGGTGTGCTCAGTACCCCAGGCTACAGTGGGGGATGGAGCCTTTGGTGTGGAACAGAGGCTGGGGGCATGGAGGAGGAAGCAGGGAGCAGAAGTTGAAGCTGAAAAGGCCTGAAGGAAGAATTGTGTCAGACAACTTTCACCCCCCTGGAGAAGTTTCTAGTTTCAAGTTTTGGTGGCAAACTACTCTGCCTTCTAGCATCCTAATAAATGCCTGACGCACAAGCACAGGTGAAGTCTGTCTTAGTACAGCTCTGGTGCAATTAAGAGCCCTGCTTCAAAGTAAATATGTGGTTTTGGTAGTTCTAATATTTATTCATGCCGGCTAATATTTAATCTCATGTTTATATATAGATATTTATCTAATCTAATATTACACTTATCTAATCTAATATTTATAGTTTAAATCCTGGTAGTAAACTATTCAGTATTTACAAACTAGTTTTCTGCTTAGGCTGGAGAGGAAAAAAAAAAAACTGAATACAAAGGTTTCAACATTTCACGTGGCTTTTACTGTAGGAAAACCAGTAGTTTGGTTTTTGTTGTTGTTTTTTTTAAATTCACAGGGATATCTGTGTTCTTGTTGACTTTCTTTTCTAGCAATATAACCATTCTTGTGTTTGTACATTGTAGGTTGGGAATAGAGACATCGATGATGTGAATATTATAGCATTTCGACAGATTAACCAATTTGATTTAAGTGGAAATGTGATCACTTCTGCAGAGTATCTCTCTACCTTATGTGTAAGTTCACCCCTTTCATACTTTTTCTCAGTTCCAGGATAATTGTGTCTTCAGCCACTGGAATTTGGACTGTTGCGAAAGCCTACATCTTAGTCATACTACTAGTGACTTTCTAAAAAAGATCAGTTTGAGTTACAGGTGCTGTTTCAGTATTCTTCCTGTCCTTGTTCAGAAATAAGGAGAAACTCTCTCAAGTTGGCTCGCTGGCTCTCTGTTTTCTCCATGGTAGATTCAAGCTTTGTAGAGAAAGCAAAACAGTAGAATTGAAGCTACATCCTGAAATAACTTGGCCTGATTTTTGGGGGGAGTTGAGCCGTGATAGTGTTGAAAGTGCCCCCAAAAAATCAGGGCAGGTTGTTTTAGTGCACAAGTATGGAGTTGCTGCCAAAAGTGCTGTGTGTGCAAGTTTGATGATGTTGCTTTGTTTGCAGTGTTAACCGCAGCAAGGCAAATATTTAAGTTAAGGCCTAGAATTAAAAATAGGTTTGTAAAAACCAGTCTCCTCCTCTCCTCCCACCACTTTCTTGCCAAGACCTTTGTGCCTGGTCATTAGGGTTTTTTTAGGAGATGCTGAAAGCACCAAAGCAAAACAAGTATGAAAGGAAAAATGTCATGTTACGGAGTACTGTTCTCAGCTTTTTAGGGGAATTTAGTACTCACCAAAACTTAGTCCGGGTGAATAAGGAAAGAAAATTAATTGTGTTTTAACGTGTAATACATTTACATGGCTTCAAACCCACATGTTGCTGTATTACCTGCGGTCTTATAATATTTTTAATTCTTGTACTCACTCTGTGGATGTGCCCTTTGGTCACTCTGGTCTTTCATGCAAAGATTTTCATCATAGACACAAGTGAGAGGTTTTGTGACCTTCACTTTAGCTCCTTTTGGCTGCATAAACTGACAGACAAACTGGCTGTCTCTACTCTGAGCTCTGGTTGGAGCTCAATTCTCAGACATACAGAGCAGAATTGATGAGAATTAGCTGCACAGTATCTGCAAGGACTGGACCTGGCTCTGCCAGCTGTTTTGAACAGTGGACTGGATAGTAGTTATTTTTTATAAGCACAACAATTCATTAAATTGGCACAGAGAAATAGAAGCCACTGTAAAGCTTCTAGCATGTTTCTTGAGAGAGAAATCTGAGGTCCTAGTAGAAGAGGTTTACAAACTCTGAGATCTGACATTGCAGGTTACCAGGGGCTTTGGGACTGCTTAAAGTTCTCCAAAAAGCCATTGTGAGCCTTTAAAATTTCAGTGTGTGACAGTCCAGGTGTTACAAATTGCCTGGCTGGCTATGACATTTTTTTTGAAAATCTGTGCATTGGGTTTAGAAGTGTTTGGTTTTTTTTTTTTTTCTCTCAAGAAATGGGATCTCTGAAATGTATGTCATGTTGGATTTGTACATCTTTGTTTTGTGCTTCCCCCCCTTTACATCTCACAGGTGAAGCTTTACAAAAGTGAAAACCTTGACAATCCAACTCATACAGTCTCCTTAGGCCAGTCCCTCTTCTTCCATTTCCCACCATTGCTCCGGGATGGAGAGGTATGACAGCAGCTTTGTTCCTTTTAGTCTCTGTCTCTTGTATTATTTCATGAGCGTTTGTTGTACTGAACTGATCTGTCTGCGTGCAGGACTGACCATTGTCTTAGCAGATTTTACTAAATTGGTATGGTTTAAATCCTTTTTTCTGTGTCCAAGACTGGTATATCCTGCTGTAGCTGGTAACTGATTGTATTTTTATATACAGAATTATGTGGTGTTCTTGGATTCCACACTGTCCAAGTCCCAGTATGATTATACCCTACCTCAAGTTTCTTTCACTGCCATTGGTTACCACAAGCACATCACTCTGGTCTTCAGTCCAACTGTAAGTATCAGGTATTAACTTTGTTTTTAAATTTCAGCTTGAGGTGTTAGATTTGTTATTGTAGCTTGCTTGTTTTCCTGTGGACTCCATTTAACTTTCATTTTTGTACAATGGAAAAACTTCCTGGGACAAATTGAAGTTAAACGAAAGTCACGTCATTGGGCTATAATGGCATTGGTGAGTGATTTAAAAAACCTGTCTTACCTGGGTATGTGGGATAAGTGGAGGAAAAGAATAGTAGTCATGGTAACTATAATTGGTGGAGATCTGGTAGTGACTGAAACCCATTACATTTGCAATCGAAAGAAATGGTTGCTTTAGTAATTCCATGATGACTCCTTCAGCTATGTAAGGGCTGTTAGTTACAAGCTCCAAAGCTGGGAAGTTCCTTGGTTAGTGTTAGTTCAGTCTTAACCTTTACCAAGGTTATCGGGTAAGTTGGGGAGATTCTTCAGACTACCTCATGGAGAAAACTTCCACCACTCCCTTGAGAGAGGTTTTATCTTTTAAGACTATTCTTTCTCAGCAAAGAGTTGAACAGTGCAACCAGTTTAGCAAAGCTTTCTATATAGCATTTTAATGAAATGTTTTGTTTCTGGCTCAGTGCACATTCAGACCCCAATGAAACACAAAGGAAACATGGAATGGCAGTTATGGATGAAGGATACAGGATATGCCTGGATGCTTTTGTGTTAGTGTAGTTGCTGTAATCAGTGGGCTTGGGAAGTTTTAGGTAGTGTGTGTCAGGTAAATCAAAATGTGTCCTGTTGATGGTAAAGTGCTCAAAAGGTCCCTAGTGCTTGGCTTTAGGTATTAGCTTTAGAAGCAAGCTAACAAAAAAAAAATTAGTAAGTGAGCTAAACAGAACAAAGGCTTCTTGCAGACTTGAGGACATAGGCGCAGGAGTTAGTCAGGTGGAAAGGGCTGATGGTGTCCTGCACTTTTTTGTTGGATAATTGTTTTTTTAGTCATTTTAGTCATTTAAGTTGAGAGGCATAATGGTTAAAACAGCAGAAAATATTCTTAAAACCCCTGGCTATTGTTGCTTACAGAGAAAGTTGCCTGAACAAGATATAGCCCAAGGATCCTATATCGCATTGCCACTGACATTGCTCCTGCTGTTAGCTGGGTACAACCATGATAAGGTAATAAGCCTACTGTTTTACTGCTCCAATACTGTGTTAGTGAAGTTGGGGTTTGTTGTTGGGGATATCTAGTTATGTTGTGTTCAACAGCATAGGCTACATTTCTATCAGTAGAAGAAACCATGATTTCAAATGTCTTGAAGCAACCTGTTTGTTTAAAATGCCAAGTGCTAAAATGACTTCCTGTACTGCTGCTTTAATTTTGTTCTGCTTATGGAAAAAGCACTGTGAACTCAGAGAGCGAAATCTAGCTATACAAGGCCTGTCCTTTATGCAAGTTGTTGTATTTCCTTTATGATGACCAAACAACAGTTTGAGGATTGGACTCTTAAGTCATCTCAAGACCCTTCAGTGAGCTGTGGTAGAGATCATCCTCGAATCGAGGGATTGCCAATGATGATGATGGTGACCAAAATGTCATCTCCTTGGTATCTTAACTCTACCTCCTGGAAGGTGTTTTTCTTGCTGGAATGCAAAGTAGGCAACAGTTATTTTATTTAAACGTGAGCAGAAGAGCTTCTCTGGAGAGTGGAGTTTTGAGTTCCTCCTGTCTTGAAATTTATCCCTGGCCCAGGTCTTGAAGGCATGCAAGTTATTCAAGAAGTCCAGTTTTTTTGGACAGGTGGACACCTGCTTGCCTGAGAATTTCTAAGCAGTGTTAGCGTTCCAGGCTCACCTGCCATTGTAACTGTATTCTGCTTCCCCTTTCTTCCCCAGGTTATTCCCTTGCTGTTGCAGCTGACAAGTCGACTGCAAGGAGTACGAGCATTGGGGCAGGCAGGTTCTGACGCAAGTGGCCCCGAGGATGCAAAGAGACAAACAAAAAAACAGAAGATGAGACGGACGTGAGGTGAAAGGAACAATTGCCCAAAGTGACACTTTTGTCCAGCTGGAGCCCAAGGAGGTTTAGAAACAAGGCCACTAGACTGCAGTTTTGATGTGGACTTTACAATTGTATTGTTGCTTTGTGAGCCCTTTGTCAGAGGATCTCAGTTTTGGTTGTACATTTTCTATGGTCTACAGATTGCCTTGTTTTAAAATAATGAATTGAATGCCTGTGTTGTCACTTTGAGTGTATCTTCAGCACTGAAGACCATTTTTTTTTGTGTTGGAACAGCCTCCCGACAGGAGAACAAAATGACAAATTCATCTTCATGAATCATTAATAGAGACAGTTCTAATAAAATGTGTCTGATTTCTCTTTTAGTCTTTATATTTGAGAATTTTTTCTTTATCTTTCCAACCATCCACTTAAGTGAATCAGCCTTTAGGAGGTTCTGTAAAATCAATATGTGTTTTTTAAATGTGAAGTTAATGTGGAGAATTACATAACTGGCGTGTAAATAGTTCAAAAACTCAATTTAAGTGTACCTGTCATTTGCACATCAGTTAAATCAATGCTGATCCAGTGAGTAAATTATCTTTAGCTAAAGGCCAAATATTTGCCAGACAAAAATGAAGACAGTCCTGACTTGATGAGCTTGTGCTAGTGTTTAATGTCAGGTATAAACCCACGTTCCTGCTGGGCAAGTCGTGTAAATCTCAAGGTAGTATACATAATCCAAACTCTGTGGATCTCCAGTTATCATGTAGTGGATGCATCTAGTTGTATCTTTCTTCTTGAAGTTAAATGCATCATCTGCAATATGCACAAAGCTTAGGAACCTGGCTGAGTGACTTTATGGTTCCTTTTTTCAATATAAAAGAATTTGAACTGTTTGGAAATCTCAGACAAATACGGTTCTGGTAAATGAAACTACAATTAAAAGCCCTCTTTCTTAGCGAATGTCTCCTCTGCTTCTTGTTTGAAGTAGACAGTTGGGCATATACAGTTTAAATGTTAAGTGGGCTTTTTATTGACAAATAGTATAAAGGTTAACAGAGCTTTTGAGAGATGCATGTAAATGTCTATGAATTCTGCACAGACCCTGGTGTGGCCAGTAAGTGGCAATATTACTCTTTGAAGGACCTGGAATAAAGTTTAGTTGCATTGAACACCTAAGCTCAAGAAAAAATTGCCATTGTTAGAGAGAGATTTGGATAGTAAAGACTTTCTGCAATTTTTGTTAATACTTTTATTGTCCGTTGGGATAAGTTATTAAAGTTCAGTACACCTAGTGAGTGCTCTCCTTCACCTAATGTTATTGCAGCACAAGAAAGATCTTTGAAAGAACCTTCATCAAGACCATAATAACAACAAAGTATGTTGGACCGGCAGTGATTGGACTCTGAATAGAAGATGTGTTTGTAGTAAATTGTTATGCTCCATTTACTGACCTCTTAATGCATATTGCCAAGATGAATTATAAAGGGAGAAGCCGAATAGCTTTTCTTAATCTGTACTAAAATTCAAGGTTCTCTTGTTTACAGTTTTATTTTAGGGCAGCAAATGTTGACAGGGATAGGAGGGCTGGGGAGGATGCAAGCGACATTTTAAGACTGGGGGGGGGGTGTTCAAATGTTCTAACTCCTGTGTCTTGGAATTTACTGATGGTTTTTTAAATACTGGAACTAGCGGTCATAAACCAACTTTCATTACTTGAAAAGGTGAAGTTCTCTAAATGAGAGAAGCAGTCCTTCATGGAAGTATCCACTTGCCCTACCAAAATAAGAAATCTTGTCCTTAAGCCTTTTGTAGGTTACTCCATGAGGATGCTAAGATACTGTGGGCCCTGTGACTACAGAGCACAGGGTCCTACTGGTGAACTTCTTCAGGAGACTTGAGCCATGGTAATTTTATCCATATGTTCATCTGCTCATTTTTCATTATGTAAAAATGTCCAGATAATCTGGACACTGCTAACTTCCTTTTATTTGAGGGAATGCCTCTGCCTCCACTGACTGGTGAAGAGAATAGCATAGGAGGGAAACCTCTGGATTGAAAATACCAGACTCAATTGAAAGTATAGCAGCAGATCCCAGGAGGTTGTTTTTAACTCTGCATCCTTATATCTTTACCCAGGGGTCTCAAAGCTGAATGCTCTTACTGCTGTGCTGTGACTAGTCTTTGTGGACTGGATTTCAAAACTTCTTGGAGAAAGGAATTTTTCCCAATTGACCTTGATTAAAATACCCTCTCTCTCTTCTTTCTGCCATCCACCAGTGCCATCCACTAGCCCCAGATGAAATATTTATTCTAACAGACCTTGCTGACAGTAGTCAGGTTTGCAGAAAGTCAGGGTGTCTTGAAAATGCAGTAGATGGGGGAATCATTGTAAGTGCAAAGAAGTGAGATGATTTCAGAAACGTGCCTGAAGCACTAGAACAAGGAAATCAAGCACCTAAAGTCAGTTGCAGTCAGAAACCTGGCATACAATTTACAACAGATCCAAAGAGAAACCTTTGAAGTTACTTGGGAATTGGCTTTTGCCCCTTTGCTTATTAACACCATGTGCCCTCTGCCTTTGGTATGCTTTTTGATGCCAACTGAGGATATGGCAATGCTTTATGAAGATTCATTCCTTAAGTGCTGAAATTATTACTTCAGTTTAGGAGCATACATTGCACCCTACATGCTTGGAAGAAAACCTCTAAAAATAGTGAGAGATCTAGCTAGGTCTGCCTCTTTTAAGTGCTCTCTCTAAATGCAATCAATAAGATTCCTGGGCTGGATTGGACTCTTCAATATCTCCCATTAAAAATGCTGCTGCTGCTTATAGATACCTCTAAGCCCCCAAGTGGATGACAGCTGTGTCAACTGACCTGTAACACAGACACATTAATTAAAAAAGATAATTCCTAATGGCAATTGCCTGCTCCAAGCATGGACTCCAGCCTTAATCTGCAGTAGGATGCACAAACACTTTGGAAAAGCCCTCCCATGCCTAACTTCAAAGAATTGTATCTATTTGAATGGGAATATAATATACAGGCTTGAAAATCTTATTTTTCCTTCCTCTTCCTGGAGGAGGTATCTTTAACAAAATGAACTTAAAATTATCACTGCAATGTCTTTAATTCATTTTACATGACATGAAGAATGAATACAACATGGAAAAAATGTAGGAGGAACATCTTGCTGGAAGAAAATTCTAATCTTAATCTTTCTAATCTTTTTCTCGGATGCCTGACAATCAAAGAGCAGTTAATTTTTTCCACTGTCATGGTTCAAATGTGACAAATGCCCGAGTCCAGTTGCAAATGGAAATTGGATAGTCTTGAGCTTGGGGAGGCCTTTCATTTTGTTTCTTTTCCATGCTTTTTATTTTTAAATGCCACTGAATGTTGTTTGTTTTGCTACTAAAAAATGTGGCATATGCATTTATGATTATATTGTTTAAAGATGAAATGGTTCATTAATATTGAATGTTTACAATCTGTTTCTGTCAGAGGATTCTGCTTAATTCCTAACATGCCCTCTATATTAGATGGACGACAGATCAAATCATAATCAGAAAACAAATTATTTAGCAGTTTTAGAAACAATGTTGCTAAGTAACAACAATGTAGTTATCATTCACCAAACAAGCAAGGAAATTAATAGTTAAAGATGTCAAGTCTTACGGTGTTTGGGAAATGAGCTTTCTCTTCAAGCATTTAGAGAGGCAAATTTCTTAATAGTCCAGCAACCCTGCCTCTGGTTCACGGATAGGTCGGTATTTTTAATATGTTGCTTCTGAGTGGGATGTAAATGCCGAAATCTTTTTGAGTTCCCACTACTGGAAGATAAAGACAGATTATTTTGACAATGCAATTTTTTGGGTATTGTGCTCTGTACCTGCTCTCTGAACATTGTCTCTAGGTTGGGAGGAAAAATATGATTGAATTGATGCAGATGGATTTGAACTGAAATATTGGATAAAATGCAAGCTTTACTTGCAATGTACCTCAGGGGAGAGCTCTACTGCCTGCCTTGCACAGCCAAGAGGAAGTTACCAAACTACATGGAGCTTCCCCAGACAGCTCTCTTGATACAGGATGTGTGGCACAACCTCAGGTCTACCCAGGCAGTAATCAGGGGTTTTTGTAATCCTTTTTTGTTGCCAAAGTGCGAGCAAAGTCAGACATGTGAAGCTGAAGTCCCTGGTTGCTGGGAAAGCGAGGTGTGATGTGCTTGATATGACAGGACAGGCAGCACTGCTTGGTCCTTGAGTATTTTCAGCTGTCTCCATAAAGATGACCTTAGTATGTGAAGAGGAGGTAGGAGGGTTTGCTGATCTAATGCTGTAGACCAGAGGTGTCAAGCTCATCCTGCCCTGTAGGCTGGAAAAGTGGCATGGGCTGGTCTATGGGCTGTGCTGGATCTACAGACCAGCCCTGTATTCCAGACCCAGAATCCCGGGGCAGTTGCCACGTGCAGCATGGCTTTGGAGTGGCAAGCAGCTGCTTAGAGTGGTTGCTCGGGGCTGCAAGCTGGAAACAGGCACCCTGTGTGGTGCATGGGTTCATTCGACTTGCACCACATGTTGCCTGTAGCTCACTTTGATGAGACTCATGGGCAGCACCAGGGGTGGGATGATACGGCCCTGGGGACTGGATCCAGTCTGTGAGCTGTATGCTTGACGCCCCTGCTGTAGACGGATCCCTCACCTACTCCTCTCCATTCATCTGAGACGAACTTCTGAATCCTGCTGTACTTCTCTCTTTCATTACAGGGATCGCATGCTCTGGATGTTCTATGTTCAGCTAAGAAAACTGGGTAAATTAATGCTTCGGTCTGCTGAGTGCTAGATTTATTACAACAGAGGTTAGGTGACAAGGCACGTCAGAAAATCTTGCCAGGTGTTTTTAAGAAATCTGCCTGTGACAGCCCAAATCACAGAGCAAACCTGCAGCAGAACAGGCAACTGAACCCGAGTGGTTGACTACTAGCCCCTTACCTTCTGAGCTCTTCTTCCTCGTCCAGTTCAGGAGTGTTCCCTGTGGGGTGTTTGTATTCTTTCAGCCTCAAAGTAATTTAAACTGGGCTTAATAGGGGGAGTGGATACAACATGAAATAATCACAATACAATTGGCAGAACCAGCAAAGTTTGGAGATAGGCGTTTCTTTTCCCTCCCCCCCCCCCCCCCCCCCCAAAGACTTATACCAATTCACACAAAACAGTTGGAATGGTTTCCTGCTATATTTAAGGCTCCAGTTTTTATGACCTTGTATTGGCCATTTACTAGTCTAGGGAATATCTTATTTGCAGAGCTTATTTTTGGTGATTGGTCAGTAGCACATGATTTTTCTTTCTAAAAAAAAATGATGATTTAAATGTTATTTACACCTTTTGCATCTGAGACAGGCCTATGCCTGCCTGGCTGCCTTTCCTGTTTAAATCTACTGT
>NW_017729016.1:8517526-8522942 GCF_001723915.1 Gavialis gangeticus
AAAAAGGGTTTCTGAGCAGTCTACATCATCTACCCGTCTGCTCCACTTTCTCATCTATTATACCTTTGGCCATTGCTTTCTGCCTGTGTCTGATATGGTTGTTGGCTAACTCCACTGACTTCCTTCAGCATTTTTAACTCTGATTTTATTGGAGTCTACATGAGTATAGTACGTTCCTTCTTTTCTTTAAATGTCTCTCATGTCCGCCTTCCAGCCTCCCCCAAATGGTATGTGGCTTTTAAGTTTTGGTACCTTGTTTCAGTAGACATTGTCTCAAGCATTTTTGATAGTTCACATTTTATATTGCCTTTATAGCCTAAGACCTGATTACTTTAAACCCAGTGATATATTTGGATAAAATGCTAAACACTCACCTGACATTATTGGATTTATCATTTCTAGAAGCTCAGTAAACAGGGCAAGATAAACCTGTTTTTTATTGCCTGCAGAAGCAGATGTCTGGACTCTTTCCTTAATTCTTATTCTTGTCAATACTAGCGTAATTAAATCCCTGTCACGAATACTCTAGGTTCGTTGCAGGTCTCTTATCGCAAGTGAGTCTAGCCACTTTGATTTTTAAAAATGTGGGGTTTTGTTTTTCTTTTATAACTAGAAGTAATGAACCCCCTCCCCGCAAATAGTTCGAATATAGGGGTGGGAGAAAATCACAGAAGTTTGATAAAGCAGTCTCTTATCTTAATTTTTTTCTTTTGTTTGTTGGTTGTGCGCTCACTGTATTGTGCAAAATTTAGCCAACCCTAGGCTTTCATTTTAAAGGACTCTACATGGCACTCTGCAGTGTGATTCCAGGGGTGAATCCTCTTGCCCAATATGGGAAATATTAACAGGGTTTTGTACAGGGACAAGGGTTTATTTCTGCACATTTCCTTGCAGGGTTCAGTCGGATATTCCTTTATGCATTGATGACATTATGTGACAAAATGTAAACAGACAGCCAATTCCACAGCCAGACTAGAACAGCAACCCTGTTGCTAAGTGAAACGGGACAATTTATATGCACACAGTGGCATTCAGCTCTCTAATTCCATTGGCCAAGCTAAGAGCCTCCACTCCCGACTGTTAGGAATTGGGAATGTAGCACTTAATTCTTTTCATATCTAGATGTCTAAATCTTATCTCCCGAAATTGGCATCTCATTTGCATTTCTTTCTACTTGTACAAACAAGCTGAGATCTCTCATCATTTTGAGTTAACGTGTTTGTTCTTTTTCTGATGTCCTTTGTTATCTTTCCACCAAATAGTCCACAATCCCCCAGTTGGCAAAACAGATTCTCTGTACAGAGCAGAAGGTAGTTACTGCTGCCACATGCACCACTTTCCCCTCCTGCTTGCATTTGTAGTGTATTATTTCTGTTCTACCTGCAGCCTTTTGCTTTAATCTGCCCCTCACTGGATCACCCTCTCCATTATCACATTGCATGTAGCCCTGACCTTCTTTCACTGAGCCTGAGTTGTTGAACACTTTTTGTTTCTGATAAGAACCGAGTGGTTGAGTGGACAAGAAACCCTCTAAGTAACATGATTATTAATCTATCAAAAGGGGGACATGAGTGTGCTGTCACTAAGGTAGCTAAGTGTACAAAAATAGTCACTAAGGGTGGAAGGCTCCTCTCCCTGAAAGAAATGATTCCTACCAATGTTCAGAGAAGGTCACTGATTCTGGGTATAATCATTTTTTATTGAATGTGTATTGCTTGGTAAGGCAGTGAGTTAGCAAGGTACAGAATCACTTTCAATTGATAGTGCATTGAGTTAATTATTCAATTCCATTCACAAAGTGGCTGTTATCTTGAAGCCCATTTTACTAATGGGAAAACTGAGGTAAAGATGCATATCCAAGGTCTCAGCCCAAAAACAGTAGTGGAGTCAAAAATGTGGCTTCCTTCTGATGTGATTTCCAGTCTCCTGACTTCTGATTTTTTCCCCACACAGTTGGCACAGTGACACATCTCAGAACAAGGGACAGGACACCTATAAATCACCTATACATCAAGTGGTGAGTGCCGTATGATAACAGAAGCCTAATACTTAGCATAGCATGAAAAATCTCCCTAACAGTCCTTGAAGTCCAGCTATCCTTCCTGCTCATCCTTTCAGCCTCATCATGAACGAGTAAGACTTATTTTTTTAGTGATTACTTCCTCCCATAGGATAGACAAAAGGTAGAAGATCATGCTAGAGACGTGACATCTGATCCTCCGCACTGAAAATCCCCTTGATGTCAATGATAGCAGGTCTGGGATTCTAAACTCAGGTTATCTGTGCAGTATCTCCAGATCATGAAAGTCCTGATCCAGTAAAGTATTTAAACAACAGTTTTTAATGTGTGCAACAGTGTATTGCTAGCTTAGGGCTCCATCTACTTGTAGGTCAACAGGTGTCAGGGCAAGACAGTCAGCACAGTGTCTTCAGCACTTCAAGGTCATGGACAATTCCTCTGCCGTAGAGCATGCACACACTTGAGCTTGATCATACACTGCATTTATGCTAGTGTAAACAAGGATCAGACACATGGGGCTCCTGTACACGTGCAGGGAGGCTGCTCCAATGCATTGTAATTACGCTGGAGCGTGATAATTACTAGGGCTGTGTGAAACTTCAGGTGCTGATTTGATATCGTGGCTGAATCTCCTAATTCAAATTGAATTGGGAGAACCAATAAAAAAGTCTGAATCGATTCGAAGCTCTCTGAATCTTTGGAAACTGGGGAGGAGGCTCTTCTCAGGCAGACTGGCTAACCTGCTTGACCCTGCTTTAAACTAAGCCTGCCGGGGGATGGGGAGACTACTGCCACAGCAAGTCCACCAGGCAACTATTGCAAATCCAGCAGGCTAAGGGATGCAAGGGAACCCAGCCCTACCCCAGCCCTGGAATGATATGTAGGGAAGACTAGGGCCTCCAATGGGACACTTAGGTGCCTGTACACCAATGCCAGGAGCTTGGGGAACAAACAGGAGGAACTGGTCCTCCTGCTAAACAAGAATGACTACAATCTCATAGTGATAACGGAGACCTGATGGGACTCCACCTATCATTGGACCACAGGTATAGATGGCTATACCTTGTACAGGAGAGACAAAAGGGGCGGGGCGGGGGAGGGTAGCGCTCTATGTCAAGGAAAGTTACACATCCCTGCAAGCTGATATTGGCATCCAGGGTGGATGACTGGAGACTCTCTGGGTAAAAATTCATGGTGAACATGGCACAGGGGACACAATGGTAGGAGTCTACTACAGATCTACTAATCAGGATCAAGAGCTCGACCAGGAATTCGCCAAGGAACTGGCTGAGGTTGCATGCTCCCGGTGCATGGTTGTCATGGGAAACTTCAACTACCCAGACATCTCATGGGAAGAGCACTCAGCCAAATCCTAACGGTTGCAAAGCGTCCTCGTGTGCGTGGATGAGCTCTATCTCACTCAAGAAGTCTATGGACCAACAGGAGGCAAAGCACTGCTCGACCTGGCACTGGAAATGGGGGATGACTTAATCAGTGACCTAACAATCGAAGGGAAGCTGGGAGACAGCGACCGTAAGCTGACCACCTTCGCTATCCACCGTAAAGCTGGCAAGTCAGTTAGCAATGCAGAAGTCCTTGACTTCAGGAAAGCTGACTTTGACAAGATCAGGAGGCTTGTTGGTGAGGCCCTAAGGGACCATGACCCAAAGGGAAGGGGAGTTCAGGACGGGTGGTTGCTCCTCAAGGGAGCAATTTTGAAAGCACAAGCAATGTCTATCCCATCTTGGAGGAAAGGCAGCAAAAGGGCACAGTAGCCCCCTTGGCTCAGCAGGGAACTTGTGGACCTCTTGCATGTCAAAAGAAATACCTATAAAGGATGAAAGACTGGAACCACTTCAAAGGAGGAGTGTTCTGCACTGGTCCAGACCTGTAGGGAGTGAACCAGGAAAGCCAAGGCTGCGACTGAACTCCAACTGGCTACACGTATCAAAGACAATAAAAAGTCCTTTTTTAGGTATATGGGGAGCCGAAGAAAAACCAAGGGTAACATTGGACCCCTGCTAAACCCTATGGGACAGGTGACAACCGATGCCCAGGAAAAAACCAACCTGCTTAATGGGTATTTTGCATTGGTTTTTCACCAGCCCCAAGGGACGGCCAGGGTGAGGGAGAATTGTTACCCTTCATCAGTGTAGACCATGTGAAGAAACACCACGAGAGGCTGGACACCTTCAAGTCAGCTGGCCCAGACAGTTTACATCCCAGGGTACTTAAGGAGCTGGCAAGCATCATAGCTCAGCCAGTGGCATGGATGTTCGAGAACTCGTGGCGCTCAGGTGAAGTGCCCAAAGATTGGAAGAAGTCCAATGTGGTGCCTATCTTCGAGAAAGGGAGGGAAGTAGATCCAGGGAACTACAGGCCCATCAGCCTGACCTCTATCCCAGGGAAGATCTTGGAAAAAATTATCAAAGAGACCATTCTTGCCTGAGCAATCCCATTTCCTTCTATGACCAGGTGACATATCACCAGGATAAGGGAGAAGAGATTGTCGTCATATATTTTGATTTTAAAAAGCCTTTGATATGATGTGCCATGATCATCTCATGGAAAAATTGGCCAGCTGTGGCCTCAGCTGCATCACGGTCTGATGGCTGGGGAATTGGCTCCAAGGTCAGACTCAGAGAGTAGTAGTCAATACAAGTAAATCAGCGTGGTGTGCCATGACCAGTGGGGTCTCCCAAGGCTCCATCCCTGGGCCTATGCTCTTTAACATCTTTATTAACGATGTGGACATTGGTATCAGAAATGGACTGGCCAAGATCGCTGATGACACCAAACTTTGGGGTAAAGTGTCCACACCTGAGGACAGGATAGGGACCCAGGCTGACCTAGACAGGCTCAGAAAATGGGCAGACGAAAACCTGATGGCATTCAACACTGAAAAATGCATGGTTCTCCACCTTGCGGAAAAAATAACCCTCAGCATGCTTATAGGCTCAACAGTGCTATGCTTGCTAGCAGCAAGGCCGAAAGGAACTTGGGGGTCATGACTGACAACAAGATGAATATGAGCCACCAGTGCAATGTTGCAGCTAATAAAGCAAACCAAACTCTGGCTTGTATCCATAGATACTTCTCAAGCAAATCCCAGGAAGTCATCCTTCCGCTGTACTTAGCCTTGGTGAGGCCACAGCTGGAGTACTGCATCCAATTCTGGGCTCCACAATTTAAAAAGGATGTGGAGAAGCTTGAGAGAGTCCAGAAGAGTGCCACGCGCATGATCAGAGGGAAGGAGAACAGGCCTTATGATGAGAGGCTGAGAGCCATGGGACTCTTCAGCCTGGAAAAATGCAGGCTCAGGGGGGACCTGGTGGCTGCCTATAAATATATAAGGGGTGTACATCAGGATCTGGGGGAATACCTGTTCACCAGAGC
>NW_017729016.1:8523297-8524137 GCF_001723915.1 Gavialis gangeticus
TGGTGCAAGCACCTACTCTTGACTCCTTTAAGAGACATTTGGAGATTTATCTTGCTGGGATTGTTTGACCACAGATGACTTCCTGCCCCTGGGGCAGGGGGCTGCACTCGATGATCTTCTGAGGTGCCTTCCAGCCCTAATGTCTATGAAATGGATGATTTGGGCAGTCCCCACCGGCTGCAGCAGGAAGCTGGAGCCAGACTCCAAGCTGGTAAGTCAGGGCCTGGGAGCAGGGACTGGAGGAGGGGGGAGGGGACCACGGGGGGACCCCCACCAGTCCCCATCCCCTGCCTGCTCCCTCAGCCTCCTTGACCCCCACTCACCAGGTGCTGCTGGGTGGGGGGGGGCAATCCCCGCTGCCCCCCACCACCCCATGATACCTTAAAAGGGTTTTGTTCAATGAGCTTTAGTTAAAGCGCCCCCACCACCATTTTTCAGCATGGGGACATTCAAACATGTGACACTACAGGCACTTTAATTAAAGTGTGTCCTCCCACCGGAACTTCCCTGCTGTGATAGAAGCCGGACTCGAGGGGATCGCCTTCAGACCTCAGGTTGGGGAGGACCCGGTTAGAGAGCTTCTGGAGGGGCTGGACGCATTCAAGTCAGCCAGTCCGGATGCTCTCCACCCCAGGGTGTTGAGGGAGCTAGCTGGGGTTATTGCAGGGCCCTGGCACGGCTCTATGAGTGATCGTGGTGCTTGGGCCAGGTGCCAGATGATTGGAAGGTAGCAAATGTGGTCCCCATCTTCAAGAAGGGGAAGAGGGAGGACCCGGGCAACTATAGGCCTGTCAGTCTTACCTCAATCCTGGGGAAACTCTTTGAGAAGATCATCAAGGA
>NW_017729016.1:8524455-8537916 GCF_001723915.1 Gavialis gangeticus
CTACTTCACAGTTAGGGCGGCTAGGAGCTGGAACCAACTTCCAAGGGAAGTGGTGCTGGCCCCTACCCTGGGGGTCTTTAAGAAGAGGCTGGATGCCTACCTGGCTGGACTCATTTGAGTCCCGTTTTTTGTTTTGGGGTTTTGTTGTTCTCCCGCCCTGGCGGGGGGTCGGGCTAGAAGATCTACTAGGTCCCTTCCGACCCTAAATCTATGAAACTATGAAACACCCAACCTCTCAGAGCACATGTATAAATGCCCATGATGTACAACCCTAAACCAGTGTAATATAGTGGATCTGTTATAGAATGGGGACACGTTAGGTATTAAACTACACACCTTTCAGTCACACTATTTTGTTGTAAGTGTTGTGTTCTCAGAGCTACCTTAGAGTAGCTGTTTGCTATATGCAAACAGGTCCACTGCCTGTCCCCCTGCCACCTACAGATGAGCTACTGTTATTGTACCTGCTGTGAGCAGCTACCCTGGAATAGCTGGTCATCTGCCTGCTTTAGAGCCTGTGGTAATTTACACAGCTGACGTAAATTACACTGGAGAAAATATGGTGCATCCAGGCCCTTGATGAAGTCCAATTTTTCTACAAACTCAAGCTGGCCTGTCCAATCAGAAGGTCTTCCCCTTTGTTCTCTGTCTTCATCCATGTAAGCACCAGGCAAATAAATGGAGAGGAGAAGCGGTATAGAAGTTAGAAGGTAGAAAGGACAGAAATATACTTGGTTATTAGCTTTTAATTCCTTATTGTATCATGCAACATTTTTCTTCTCCATCATACTAATTAGCAACAAACTCCATCCATAAAGCAATGCCTGAACTTATTGCTAGGTCACTGAGTACATGTTTTTTTTTCTGGTAGCAAGTGCTGTCTGTGATTATTGTGTTACTTAATTTTTCTAAAGGAAATAATATCCCTGCTTGGGTTTATAGCAGCATGTTGAGTTCTGTCTCAAGTCAAACTTCCTCCATGTCTTTTGTTAGTCCTGGGAGGGACAGAAAGGTTAATACAATGTCAAAGCAATTTAAAAAATGCAATTCTATTTTAACTAAACTATAACAGTTTAATCTTACTGTGTAATGCAGGGAATAGGAAGGGTGCATTGCTTATGTCTTAAAAGGTATTGACTGTGGTCTGGTCTTGTATCGTGGGTTTGTGCCTGGGCTTTGTTTAAGATGCAGTTATATATCAGTCATTCTTTACACATCAGCTACTCGTGAGCCCTTATCTCCAAACACTGTAGAACCTTTCAATAATGGTTGCTTCAGTATTAGGAATTATGATTCAGTGTTTAACTGTATTTGTTCATTTGTGCCTGTCACCACATGCTCCAAAGTGATTTGGCTACCACCAGATGAAGACTATGAGGCCCAGAGAGGGGAGGGACAGTCTCATGGTCATCTGACCTGGGTAGACCAGAAGACTCTTATACTAATTAGGTTTTGATGATAGGTGTTGCTCCCAGGAGACAGCAGCTGAAATGAGGAGGCTCTGCCAAAATTCAAACGAACAGCCACTAGAACATGATGTTGCTGTTGTGCCTATCCTAAACCATCGCCTTAAGAGGCTGTGAAAAACATTGGCTCCCTGTAAAGTATTGCTTTCCAAAGACCTATGGGCAGGTGTAGAGCAGGGGGAAGAGGGTTGAGGAACTGCAGCAGGACTGGTCACCATGTAGGGAAAGTGTAGCAAGACCAAGAGGAGCAGGAAATCCACCCTTATGTTCATGGGATCCTAGTGACCATAGAACCTGGATGGTTTTTCCCTCACGTGGTAGGCGTGATGCACTATCCTGTGCTGACCAACCCGCCACACCAGTGGACAAATCTGGTGCTAGGCTGTACTTCCTGCCACACTACGTGTTGTACACTCAAGAATGTAGCCACTCCATTTGTAACTACAGTTCCTGGCAGACTGCTACTGCTGTCCATTAGCCAGCTCTGGGACTAGGTTAATTTTGTTGTTTAGCCACTGGGGACTCACTCTGAACTGCAAACTTCCTTAGCATTCCTATAGTCCTGCATACACTTCAACAGAAGCTTCTCTCTCCATCCCTATATCTTGTATTTTTCTTCAAGCTTGGAACTGCTTCTGTCTCTTACCAAGCAAGACTGCTGCTGCTGGTTCTGACCATTAAAATCTAGATCTGCATCTGAAATCATTCTTTGCTTAACAAAGCTCATTAAGTAAATTAGAAATCCTTGTGTCAGATTAATCTTATTAGATATATTCTCCAATAATTAGATTAAGTGTCAAAGTCCAAGTTCTACATCTAGTAAATTAAAATGGTTTCTCATATTATACACACCCTCAGAATCATCCACATCATTTACCCTAAAGCTTCATTTTTTATGGAATGGGTTGTGAAAAGGTTATCTGTTAAACATCTTGGACATAATCACAAATCCAGTTGTGCTGGGGTGGGGGGGGATCCCACCTGTGCTTTTCAAGAAAGGAATAAAGATCAACATTTATCATTAGATAAATACCACAGTAATGACAAAGCATTAACTACTATAAATGATGACTTGGAAGAAAACAGCTTATGATTTATTACTATCTGATGAAGAAGTGAAGATGGAACAAAGGAGTAAAACTAACATGGTTTGGAGTTCAGCTCCATAAAAACGGTGATAAGGAAAGTCTCTCAAATAATAAATATTTGAAGATGTGAAGAGCACCTGTGAATTAGGGCTGTGCGAGGCTTCGGACCGTGCTTCCTATATGGAGAAGCTTTGGACCCTTTGGCATCCTAAGCAGCATGTCCAGATGGAAGCACTGGCTTTGTTAGGCTTTCTGAAGCGGTTTGGAAAAGCTTTGGAGCCACCTCGGAGATCTGGTCATAGGGTATAATGGGGAATCAATGAAATATCTATTATCTATTACTTTGTTGTTTTTTGTCTGATTTTGATGAATCTTGCAGGGATGGTAGCTTCTGATGAGTGCATGAAGTCTGCCAAGTTTCAAGAAGATTGGTGCAGGAGTTCAGGGGGAACTGCACTCCAAATTCTTGAAACTCATGTCACATATATGTGTTACACCACAGGGGGGTGAAAACTGCAGGGGTAGTAGCCCCTGCAGAGGCCATGAAGCCTGCCAGGTTTCAAGAAGATAGTTGCAGGGGTTTGGGGGGAACTGCAAAGATTAGGTGTTAATCCTTGATAATTAACTCGTTAACACCTAATTAACACATACAAAGCCACAGACTAAAGAGAGGAAATAATCAATACAGACAATCAGCTGCTCCAAGTCAGAGACAGTCAGTTCCACAAGCACCCATGTCATGAGTTTTGCCTGTCAGCTGCAGCTAGAGGTGCAGGGCCCCACGGGTCCATCACATTCCCATGGATGGGGGGCCCCAGAACCCCCCTGCACCGATCTCCTTGACAGCTGGCAGACTCAATGGCCGCAGCAGGGGCTGGCAGGCCTGCAGCTTTTACCCTGCTGCACCTTAACACACACAGTGTCACCCATGTCACGAGTTTTGCTTGCCCGCAGCTTGAAGTGCAGTTCCCCCCCAAACCCCGGCACCGATCTCCTTGAAACTTGGCAATTTTTGTGGCCTGAGCAGGGGCTATCACCCCTGCAGTTTTCACAGCCCTGTGGCATAACACATACACAGGACATGAGTTTTGCTTTCAAGAATCTGCGGTGCAGTTCCTTCTTAAAACTTGGCAGACTTCATGCCCTCAGCAGAGGCTACAATTTCTGCAGGTTTCATCCAAATCAGACAAAAACCAACAAAGTTACAGATATTTCATAGATTCCCCATTATACGCTATGGCTGGATCTCCAAAAGCTTCGGCGCCACTTTGGCTGGATCGAAGTGGGAACCGGGTCCAGAGCTCCGGATCAGATTGCTGGCATCCAAAGTGGCCAGATGTGTAGCTGGATTGAATAGCTGCCTACTTGCACAGGCCTACTGTGTATCTCACTGACTTCTCTGGGAGTCATAGGTTTCCAGAAAGTCTGTTCCAGTCACATAAGAAAAATCATTTCCCACTTAATCACCTAGAAATTTGCCCCCAGCACCCATTTCATAGATCCTAGTAAAACACAATCTACTGTTAAATAAGAAGGTGCTATATATGCAGGTGCTCTGAGACTTCTGTGCCTTAGTGCATTTACACTTCATGATATCTGGCATCTTAACACACAAAGAGAGCATACTTGGCAGCTCACTTTCCTAAAATAGCAGCTTAAATATTTTCCTTCCCATTAGGCGCACACCCCTTCTAGTTGGTTTGGCTTGGTTTCATCCTTTGCATCACCAGGAAAGAATAGCAGCAGATGCATGTTCAGCAGATGTGTTTTCTCTTTTTCCTCAGGGTCTTCTCATATCTCTAGCTTGGGGGATGTTTGTTAGTTTTTGGTTTCTTCTAATTTCCTTCTGTTTAAAAGAATGAAGCATGATAGGAAAGGCCATCTGTACCTCTCAGATGAAGATTATTTCATTTGCAGAAAACTTAATAGAATTCTGAAGCATAAAATCTATTTTTCATGTTAGGGAATGGTCTGACATTTCTGTTTAAAAATCCAAGTAGAAAATAGCATACTGGTAAGACACTTGCCTACCCAGAGACTACATTTATTCCTTTTCTTGCCATTTGTAAAACTAACCTTGAAAATGACAGCTTTAGTGATTAAAGACTGAAAAGAGAGAGGCCTTTTCAATGACCAATGGGCTATCCAGCAGATGTTAATATATTTTGTGTTTGGAAAGGTTACCTCCACTTATACTTAGATGAAAATATTTCCTGGCTTTATAGCATGGAATCACAACTTTTGTTCTACATAAGCTAACTCCTTGGGTCAATACCTGCTTAAAATAAGAGCTGGTTTTTGGATTAGAGTTAGAGCTGGTCTAAAATTTTATAACTAAATGCTGTTTTGATAAAAATCAAAACTTTGCACTTTTATTTCTAATAAATATTGAAAATAATATTTAAATAATTTTAATTAAAATTTTAAAAGCTTGAAATAAGCACTTTGATATAGTTAAAATGGAGCATTTTAATTTTTGGTTCAAAACAACAATAACAATAAAAAGCATATCTTGGATTGATCTAAAACACATTTTTTTGAAAATTCCCTTTCATAGGAAATGTAACATGTTTCTATTTTAATAGAAATTCAGAAGAAAAATAATGAAAAATGTCAGCTGTTCATGGGGCAGAAACTCTGAGGTTCAACCAGCTTAATTAGATTAGATAAGACAGAACAGTTAGCAAAGGGCAAAAAGGCATTTATCAGACCCTCAGCTTTGAAAGACAGTGGCAAATGGAAAGAAACTCACCTGGATATAGGATGTATTTGAGACGCCTGGAACTCTTTGGAGGCAGTAGGTTCCCTTACATATGACATTGTCTACAACAAGTAACAAACTTTGCTTCCTGCTTTAGTGGAGAGTTAGTTATCTAGAGGGAAGTAATTAGGGAGGGGATGAGGGGAACAAGAGGAGCTTGGTAAGAGCCCTGGGAAAGCTTTGTTTCTGAAAGATTTAACAGAAGGTTCAAATTTGACATGTTCTATTTGAAACATTCATCGATTCATAGATATTAGGGTTGGAAGGGACCTCAGTAAATCATTGAGTCCGACCCCCTGCCCCAGGCAGGAAAGAGCGCTAGGGTCAGGCAACCCCAGCCAGGTGCCTGTCTAGCCTCCTCTTAAAGACCCCCAAAGTAGGGGAGAGCAGCACCTCTCTTGGAAACCCATTCCAGATTCTGGCAGCTCTTACCATAAAGAAGTTCTTCCTGATGTCCAACCTAAATCTGCCCTCCGTCAGTTTGTGGCTGCTGTTCCTAGTAACACCAATGGGTGCCATGGTAAACAGAGCATCCTCTATTTTTTGCTGCCCTCCCTTGATGAGTTTCACCTCAGTTTGACGGTAAACTAGACAGGTGCTGCTCTGAGTTGAATTTATTTGTTTCTTCTTTGACTTCAACACTCGGTCACAGTGGAGGGCTCTTTTATTGCTTAACATACAGCACCATTACAATACCCCATTGAACCTGTGCCCTTGAAATCAATAAACATTTATGCCAAGTGAGGACTGAAGGATTGAGCACATTAGGTACACTTCTTTCCCCTTAACTCATGTTTTTTTTCCTCTTGCTGCCACTTCAGTGCTGTGTATGGATAATCAAAGTAGCTTAAACTTGGGTGCTGGTAGCAATCTAGTAGTGGCAGTGCTCAGCTCAAGGTCCAAAAGCTGGCTGGGTAAATGTTAAGGTGGTGAGTCTGCAGAGCTCTGTGCTGCCATGGCTACTAGAACCAGAGTCCGCTAGTTTAAAACTAGCTTGGGTATCTTCACATAGCACTGTGGTCATAACAGTATATAGAGACTCCCTCCACTGGTGATACGGTATGTTCTAAAAGGGCTTGCATTTTAAATATCATCCGCATTTTTTGCATTAGGATTCAGTAGAAGTCACTGAAAAGTCCAACCTGTTGAAACAATGAGGATATTTACTCAGAAAAAGAAATGAGGAGCCAGATAGATGTATAACAGCTGATAATGTGTGAAGTACCAGACAGGATCTATCTCAGACTGTACCAGCAGTCTTCTGAGCAATCAACACAGCACGTGTGCTACATACTATATTCATGGGATTATTTAACTTGCAGTAAATGTATTGTGATGTGGGGGAGAGCCTCCTGTTGCTCTATGTAATATTTTACTTGCAGCATAACTGGACTTGTGTGAATCCATGAAAGAAAAAAAAAAATCTCACCCCCAACAGTCTTCCCTGATTCCCAAATCAGCAGTAAATTTGAGATTCAGTCTACATGTTCTAACTGAATGTCTCATGGGCTAACCAGTAGTCATATAAATGACTAGCAGTAACCAGTAGTCATATGTATGAATGGAAGCAGTATTTCTTACGGCCTCTTAAAAATTTCCTCTGCAATAAGCCAAATCATCTTGGGCAAATGCAAACTTATTTGCTAGCCCCCTGCTTTTATTGTCTCACTTGCAGATTCTGATATCTTAAGTTATGCAACTGGAACTCTGCTCCTGTAGTATTTATTGCTTTCCATCATCTGATTTCAAATGGCTTTACCTTATCACAGGGCAGGATTGGTCCAGCATATTTCTACTCTAGGTACTGGCCCTTTTAGGGATAAACTGGCCGTGTCTACATGAGACGCTACTGTGCAGTCATTACTGCACATTTATTTAGTACTTGTATAAACAAATACTAAGTGAACATGCAGTAACCCGGGCTACTGCTCAGAGCACTGACAAACAGCTTTTTTAAGATGCTGACCGTGCAGTAGCCTAATACTACTATGCAGTAGCGTCATGTCATGGTTTTTGCCGTGTAACGCTATTGCACACTAGTATTGGGCTACTGTATAGTCAGCGTCTTGGGTAGATGCAGCCAGTGCGCAGGGATGGCAGGGGGTCGTGTGGCTATGAATGGGAAGGGGCCAGGCTATAACAAGGCTGAATGGGACTCAGAATGAGTGTAGTAGCAAGGGAACCAGCCAAGGGAAGGCCTGGGCAGGGAAACCTGGTGGTGGAGACTGAGGAAGGGTTGGCATGAGGGACAGGGTAGGAGGCAGCATAGGGGAAGCTAAAGCAGTGTTTTGAATGCTGTGGCTATAATTAAATTCTCTGGGCAGGGGCCTGAGTTACGGTACTTGGCCCCAGGGGGGAAAGAAGCTTTCCTCATTTAGAGGCAGAATGACTGTTTAAAGACTAAAACTAAGGGGAAAGGAATTCAGCCTAGCAGTAATCATTGTGTTTTCCATCTAGGCTTCCTTTTCTCCAAAAGAGGAGGACTTAGTTGGTGTGGCTGCAGGCTAAACTCAAGGCAAGTTGGATAAACTGAGGCCTAGATCTGCTGATGCTAGATGAGGTAAGCTGGCTCTTCAGTGCTCTAAGCTTATCTGAAAAGTTGCTAGTATAGGAGTACAGCAATTCTCTGTACAAACAAAGTAAAACATGTGGAGATTTCCCACAGAGACCTGGGAGCAGGGCTGGGATAGGAGGAGACTTTATCCTTGTTCCCAGCATTATCATGATGTGATAATCATTTTGCCTTTCACCAATCAGTCTGTTACAGGATTGCTCTATTTGTTTGAAAAAAAATAGGAAGCACTTGAGAACGTGGAGCACAGTTTCTGGGTTTGATTAGACTAATGAAACTTCATTGCAAGTAGTTCAAATGCCCCTGCTTTTGTTGTATAGCTAGCTCGTATACTGAGGACTCAGTTATTATGGGCTTGAATTTTATTTAGGAAAGTGAAAGTTTTGTTCTTTAAGTGATTCCAAAATGAAAATGTGCTGGCAAATGAATTGCATCGTAGACTTTTTTGAGGGAGAGGGGTGAACTTTCTGGTATTTGTTTTCTGTTCCTGTCCTTTCTCAGCCTTGCCCTCTGCCTCTCCCTAGGAGAGGTGATGAGTGGATTATTTATTAAATAATAGGGGTGGAGAGTAACTGAAACTATTGTGGTATTTCATATTTCAAAATGTGCTATGGTGTGGTTGAAGTAGTATTACCACAGATGTTGCCAGCCTCAACCAGTGGTGATTAGCTCATGATGTCTATGGGTTTGCAAAATAACTAACTCACATGCAATCCTATCAGTTGAGAGGGGACTTCTGACATGACCACTCTGGTGCTAGAGCAGAAGAGCTGTTAATAGGAGACAACATCAGCCAGAAAGCAAAGAAAGCCAGAGCTAAATAAAACTACACTGGACTTGAGAGAAAGCATGATAGTCTAGGTTGACACTGAGTAGGATATGGAGCTTAAAACTTGATCTGCAAAAAGCCCCATAGCTGGTTTTAATGACCATGGAGTATAATTGGTGTTCTGCCTCATTTGAAAGCTGGCGTTTCCTAAAGAATGGGTCTAATAACATACGTGGTCACTTCCTCTCTGTGATCAAGAGGACTCAGCTTGATGACTCCATGCATTTTCTCAAATGCTAGCTCAGCAAGACATGGCTCAGCTCATGCGCTCACTTAGCATTGCAACCCAGTGTATTTATAAGTTAGTCAGGCCCTTTGGAGTTGATCATTGTTAGGAAAAGTATGTCAAAATGTGCTGATGTTGGCAGTTGAAGCATCAGAACGCCTGTGCTATGCAAGTGCATTTAGCTGGGAAACACAGGAGGCGACGAGGGATATCTTGAATGCAGAAGATAGCAGCTCTTCTATATTCACTGGATAACAATCTACTCATATTTTTTATCTTTAAGATGGAAAACAGGAACAGGAGATGGGTTGTGGGTTGAGGGAGATGTAGGTGGATTGAGGGAGAGAGAGGCACAGCCTGGAGGAGGCAACAAAGAGGCAGTTTTGCTCATGTAGCTGCAGTAACAGCTCTTTCAAGGAGTCTCAGCTGAGTTTTGCAAGCATAGAGTTCTCTCTTATTGCCACCTGCCATGTGGTATATGAAAGAGTCAGCCTGAAGCTCCCCTATTGTGTATGCATGTCCTGGGAACTGGTCAAAGATTCTTCCAGATTTGTGTCTCTGTGAAAACACAAAAGAGACTTGTTCAAATCAAACCTCATAGAAGAGTAATTTCTACTCTCAAGTTGCTCCTGAGATCCAAATGCAGTAAACCTGAAACTACAGCAGTTTCAATATGAAGTCAATTATCTGTGTGTAGCAAATTAAAATTAGGCACATTCTCTAGTCTGGGAATTTATCCTAATAGAGAATGAAATTTGCTTCCTATCAAAGCGTAGTTCGGCTCTCCTGGGTATAGGATCAACACTCTTCAGTTTTGGAGAAGAATTTGTTTGACAACCACAGAAAAACCTTTCTGTAATCCAGCTTGGGAACTTTTTTTGAAGTGAGATGGCACAGGCTTAGCTAGTTTGAAAAAAAAAATGTATGAAAGTCTAACCCCAGTGAATTTGATGGGGGAATTTCAACTATAGATGTAGAGGTTCACACAAATGTTGCACTTAATAATGAAGTCAGAGATTCTTATTTCTCTGTTTCTTCTTTGTGGAACCCAACAAGAATAGGAGCAGCTGAAATGGAGAGAGTAAGTGAAATCAGTGGACTTAAAATAGAGGTCCTAATGAACTACATGAACCTGTATATGGGTCAGAGTTTATTCCAATGGCGTTCAAAAATAACTGCTTTATTTCTGGTTGGAAGATGGAAGCCGAGGAAACAGCATGATGCAGCGGCTGCAACCATAGACTGAAAAGTCAGAGACCAGTAGTTTTTTTTTTTTGTCTCTGGTTTTGCATTAACTGGATCTGTGACTTCTGGAAAAACATCTTGCTTCTCTGTGCTCTTTCCCTTCCCATCTCTTTGTCCATCCTATTTACCTTGTTAGGAGCTGGATATTTAACCAGCTCTGTCTGTGAAGTGGTTAGCACTGATACTTGATTTTCAGTTGGGTCTCTAGATGCTGTGTGTGTGTATATAGGTGTATGTGTATATGTATATATGTGTATGTGTATATAAATAAAAAAAATTAATTGTCACTATGTTGCCCCTTTGATGAACAGAGAGATTCAAATAAAAAGTGTGGAGAGAAGTCACCTAAAACAAGCTGATAAAAAACCTTGTGAACAGAGATTCCCTTCCTCCCTTAACTGCCTCCATTTATATTCCAGAAGGACAAAAATCCCTCATACCCTTCTGGAAATAATGCATGAACCACTGGAGGAGTGAATAGTTTCTACACGTGCTGTGTGGATCAAATTCTTTTGAGACTTATTATTCCTTGGCTCTGAAAAGTATAGCTTGTGTTTCCAATGGCTTTGACAGAATTTTCAGAAGTTGTCAGAATTTCTTTCCATGCTATGATTGAGTCCAGAGGGAAGAACTTTGAATCCATAATGCACTAGGTAGTGCTTATTGAATTGGAGTGCTTGCTTCCTGATACTGCACCAATTATTTTACAACCCATAGGACCACTGATCTTGAGCCTGTCAATAAAAAGTACATCATAATGAACCCAATGGCACTGGATTCACCCTTTAATTTTTCAGTTTCTCCCCTTCTGGCAATTGGAGAGACAGACGAGGCACTGGAGGAAGACATGAAGGATAAAGCATTAACGATGTTGGAAGAAGTATGTTGTGCATTCTGGCAGAACGACAGGTCTGGGGGTAAAAGCTGTGCAGAAGTAGCTTTGCATTGCTGCATCTACTGTGGACTGACTTGTGGCTTCAGATCAGTGGCTCTCAACTAGAGTGTTGCGAGACTGCCTGGTGGCGGGCAGGTAAAACCGCCCCATGTGCAAGGTGTCTGTAGCACACCCTCAGTCCTGCTGCATTTTTGCTCTCTGAAGACCTTAAAGCAAACAGGGCCGATTTGGGCTGTAGTCCTTTCCAGTCCAGCCCTCCCCATGCTCCTCCTGGAAACAAAAGTACTTGGAACAGTTTCACCACATGCTTCTTTTTGGGAGGAGTGTGTGGGGGATGGACTGGGAAGGGTGAAAGTGAGTACCAGCTCTGTTTGCCCCAGGCTCATCGGATAACCTGAATGCAGTCCTTCCTGGGCTGGCTGCACAGCAAATGCCTGGGGCAGTTTTAACTGGAGGTGGCATCCATCTGAGAGCACTGAGGGAAGGTGAGGCAGGATCAGCAGTGGTTCTTGATGGGCGATACTGCCACATCCATAGGGGTGGGAGGGTGGCCTGACTTTGAAGAGGTTGAAAACCACTTTTTAGACACACCATGAACACCACTTTTGCCTCACTCTAGCACTCATTTTGGTACAGACATACCCAGCTGGTTTGAAACTAGCTGGCATGGGTACTGCTAGCAATTGTAACACAGGGCTTAAGGTATGCTATAAAACATATCCAAGACACTGGGTAAATAGTCAGCCAGCTATTCGGCTACTTCCCAGGCTATTACAGCTGTAGTGCAAGCAATACGCGTGCTGGCTTGGATATGTCTGCAACTGCTGCGCTGTTGCCTTTGCTCCAGGGGGAGGTCTCTTGCTGGGCTGAACTGAATCTCCACGTGTTCTTTTTTTTTCATGCCCTATGTCTCCTCTGGTGTGGGAAGTGAGTAAGCTTACTGTTGTGCAGTTGCCAGTGTGGTCCCGATAACAACTACAGAGCTAGAAAGAGGACCTCCTTATGAATGTGTTGTCCGAGGTACAATCTAGCTGGCTAATGCAGAAGACACTTCCAAGCCAATGACCCCACCTCCTTTGCGCCCACCCTGCAACCCTCGTGCCTCTAGGCTTCTGCTTTAACAGATTCAAAGCCTGCTTGTTTTCGGCTTTTGTTTCATATGTTTTCATCTGAGTATGTGCTGTACTCAAGTGCTTTGCTGAATAGGAATGGGCTTAAGCATTGAAATTCCTTTAAGTTTTATGCCCAAGTGGGGGGCCTTAGACTTGTTTTCCTGTCTCTTGTCTGCTGATTAATCTTTCCCCTGGAGTATAATTTTTACCCTGTCTTCCTTTAACTAAAATAAATGGATTCATATCTATTTTTCTGTTCTCATCCTATTCTCTGGTGTAGTCTGCAAGTCTGCATTAGCCTTATATAATATGTGTGGATGTGTATGCTCTTTTTTTTAAACAAAAAACCCAAAGCTACACAACATAAAGGGAAACCTGAATGGAGTGTGAAATGTTCCTAGCAAGAATAGAAACAGATGTAAAAGTGACAAAAATCCCTTCCTAAATTGTGCGACAAACAAATGAAAATCCACCCACCCATTAAGTGCTACAGCTCTGTGTGATATTTCACACGTTTGCTATGTATGTGAGATGACTCTGTCACAGATGCTCTTGTCTTACAGCAAATCCACTGTAAAGAATCTAAGCTTTACTCGTCCTTCTGTTCCCATCCCGAGAGGGGGAGACAACCCAGTGTGGTTCTCTTTAAGTAGAGGACTCTGATTTGGGTGTCACAGTCCACCTGAATTTCAGTCTCAAAGCTGAAAAGGAAGGGAGACAAGGGTAGGAAGGTACAAATGCCAGCATCAATTCCTTGGGAAACATTAAGTCATTAAAGTGAACTTGGGATAAATTACATCTACTTCATTTAGTAGTATAAGGAGCCAATAAACAAATATACCCAAGTGTCCAACCCAGCTACGGGATCTTGGCTCCTTATTTTGAATTGCTGTAGTTATTTGAACGTGGAAAGGAAAGCTGGAAAAAGAACTTGGTATAAAGGCTGGCTAAGTAATGGTAATAGGCCACTACTATGGTAGCTTGCATTGCAACCTTCTCTGCCCCTAAACCCCTAGTGGCTTCCTCTTATACAAGGGCTGCATCCCAACACTTGCTGTGTGTCCAGTGGTGGAGTGCTCAGTCACAGAAACCCCCAGGTTAGGTTACAAAAAGTGCTGAGCAACTTCTAGACATGTTGGCAGGGAACTCCAAGGATGGGTAAAATGGAGGAAACAGCTGTGCACAGGGTGGACTTTGCTTGGGAGTCTGTGGCAGAGCACTTGGGTTAGTAATGGGGGTCCTGATAGTCTTCCTAATCGGGGGGGGG
>NW_017729016.1:8538750-8540972 GCF_001723915.1 Gavialis gangeticus
AACTACTTCACAGTTAGGGCGGCTAGGAGCTGGAACCAACTTCCAAGGGAAGTGGTGCTGGCCCCTACCCTGGGGGTCTTTAAGAAGAGGCTGGATGCCTACCTGGCTGGACTCATTTGAGTCCCGTTTCTTGTTTTTGGGGTTTTTGTTGTTCTCCCGCCCTGGCGGGGGGTCGGGCTAGAAGATCTACTAGGTCCCTTCTGTCTCTTAATCTATGAAACTATGAAACTATGATATGGCAGAAGACCAGCTTGGCTCAGCAAATTTTTCAGTAAGCTAAAACACAAAAAGGAAGCTTACACAAAGTGGGAATTTGGACAAATACCAAAAGACAAGTATAAGAGTATTTCTTGGGCATAGAGGGAAATTAGGAAGGCCAAAGCATATTTGGAGTTGCAGCTAGCAAAGAACATGGGTAACGAGAAAGGTTTCTACAAGTGTTAGCCACAAGAAGATGATCAGGTAAAGTGTGGGTCCCTTACTGAATGGGGGAGGTAACTTTGTAGCAGATGATGCAGAAAAGGCTGAAGTACTCGATGCCTTTTTCACCTCAGTCTTCACAGGCAAGGTCAGCTCCCAGACTACTGCATCTGGCAGCATAGTTTGGGGAGGAGGTGAGCAGCCAACTGTGGCAAAAGAACAGATTAGGGACTTAGAAAAAAATTGGACATGTACAAGTCCATGGGGCTGATTGTGATGTACCCAAGGCTGCTGAGGCAGTTGGCCGAAGTGATTGCAGAGCTGCTGACCATTATCTTTGAAAGCTCATGGTGATTGGGGGAGGCCCTGGACAATAGGAGAAATATACTGCCCCTCTTTAAGAAAGGGAAGAAGGAGGTTCTGTGGAACTACAGACTTGGGGGGCGGGGCACATGACCTCTGAGGAGAGGCTGAGGGAGCTGGGTTTATTTAGTCTGTAGGAGAGAAGATTGGGTGGGGTGGGGGGGAAGAAGATTTAATAGCAGCCTTCAACTACATGAAGGGTGCTTCGAAAGAGGATGGAGTTAGCCTGTTGTTAGTGTGGCAGGTGACAGAACAAGGAGCAATGGTCTCAAGTTGCAGTCAGGGAAGATTAGGTTAGATATTAGGAAAAACATTCTCACCAGGAGGGTAGTAAAGTACTGGAACAGAGAAGTTGTGAAATCTCCATCCCTGAAGGTTTTTAAGACATAGGTGGACAAAGCCTTGGCTGGGATTATATAGTTGGGGATGGTCTTCTTTGAGCAGAGGGTTGACCTAGATGACATCCTGAGGTCCCTTCCAACCCTAGTTTTCTATGATTTTACATATGAAGAAAAACAGTTTGCATGAATCCCAGAAAATCAGAAATGGAATTTTTCATAGCTCCTTTTGTTAATTGAGTAGTATTTTTCTCCTCCACATCTTTCCTTGGCCAAGGCTGGGTCATGCTGATAGAATGGCGTATGGTGTTCTTGGACTAGAAAGTTTAAGCAGTTACACTTCTGCCATAAGAAAAGCTTATATTATAATGCAACTGTAGCTCTCCTCTGTTGCCTTCTATCAACTCAATATCATGTCCAGATGAGTGCGCCTGTGCCTCTTGCCCCATCTCAAACCCCTTTGAGACAGGGCTACAGGCATGTGCAGGAATGAAAAAATGTTATCCAGGTGTCTAAAAATAAGAAGTTAAAAAAAGCGGGGCAGGGCACCGGAGGCTGAGGTCCTGCACAGGGACTGCCAGAGCATCTCTGTGGTTGGCCCCTCACCTGCTGAAACAACATGCTTCAGCACCACGGCTCCAGTGCCAGTAAGTAAGGGGTCGGGGGGGCTGGAGGAGGAGGGAGGGGATTATGGGGGGGACCCCCACCGGCCCCGCCCACTCCTCCAGCCCTCCCATCCCATCCCTGCTCTGCCCAGCCCCACTCCCTGCCTGCCCCCCCCAAGCCCCTGATCCCAGCGGTGCCTTGTCCCATCCCCCCCAGCCTCCCGAGACTCATCCCTGATCCCTGCCCCCCCCCAGCTTCCCTAAAGTAAAAAACAAAGCAAAAAAACCCCCAAACCAGCACTTATCCGCAGTCCAACTACCATCAGAGTCACTGGGGCGTTGCCCGCACAGCATGGGGCAGAGGTACAGCCCCTGCTGCCCTGTGCTGTCTGGAGGGACTCTGCCAGGAGCCCCTGGAGCACCCCCAGTCCCTGCTTTAGGGAAAGTAGAGGCTTTTTTTGATGTTTATTTATTCATGTTTTTTAAAGTGATGGTA
>NW_017729016.1:8541409-8543878 GCF_001723915.1 Gavialis gangeticus
TGTGTAGTGGTCTTTTGTTTTAGTCATGGAGGAATATGGATTTTGGGGTATTATACAGAGTGACTTTGGGATTTCTTTATCAGGGATTTTTCAGTTTTCCAGTAGGAAACACCAGACTTCCTGCTAGGGAGGCAAGTGTTAGGACCCTGCCTGCTCAGAGTTGGCATCTTGGACCCAGCTGAAGGTGGTTGATCTCCTGGCCAGTTGGGGCCAGGAGGACGTGATTTGACAGTTCAAAGCAGGCCAGCACACTGGGAACATCTTCTGGGTGATAGCTGCCAAGATGGCTGGACAGGGGCATATGGTAGTGCTACACAAAGGCCAACCCTGCAGCCACAGCCTGCTGGCAGCTGGCCCAGAGGAACAGATGCCTCTATTGGCTGTGAAGTCCCTATCTGGGTCTGGCAGGTGGCAGCAGGTCACAGCCAGGCAGCAGCCCCCACTGCCAGACTGCTGCAGTGGGTAAAGGGTGCAGGGAACTCTCAGGGGTACTTCAGCAGTTCATCTGACACAAGGGGTAGTGTCCCCAGGTACCAGCTGGCTGGGCCGCAGAAGCTCCTGAAAGTGAGTAGCCCTGAGCTACTTGCCAGGGCAGCATTTTGTATGGATGGGGCCAGGACAGGGCAGCTTTTTATACTGCTGGGGACAGCACAGGTGCTGGCCCTGGGCTCTAGCTCTCCCTGGCTGCAGATCCAGGAGGAGTCAGGCAGGGTTATTTTGCCCCAAGTGGCACAATTTGCTCCATAACAAAGTACATGTCTGAGCATGTGTGCTGAGGCAAAAAGCTCAAAATTTGCACCACTTCTATTTGAGCTGCTGCAAGTACATGTGCTTGCATGTGTGGACACACCCTGTGGGGTTAAAGTGTTTTTTCTGTTTTTCATCCTTTCAAAGTCTTCTCCTTCTGGGGTTTTATGGTGAAATAAAAGGAATGGTCAGTAGATCTGCTTACTTTGGACTGGAGCAGGTGTTAGGTCAGTGATAAATTTGCTTGCCCATAAAGAATAATTGGAAACCTAATACCTGATTTGTTTAATGGGAAGATGGGGGAACAGTAAATCTTGAAATGGGATCTTAATGAGTACAAGAGGGCAGTAATTAATGATCTAATCTAAAGGAAATGGAAGGTTGTGCAATCCAAAAGATATATGCTGTGTAAACTACCCGGGTTCTTAGGGCTGCACAATTTTGAGCTTAGAAATGTAGATGCATCTTGAAAACTCCAATACTGTGCAGATGTCTATGGAGCTAAGAGTAAAACTGCCATCTGGTGAAGCAGAAAGGCAGGGCAAGATTGAGAGCTGCATGTTTTTCTACATTGGAGGAAAACCTCTCTAAGTAGTTAGATCTCTGCAAGGTAGCTGAGAAAGTAAAAGTCTGTTTTTAACATGGTAGATTCACTGGGTGCTGAAACAGCAGCTAGACCTCGCCTTTTACAGTTTTGCCTGGGATTGGGGCTATTAGATCTATGTAAGTGCAGGTTCTTTACCTGCACTCTTGCCTTCCTTACCACTTTCTGAGGGGTGACAGGTAGACCCTTTTTGCAGTGCATTGGAGATGTGTGATCACTGTATACTTTGCACTGCTCCAGGTTTTAGAAAACCATCTTCCTCTTTCTCCACTGCTATGGGGGAAATGATGAACAGAAAGACCATCAACTTTATCTCAGCATGGGACCTCATTGAATAAGTAGTTCTGACTTGGGCTGTTACTAGCATGGGACATGCCGGTACTAGAGTAGTTCCTTTTGAGTCTCAGCTGGAGATGCCCATTATGTGCAGAGAGATGTTAGTCTGAAGTCAAGTAGAAGGCAGGGTAGATTTGCACCTGACAGACCTGATGTAGGTGCTCATTATGTGCCTATAGTTACCAGATACCTTATGGAGTGTCTTGGCATAAGTATAAAAATGATACCCTGACCTCCTGCTTAAATGACATTCAGTTTAGGTAAAGAATTCCTGCAATTTCTGTTGGGTGTGCTGTTTTTCTTTGTTTTGTGCCTTTGTGTGCAGAGGTTATTTTCTATCCTTGGGGGACAAGATATAAATTTAAGAAACAAAGATGCCAGCCTGCAGACAGATATGCAGGCAGAGATCTTCTCAAACTTCATAGTTTCATAGTTAGTAGGGTCAGAAGGGACCTGAGCAGATCATCAAGTCCGACCCCCTGCCATGGCAGGAAAAAAAGCTGGGGTCAAACGACCCCAGCAAGGTGATTGGCAAGCCTTGTCTTAAAGACCCCCAGGGTAGGAGCCAGCACCACTTTGCTTGGAAGTTGGTTCCAGATCCTAGCTGCCCTGACAGTGAAGTAGCGCCTCCTGAAGTCTAATCTGAATTTACCCTCCTGCCAGCTTGTGACCGTTATTTCTAGTCACTTCTGGTAGTGCTCAAGGGAACAGGGACTCCCCCAATGCCTGCTGGTCCCCTCTGATTAGTTTGTAACAGGCCACTAGATCCACCGCCCTCAGTC
>NW_017729016.1:8544451-8544774 GCF_001723915.1 Gavialis gangeticus
GTGCCGCATAGAGGGGGAGGATCACCTCCCTGGACCTGCTTGAGATGCATCTGTGGATGCATGACAAGGTGCGGTTGGCTTTCCTAATTGCATCCCCACACTGCCTGCCCATGTTCATCTTGGTATCAATGATGACTCCAAGATCCTTTCTGGCCTCTGCACTGATGAGAAGGGAGTTCCCCAGCCCGTAGGTATGGTGCCGGTTCTTCCTCCCCAGCATCACCTTGCACTTGTTAGTGCTGAATCCCATCCTATTCTTGTCTGCCCATCCCTGTAAACTGTCTAGGTCCGATTGTAGCCTATTCCTTCCTTCTAGCGTGCCC
>NW_017729016.1:8549774-8568699 GCF_001723915.1 Gavialis gangeticus
GTGATGGCCCCTCCCTTCCATTGGGGGTACGCCTCCTTTTTAGCTAAAAGACATTCCCGGATGCTTTTGCTGAGCCATGGGGGCTTTTGTGCCCTTCTGCTCCCTTTGGGCTTGGAGGATCGTGTCCTTAAGGAGCGACCACTCTTCTTGGACACCTGGCTCCCCTCCCCTCTGGGACCTCAGTGCTTCCCCGACTATTCTCCTTAGTTCATTGAAGTCCACCCTTCTGAAATGTAGGGCTGCTGCCTTGCTGCAGGCCTTTGCCACCTTGCGTTGGATGGTGAATTCCAGCAGGCGATGATCACTGTCGCCCAGGTGGTCGAGCACCCACAGCCCCCTCACCAGATCACCCGTGGCCAGCACCAGGTCCAACAAGGCGTCTCCCCTGGTGGGGCTGTGCACCTTCTGGGTTAGATGGAGGTGCTGCATTTGTGCTAGGAACCTATGTGAGTGGTCAGACCTGGCTGACCAGAGGCCATTACTAGACTGCAATTCACTCTAAGAAGATGTGTAGTTGTTATGGGCAGGTGGTTTCAGACCCCATATACAGACAGGAAATAATTTTGTGGGAAGACTGAGATAGACAATTTAAGATACTGTTTGTGGCCCTTCTTATTCTTTGAGAAATAAGAGGAAAATGGATCTCTTTAGTGGTAGAAAAATTGAAATCCTCAGTTTTTGAGGAAAAAACAATTTAGCTTCTGTCTAATTTACAGCTTGTCTTATGCTCCCTAGGTGTATTTGCATTACTTGAATAAGGGCCAAAATCAAAGAAAATGATCTGTTTTTATTCTACTGGTGTATGTTATTTCACCATATCTATTTTTTATGAGTAAATATTGTATTCTGTTTTAGTTTTGTTTAAGTTGGCACAATGTATGACTTTGAACTGGCACAATGTATTGCTTTCTTTTACCAATAACCATGAATTATAGTGTTGTTGTTATATATACATTATTGCCAATTTTGTTGTATTGTTTTAGTAAAAGCTGTAAATTAAGTGCTGTTGGGTTGGGTATTAGGTTGTAGAAGTCATCCCTCTACAGCTTGTATCAATTGATTAAGCATCTGGGGACTATTCAAAGGGAGGCTGTCCTCGACTTACAACATTTCGAGTTACAATGTTTTGCACTTACAAGGTTGATAAATTGACACCCTGTTTCAACTTTCTGATGTCAGTTTTGACTTTACAATGCTTGATCCCATGTGATGCCACGCCAGTGAACAAGTTTGCTGCGTCGCCCATCTCCCTGGAGAACATCTGTCCAAACTTCCTTGGACACTTTCTTAAAGAAAGTAGACAAGACTACAGAAAAACCTGTAGCCAAGACTCCTGAGAAGACTCCAGCCAAGAACCCTTCAAAAAGTCCAGCAAAGTCACCTCAAAGAAGTCCTTTGATTGCTATTTACAATATGGATACATTAATGTAGCTATATTACTCATCTATAATTGATCAAATACCCTATTTTCACCGAAAATACCCCAGAATTTTGTATGGGGCCTTGGCCCAGGAACCAATCCCCCATTTATAACATTGTTTCTTATGAGAAAATTGGTTCCGAGTTACAATGTTTCGACTTAAGTGGTTTTCAGGAACCAATTGTGTCATAAGTCTGAGGACTGCCTGTATATGGATGTGATCATGCTGAAGTACTGAAATAAAGGACAGTAAAATGCTGGCTAGGGAAAGGGAGTTTTCAGAACCTTTCTTAAACCCTTTGCTCTGTGATGAAGAAAACTGACAGACATTTGCATGCTTTTTAAATGCATGCTAACAGAAGAATAAGGCAGGATTCATGGAGCCATATAGCAGTGGGAAAAATTTTGCCAAGTTGTACTGATAGTCATGGGGTGGAGGGCACATTGAAAGCATGTCCTGCAAAGGCCGAGCTTAGCCCCTGGCAGCTAAGCACAAGGCTGTTTTGGGTATTCTCTCTTTGTTTCCCAGACTGCAGCTTGTCTCTTATCAAATAGTTGTGATGACAATTTATTCCTTGCACTGGAGATGTCTGAGGGGCTTGCCACTTCCTATAGGAAAATTTGGAGTTGTTACTGTTTGCAAAGTGTTTTTTTGGAGATAAAATGCCATTACATACCAGCTTGTTTCATCCTTACACACCAGCAAGGCAAGCAATCATAAAATCAAGTAGTGACCATGTTGGTTTGGTGCATACAATCTCCATTCTACCCACTTATCCATTACATTAGTCTTCAGTTCCAGTATTAATGCAAATATCATCTTTTTTCATGTAAAGTATTTCACTGAACACAGAAATACATGAACACAGAGGGTTGTCACTGAATTGCTATGCCCAGGCTTCAGGTTCTGAGATGAACATGGCTAACTCTTCTTGCATAGTATCAAAAGCATGCCCAACCTTAGCAGGGCATAGAGCTGACATTGTTGGGACATGTCTGTTTCTGTAACCAAGAGGATAAAGGCTAATGTCAGATCCATCTACCTTTGGCTCCTGAGCCAAAATGACCAAGTACCCATTTATGGCTCGACTGATTGAGGGCAGCCTTTGACCTTAATCTGGGCAGGGGAGAAATGGGAATGGAAGTAGCTTGGGCATTGGACATTACTTTCACTTGCCAGACTTAATAGTAGACTTATAGAGGGGAATGACCTGTCTAGCATTAACTCAGGAGAGAGCTGGGAGTGAGTCCCAGCTTGTTCTTTGGTCTTCTTCGGAAGTGATACAGCTATAACTACACTGGAGTTTGTTGGGATAGGATAGTCATGCTAGCCCTCGACAATTGTCTGCGTGTTTCAGTTCAGTTTCCTGCACTTGTTCATTTGGGTGCTAACAATATTTGTAACAGGCAAAATGTTTTGGCAAGTGACTGAATCTCACCTTCCAAGCAGCTAAACTTCTGGGGGAAGTTACCTTCCAAGGCAGAGTCTGCTTGAACCTGGAAGATGTAAATAGCAGAAGCAGTTTAATACAGGACAACAGAAAGGAAGGCTCAAGTAAACTCTTTGAAGTCCTCTGGTAGATGAAATGGCTGTTTTGGTGCAAGGTGGGGATTCTTTGTGAGCAAATCTATTATTCTGTCATGCATTAAGAAAACATAGTTGACTTTACACTGCCCTGTATTTGCAGAAAGATGTGTTTGTTTGCTTTCCTGCCTTATAAATTCTTAGAGGAAGTGTCAGCAAGCATAGCACATAAGGGACACATGACAGAGTTTGAAAAGCAAGTCTGGGATTGACAGGAATTATCACTAAGCGGCAATCTCTCCCTGGCAAAATAAAATGCAAGTATTACAGATAGTTTAGCAAAGCCCTTACCTTCTTGGAGCAGTCTTGCCAATCAGTAACAACAACTATGTGCGGTAACAGAAATCTGGCTTTTCTAGGAACCTGATGACTCTGGCAATGAGTAGGGCCAGGTATGGTTATTAAAAAATATGCTGAAGTAGCACCATGAAGTAGTCATGAAAGGTTTCAGAAAGCATGGGGATAACTTGTCCCAGTACTGTACTGTCATTCTTATAGCATGGTAGGAGCTTAATTATCCTGGTGTTCTGGAAACAGCACAGAAACAATTGTGTGCTTATGTTTGGTGCTTTCAAAGAGAATTTGCTGCATATATGAGGTTTGACGCCTGGAGGAGCAAACTTCCAAGACATTGAGCTCTGATGGACCTGACTAGAAAGGATCATCAATATGGCTCATGCCTCATTCCTTGATTAGGAGTGCTATGGAGCTGTGTTCTAACCACAGGAAAGTTAAAAGGAGAGGTTTTTAGTATTAAACTGTTTCAAATTCCTTGCACATTGTCTTCAATAAAATATCTTGGGTGGATTTGCCATAACTGCTTTAGAAATGGAAAGCTAAAGTTCTAATGCTGCAAAGACCATTACTCATGTAAGTACTGTCATAAACTGCTCCAGTGGGGCTAGGCACGTGCAGAAAGTGAAGGCATGTGCTTATAGCTTTGCCTAAACACAAAATTTGCTGCTTTAAATTTGCCAGTATAGTTAACGCAGGAAAGTTATCCCCCATTATACTGCTATAGAGGGATAATTATTTAAATGAAAGGAACTGCACCTGTTCAACATAGTTATGTTGATATAGAAACTGTAGGTCAGCTTAGGTCTCTGTAGAAATGAAGCCAAAACAGTTCTGCCTGGTTGCTGGCACCAATGAAACCCCAACATGCATGCAGTGGTTTCATTATCATATAGATTAAGCAAAGTGAAACCCCCAACTGTTCCCTCACTGCTGGCTGAAATCTAGCCATTGCAATGACCATCTAGTACTGGAACTGAAAAGAATCGGAAGAACAAAGTTTTCCCTTTTTTAAAATTGGTTGACTTTATGAATGTGGAAGCACTCTGAGAAAAATTGGTCTCATCCTCTTGGTGACTTTCATTAGCTGAATTGCAATATAGTTGAAACAATTGCTACTATGTTAGGTGTAGACATTCAAAAGCCCATGGCTGAATCAATCGAAATTACAAAGTTTAGTGTAAGCGGTGTAGTTTAGATCAGTAGCAAACAATGCACCTTTGGTGATGGTGGGAGGCGGGGCAAATCTTAGACTGGGTTCTGCCATTTTTAAACCAGTATTTCCAGACTGAAATTCTGTTCTGTTGTAGGTATAGACCGGTTTCCAATCACTTGTACCAGTAAAAGTTTAATGTCTGTACCTGGCCTTAAAGCCCAAATAAACGGGATTAAGATTGTACGTAAACAGGTGGTTCCAGGAAGTAAGATCTACCTAAATTGGGAGCCTGTGCATGGGTACAGGTGCTGCAAAATGAACTCATAGTCAGAGAAATCCATTTGATTCTGTTCCTGAGGTGAGCTGGACAGAAGCTCCCTCTTATGCCTGAAGCTTATGGATCTTTGAAGTCTGCCATGGGTGATGACGATCCCTTTCATATGTTGCAGCTGTCAGATCCACAAGATATGGATCTAATATTGTACTCTGTTTAGTGTTTTAAGAAAGTGAGATGCACCAAAGAGATACTGGTGTAGTGCCTAGCCCTGTACAGTGCAAAGTTGTCATATAAAGTCTGCAGAACCTACAAGTTTAGCATGTGAATCTTTCCTGTCCAACAGGTCAAGATCGATGTGGCAGAATGATTGCTTACAGAGAAGCTTATCCCTCTGTGATTGAAATGTTTCCAGATCAAACTCTTGCATCTGAAATCTCTCACTCCTTTAAGAACTCTAGGTAATTGTACTTGTGAAATGAAGCCGCGTGTGAGGCTCAGCCCAGTGCATTAATATGTGGCCATCTTTTCTTAGTTGTTTCTTAAAATGACTCTTTTACTTCTGTGACTATAATATGAGCATCAAAACATTGTTACATCATCATCCATTGGTTAATATAAGGGATGTTAACTATTGGTTTGACATATTGTAACTAATAATACTCATATTCCTTGTTACCAGAAATTATAATTATTTTGGGAAAGTTTCTTTTAGAAGGAAGTAATTTTATTTCTACTGAACAGGGTCCAAGATAAATTAGGCTACAGGAAACTAACTTCAAGTGAAGCCTCTAATGCAAATCCACAAATGAAAGAAGGCTAACCTTCCATCTGGACATCTGGGTTGACTGAAGTATTATCTGATTATGAGACAGTGAGTGTTGTCCCTGAATTGCTCTGCCCAGGCAGAAGGTTCTGAGATGCAGAACATGATTTTCCAAAGGGGCTAGAAAGGTCCAGTGGGAGCTGAACACCAAACTCCCTTGGGACCAGCTGGATTATCTCCACTTCAAATAGTTTTGGTCAGTTCCTTGGTGTTTGATAACATGTTTTCCATTATTTAAGATTTGCATGATGGAACAAATTAATTCTTATAGGCATGATGAAAACAGTGATTATATCTAAGCTGTGGTTTTGGAATGCTCTAAGTTTGATATACTGTAGCATATGAGCCCTTTGACACTGAATTATGTTTTTGAATGACATATACTCCCCTCTGCAGCCCATAGAAGGATGGATGGAAAGCTTCACTGAGTGCTTTATCGGCCAGCTGACATTCTCTGAATGGTGGCTGATAATAATGTGATGACCTTGTGGTGAGGATAACACAGAGAGAAAGGCAGCAAAGAGGGTAATTTAGACTTGCAAGGACAAGGACAAAATATACAAATCATATTAGAGATGGAGAAATCCTCAGGCTTATGATGACAGTGTGTTTGTCATACATGATGTTATCACAAGATACTGTAGCTAGTTTATCTTGCAGTCTAATGCATAGACTAGGCATACCAGTTTAAAAAGCAATTCTGAAGAGCTTTAGGGAATTAATTTTGCCATGTGCTTAGTTCTTCTCATGACCTAAGATAACAGTGAAGACTACAGTGAATGTACTACATGTACAATCTACTGGCAACTGGTACTTCAAGTAATTTGTGCTTTCATTATTGATGAACAAGCAGGATTAGATTGTAGTACAGAAATGCAGTATTGGTGATAAGTAAGGCCAGATTTGTAGCTGGCTGTGGCAGTGCACCTTTGGGTGCTTGCCTCTTTAAGGGCTGAGGCAGGCAGCCAGAAGGTGTCTGATGAGGGTGGCCATTTTGAAACATAGGCTAGCCAGGCAGGGCCAGCAGTTGGCTGCTTGCAGCTGAAGGAGCAGCACCATCCAGCTCCCTTATGGCATGGAACATCCTGGAGGTAAGGGCAGGAACTAGGGGGATGGCTTGGACATTCCTGGTCCTGTGTGTGACCTAAAACTGCACCCTGCTAGGGTAGGGAGACCTGGTGGGACTGACTGTGGTGGGGCAGTCTCAACTAAATGCCAGGACTGCTAACTTCCCTGGTGCCAGGACTGCTAACCTCCTTAACCCCAGCCCCTACCATCTGGTGGGTAATTGTGAGAACTGTGGGAGTAGTGGGGCCAGGTGTGCCCATTAGTAGGTACCTGAGCCCAGCAGGGACAAAGGGTCCCAGAGGCCCCAGAGGGTATAGTGTTGTTGGGAAAAGTTATGGTGAGGGCGTACTTAGAGTAGGGTGCAATAAGAGGTACCTGAAAGACTGAGCACGTGGGGTTGCAGAGTAGGGCTACTTGAGTGGCTTGAAGGTTGGTACATGGGCCAACCCCAAGTGTGTGTTGGTGAAATTAGTTGCCCAGTTAGGGGCTTGGGGTAGATGCAGCTCAGTGTTGGTCTAAAGCTATGCCACGTAGAGTTGGGGACCTTGCAGGAACTGAAGTTGCTGCATGGTGGTACCAGTGAGAGAGTAGATAAGCCTGAAAGCCCTCGAGGGGTGGCTCAAGAGGAGCTAGGGCAGTGGAGTGTGGCCTGGGATGGGTGGTATGCAAGAGGCCCCTGTGAGAGGGGGCGGAGTGCAAGAGGCCCCCTGTGAGGTGGGGGTGGGATGAGTGTGAGAGTGAATGGAGCCCAATTATGGACTGACTTTGCTCCGGCCTCAGGCCAGGGGAAGTAATCAGAATCTGTATGCCTTCTGGGAGGTATGAGCCATGGTGTAGGGAAGGTTGGAGCAGTGGATAGCACCCCCTGGCATTGAGACAAGGAATGGGCAGCCTTGCACTAAATAAATCAAGTTAACAATCAAGTCATAGCAGGCGAGTTAGGGCAGGCTGCTCTAGGCGGGTGGGTGGGGCACTTTGGGATCCGGCCTCGAATTTGTCCCCTGTCACACTGGCATAAACTGGTGTAGCTGCATTGATGTTAGTGGAGAAATACCAGTTTATACCAACTGAGAATCTGAATGGTGGTCTTTGGTTTGTGTCAAGGTATACAAGTTCTGCTCTGCTAATGATCTTAAAGGACCACCCTCTCCGTAGAGTGTCAGTGTAAGGCACCATGTTGAACAAAAAGGTTTTATGTCAATAATTCTGCAAGTTCTGTGGCAGCAGGCCTTATACTGAAAATAGACTACAGAGTTGACCAAGCCAGGATTTTACTCTAGGGTTACAAAGATCACAAGCCAGTATGATGTCTCTGCTTCATTCGGGACTCTAAAAAGTGTGTAAATTGAAAGATGCTTAGGTACTCATCTTCAAGTATGCATGGAACCCTTTTCATTGATAGTGAGAGTTACTCATTAAATGCATTAGGAGAGTATTTTCCTTTTGATCCAGGAATTGTTTCCTGTTAATCTGAAGGTGGAATAGAGAAATGAAATGAGGCTAATTTTTAAGCTTTAAGCAAACATTACAGTAATGGAAAAACCCTCATTAAAATTTTGTCGGTGTAGAAAAAGTGATAGTTTTTCATCTTTTTAAATGGCAGACTTTTCAATACCTCAATGAAAAATACACCATTTCTAAAAGTAATACTTCTAATTTTTCTGTTTATTATATGTATGAGACTATTTGCGAAAGAATATTTATTAATTGTCTTGATTATTTTAAAGCTGGAATTTGCTGAATTGCATCATACAGCTGCTATAACACTAGTAATTAACAGGCATGACCCTTTGCATTTTTTTAAAGCTCATATTGTTAATATTCACAGTGTAATTTCCCTTGTTACCTTTTTCCGTGACAAATGTTTGTTATCACAAATATTGTAAAGTATGTAAGAGAAGAGTTACAAGAATTGGATTCTATTCTCCAGCGTGTCATTACCATAGTCTTCTTGAATATATCGGTTACCTTATATTTAAGAGGCCCTGTACTCAGTTGTTATTGCCTGCTTAAATTACCTCATCTGAAGAGAATTAATTGTATTTTGAGGACACTGAGGCTAGAGCAGGGAGGTGTGAAGTTCCTGTCTCCATCAGAGCACAACTCCTTCAATGAGATGAGGACTTCTTTTATGACTTATTTTTAAAACTGTAGTTATTGATGGTTACTGCATTGCTTAGTAGTGGCACAAACCTCAAAGACAAGCTTGTAAATGTACCTGAACAAACCTTGTCCTGTTTTTTTCTTGGAGGATCTGTTTTAATGGTTCCCAACTTTTTCTGGCCAATGAGCAACAATAGTAAACAAGCAATGTGCTGAGGATTGAGTTTTGCTTTCCCTGTCAACCTCGGTGTTAACTTTTCTTGTGGCAATGAGCAATATTGAAGGGTTTCATGGGCACAATATTGCGTGCAAGCCAAAGTAAGGGAATGAATGATCTACAGCAAAAGCTCTGTTATCCGGCACCTGTGTGGAATGGGGGGTGCTGCATAACCAAATATGCTGGTTACCTGAGAGGCTCAAATAGGTGTCTTTGCCTGTTTGGGCTGCTACCCCTCCTGCCGCGTCCGGTATGCCGCCACCCCTCACTGGTGTCAGTGTGCTGGGGACAGGGAGGGGGGGTCCCACAAAGGCTGCTTTGCCCTGGGCCATGCTCCAAAGTTGGCCAAAGTGGGACTCGGTGAAACCAGAAGTGGGACTTTTAAACAGGATGTCAATTCTGTATTTTAAACAGGATGTCAATTCCAGGACTTAATTTGGGTGCAGTCTAATGAAGAAGATACAGTATTGTTTGCATTCTTGCCATTAAATTTGAACAGCATGGGTGCTCCAAGATTTAGTAAGAGATTCTACGAAGCAGTGATATTGCAGAGAGAAAGTTAATGTTCCTCGGAAAATAAGGATGTTCATGTCCCAAGCACCTGGAGGACTGTTGATTCTGGTGAGTTACCAAGTAGACATGATGAGCAAATGTAATTTTTATGTGTTTTCTTACCAGTGTTAAAATCTTTTGCAAAACTTAGATCAAAGGGATTGAGCTTTTTGTTCTGAAAAAAGCATAACTGATAGGAGTTGGAATGAAGTACTTGAAGGCTGGATTAGATCTGTTAGGTTTGTGGCTCACAAAGAAAGGGAGAATGTTTGATTCATAGCTGTAGTGTCAACTTGACACTCTTGACTGCACAGGTAAGTCCCAAATGGAGGTGGGAGTGACAAGAAGTGTTAAATATATACTTTGCTGCTTCATTTCTGGAGAATTGTTAAACTATTGACACCTGCATGGTTGTAGAGCCAGATCCTCAGCTGAGGTAAATCAGAATATCTCCCAAGAATTACATGAGCTGAGAATTTAGTTCCCTAGTTTTTTGCTGAGCTAACTGTATGGGGCATCTACAGCAGACTCAGGAGGATTGATAGGTATGCTTATAAGTGCTGCATATTCTTTCTGACAGCTTGGTTTTAATTTAAGTTGAATAGCTAATAAAAAAAGTCTCCATATTGCTGAGTATTATTAAAGATGTTGCATATCTGAACAGCTGTGAAGAATTAGTAACGGTAAAAAGAAATTATAGGTAAAATCTAAAGGGAGTTTGTATATTGCTTCTACAACGTTGATATTAGGGTAAAATAAAACCCCAAAGACATATCAATAAAATATATTAATGATGTCTGGCAGTAGGTAGTAATTTAAATAAAATTAGCCTAACAACCTTAAAATATCAAATAATAAACATCTTCATACACTGGAGGCTCATTTCACATAATTCAGAAATAATATTAGGCACTCTGTATAATCACACTGCTTGAACATACAATGAATAGACCGTTGTGAAAACCAGGAAAATGTATTTGCTGTTTGTTCTATTGAATTTTATGCGGCACTGGTCAGGCCGCAGCTGGAGTACTGCGTCCAGTTCTGGGCACTGCACTTCAAGAGGGATGTGGACAGCATAGAGAGGGTCCAGAGGAGGCTACTCGCATGATCAGGGGACAGCAGGGCAGGCCCTATGAGGAGAGACTACGGGACCTGAACCTGTTCAGCCTCCACAAGAGAAGGCTGAGGGGGGATCTTGTGGCCTGTTATAAACTGGTCAGGGGGGATCAGCAGGCATTGGGGGAGTCACTGTTCCCCCGAGCACAGCCAGGAGTGACCAGGAACAACGGTCACAAGCTGGCAGAGGGTAGGTTTAGGTTAGACATCAGAAGACGCTATTTCACGGTCAGGGCGGCTAGCATCTGGAACCAACTTCCAAGAGAGGTGGTGCAGGCTCCTACCCTGGGGGTTTTTAAGAGGAGGTTAGATGAACACCTTGCTGGGGTCGTTTGACCCCAGTGCTCTTTCCTGCCATGGCAGGGGGTCGGACTAGATGATCTGCTCAGGTCCCTTCCGACCCTAGAAACTATGAAACTATGAATTGTAGATGGAAGATATTGGAGTGTATCTTTTGACTGTTGTCTATCACATCTTGCATTTGTTGTCTTTAACTGTAAATTTTATTGAGCAAGAGTGTGAAACAAAGAAAAGTGCATTTTAACACATTTATTCAGCATACTATGTGACAAAGTGGAAACTGAAACATTACCTGAGTGATTTAGTATATTTTGTCTTCCTTCTCAAAGGCCTTATCTGGAGCCAGGGCCTAAATTATGTTCCCAAGTGTTTTGTGCCCCTGGCTCCTAAGGGATTCCTGGGTCTGGGACAATTCACATGATGGACAAATTTGGAGATGGTTTATTCTCTGTGGCTGCAGGCAACAGGAGAAGGAGCAATGGACGTAAATTGCAGAAGGGGAAATTTAAGTTGTGCAACACCTACACACATGCACTGGATTGTATATTTGTGTGTGCGTGTGTTGATATGGGCAAGATGGCCCCTGTTGTTTTGGCCATGTGCTCATCACATGGCAAGCTGGGGCCTGTATGTGGGGAAAATATGTAAAAGCATCTGGCCTCATTGGCCAGAGGAAGCAGTGGATCCTGTGGGAAGATTGGTTGGGAGAAAGACTGAAATGTGACCCTCTCTGATCGGTCAAGGCTTGGGTAATGTCACAGAGGGGATATAAGAACTACTCACTACGGTTCTCTCTCTCTTTTTTTCCTCTGGGGGCTGCTGAGAGCTGCACTGATACATTGAGAGCCCGAAAAACTGATCCCCATGGAGGGGTCTCCCCCCCATTCTTTGTTGGAGAGGCAAGCAAACACTATTTGAAGGGAAAGCCTCAGGTAGAGGGACAGAAAGTCTGTTTTGGAGTTTGAGACTCCTATTCCCTCTCTTTCTTTTTTTTCCTTAAGTGGGTTAACATCATGAGGGTGTTAATCGCTGGAGCAAGCTGCCCAGAAATGGGTCCTGGCAGTTACTGGCTATACGAGATTTAAGTGGGATTAACATCATGGGGGTGTTAATCATAGAAATTAAGGGCTGGAAGGGACCTCAGAGCAGGAATGAAAGAGGGGTGTAGTTGCACTGGTGTGGGGAGCCCTGGATCTGCCCCTGGTTCAAGGAAATGGCAACAAAATGTGTTGCATTATAACACATCTAACAAACTCTCACTGTAAGGAACAGAAATCCGTAAGTGAAATCACTGAGGCTTACAGTCATTTTCAGGGCATGAAAGCACTTCTGCAGTTGAGCATAAATTTTAATTTTAAATACTTGTGTTCTTGATGCTTCAATATCACTACACCTTCGAGGTATGAAAGGCCTGTAAAGCCTGTGGTGAGGGGAAAATAGAAACTAACACTGTTGTAAAGTCCTTGCGGAGAGTGTAGCTGCAATGGGGGTATAGTAATAACAGAACAAATTGAGTATTTACATAATTCAGCTCTAACAAAATTTGCACTTCATTAATAAATGAAGATACAGGAAGGATGCTTTTGTGATTAAGAGACTGGACTGGACTAATTCAATTCCCACTTCTATCAAAGATTTACTATGTGACCTGAGAAAGTCATTGAATCTCCCTAAGCCTCAGTTCCTCATCTGTAAAATAGGAAGTGCTTTTATTTTATTTTTTTACCTCTTTTCTTGTCTTTGGCTCATTTAGATAGCCCCAGCTATGAAGAGCTTACTATCTCTGTGTCTAACAATGCTGGAACAAGAGGCTCTGATCTCTGTAACTGGATTTATAAAAGCAGCTGTTTTTATACTAATAATAATTTTGCATTTGCATTCGCCTTCCTTTCTCATGAAGTTATAAATATTCCTGGAGGGTGCAAAGGAGGTGACTGAGTTTTCTGTGCAATGTTGTGTTCCCAGCCTCATCTCAGCCACATTGTGAAGAATGTGAAATTTGGAGAATATTACGTACTAAAACCACTCTGATTGTGAAAGAATGATATGCCTTGCATGTGAGAGAAGCAAAACATCCCTGGTTTGTTGATACCAATCTGGGAAGTCAGAAAAAAAGATCAAATAATAAAGCAGTATTGCTGCTGTTAATAGCATACCTGCAGAAGACAAGGGTATGATTTCACTTTCTAGTTTCCCCCCGCTCTGGGATGCTAAGCTCTTAGGCTGGCTATATCTGTCTTTAAAAAAACCAAGCAATACTCAAGCCATCATATTAGCTTCAGAGTCATCCCACTGATGATAACACAGGCATAAAATGGTTGCCACTATTTCAGTGGCTGTGATCATGTCTAGCACTCTACACAGAGATTCTAAACAATGTTTTATTTAGACATCTAAGTCCTGGTTGCATTCACTGCTTCAGGGACGGGCAATTATTTTGGGTGGAGGGCCACTTACTGAGTTTTGGCAAGTCATCAAGGGCCACATGATAGGCAGCCAGGGACAGATAAATATTTATTTTCTAAATTTTTTAGGGGCCCTGCGGGCCAGATAGAATGGCCTGGCAGGCCACATTTTGCCCACCCCTGCACTGCTTCTTCCCATTGTTACTGTCCTTGATGCTGTTGGTGCTTTCAGGGAGTCAGTTGCTCAGATACCTCACTTAACCTTTAACAAAGCAGTAAGGCTAGCAGTCCTGTTCACTCCATGTCCTGACTTTGGTTCCTGTAATGCAGACCTTGTGAGACTCAAGTGTTGGATGTTTGTAGATTTCTTTGATGAACCCAAGAGAGTCACCAGTGAGGTGGGTAGGTGAAGCTTTTAATTTGTTACTTCCCATTCTATTTATTGTTTCTGTGATTATTTTTGTAAATACCACTTTGTGACAGGCCCCTGCCTTACTCCATGCTGCAGCCCAGGTAGCCAGGCTGCAACTAAAACAGCTGGCACCATGCAGCTGGAGACTGAGCTGCTGGTTGGCCCAAAGCCTGAAGGTTGCAGGCTCAAAATAGGCCCATCAGCCAGAAAGGTGAGGGGATACATCTGGGCACCACAAATAGAGCCAGATGCTTGCCTTACTGCTGGAAATAGCTTGGTACTTCTCTTGCCAGCTGGCATGCTCAGGAGGGCACCACAACCACAAGTGAGGAGGAAGTGGCTGGGAAGGACTCTGGCGCATCCCTGATGGCCAGCTGAGCTCCCTGGGTCTGCAAGGCCTGTGTGAAGAGGGGCACACTTCCTCACCCCTGGAGCCTGTGCAACCAAAGGAAATGCCAGCCTACAGACTCCACCAAAAAGGGGCTCAGTGCAGAGGTGGGCCCTCTTGTCACCATTGCCAGAGAACTGCTTGGAAGCTCATGGGTCAGGTGGGGCTGGGAGGACTGGGCCCTGTGGGCACTGGACTGGGGTGGACCCCAGCAGGGAGCCCAACAGAACCTGTACACCCCACTGGGGCAACAGTAGACCCAAAGCATGTCAACTGGGGACTGGTGGGATACTGGGTCCCATATGAGGGCTGTGTGAGATGCCACAGGACTGTGGCATGCCTGGCCCAGTTGCTGGAAGGGACAGAACTCCAAAAGAAAGCTGGCTCAGCACCAAATTGATTCAGCCCCACGGGGGGAAATGCAGGGAGCACCTATCCCCTCATGCTCAGGAATGAGCTGCTCAGCACAGAAGCACTGTTGCCCTGGCAGCTGCCCAAACTGGGCTCTTTTTTGGTTGAGCTTCTTGTTTTGTGTTGTCATTTTTGGCAAGTCAAACAAAAGCAGCGAGTACCCTGTGGCGCCTATTTTGAAGACCACGCCACTAAAGAAGGAAACTGTGGCTGTACCAGGGCATTGCCAGAAACTATTGGAACACCTGAGTGGAAAGGGGTGGGGTGTAGGGGAGGAGGAGCCTCACAGAAGATGTGCCAAGAGTCACCCCTAGACATTAAAGGAACCATTGAGCTCCACCTCCAGAGGTGCATTAGCAACAAGTCATGGTGGGTAATTAGGTCCAGGTGCAATGCGAAGCAGTAGGGTGTGCCGCTGTTCAGCAGACATGGGCCTGTTGCACTTTTTTTACCCTCTACCTTCTCTGTTAGCAACTTGGCAATACCATAAACAGTTAGAAATGGGCCTGGCCCCAAACAGTTTAAATTCCTGATGTTGGGGACTTGAATCTGAATCCCGAATTCCTCCATGTGTGTTGTGTTCAGGTTCAATGTTCAGATTTTTCCCCCTCAAAGACATGTGTTAGAGCTATGAACCTGGATCTGTTTCTAGAGTTTATGGATAGGATTCACTTTACAAAGAACTGTTTTGAGTGAAATCTTTACTCCATTGAAGTCGGTGGCAAAACATTCACTGACTCAGTGTGGCCAGAATTTCACCCAGTGCATGTACTTTTCCTCACAGACATCACAAGGATATCCCATTGTCGTCGTCTTGGACAGAACGTTAAGCGGGAACCCATAGGCAGAGGTGCAGACAGGCAGAGAGTGGGAAAGCGAGCGCTTGCCACCTCATGCAGAGGTGCTGCAGTTTTGATGGTAGCCTGGGGTGCTGCTGCATCAGTGCAAGCTCTCCCAATATGGCAGTGGCATGGGGTCCCTGGTGCCCTGCTCCCTTCTCCCCATCAAGTTATGCTGCTGCCTTCAGGTTTGCATGTGAAGTGACATAGTCCTCCAGAGCTGCTACCTTACCTGACTATGTGTTAACAGATTTAGTAAGAGATACAGAAAATGCTGTTTCACAGGTTACTGCTGGCACTTAGTAGAGTTTTGTCTTTTAGGAAGCAATTGGATTCACTCAGCACAGAATAAAACCACTTTCAAATAGATTAGCTCATTGTATTTGTCTGTCTCCAACAGTTATAGGTTACCCTGGTAGTAGTTTCTGCAGTGGATTAAAATGAGAACTGCGAATGCAGAGGAGGAGGACTGTTAAGAAATATAATTAGCATTATTGAAAATAGAATGTGTTCCTGTGAGGTGCGAGTGTGGATGGAACGCATGAGTTCCACTTACATTGGCTGTGCAATAAGTTTTTAATAACTGCAGGGAAATTGTGATAGAGAGAGAATTACTGGAACAGAGAAATATTTGAATAGCCTTTATTTAGAGCAGTTTTAAAAAGGGTTCAGAGTAGTGGGTTCTGTGTGAAGTGTGAGCTCTGGAATATAGTCATAAAGTTATCAAAGAATAGCTACAAACTCTCTTAACTCACATTCAGATTAAATAACATGTCCTAGTAATGCTGGCTTTTTGAAAATGTGACACTTTAAGATGCTAGTTTAAATTTAATCTGAACATTGGACACCTGATCTTTATTATTTGACTTTTTCCAGCTGACAATTAAAATCCTTACCTTAAATTAAGAAAGATATTTGCAATTATTTAAGAAAAGCTTCTGTCAAAACCCTGGGTCCTCAAAAGGAATTTGAATACCACCAAGGTAGTTTGCTCTAAGCCTAATGGATACTCTAGGTGCTAGCATTCATACATGAAACAGCATAGTTATGACTTATTCATTAGCCTTCTGTTAGAATGATGATATTAAACTTTTGTCCAGTTCCTGAAATGCATAGTATTTTGGCCATCATATTTTTTTTAAAAGTGAGATTATGTGCAACCCCCCATCTCCCCTCATTCGGAATTACGAAGAAACTTATCAAATGTACACCCTCTGGAAGAGAACAGGTGCCCTTAGTTCTTCCTTTATCCTGAGATCAAGTTGTATTCTTCCTGGTTCCTGCCCCTCCTTGATAAATATAAATACCTATGGCAAATGTGTGCAGATGAACATCAAATTTGCTCCCTTTCAGCTGTGTTAGTTATGCAGTTCTAGTAGGACTGAAATTTTGTGACTTGTCATTGTCACTAAAATAAGCAGAAAACTGACTACATTTGGATACAGGGTCTGTCTGAGCTGGGAGAAACATTTTGCTGTGCTACTTTGCTTACTGAAGAGTGCATATTTGGGGTCAGCTTGAATGATGTGCAACTTCACATTGAATCTGTCAAAATGTTTTGTCTGAAAAAATGTTTTAGATTTTCATTTTGGAAAGACATTTCATTTTGCAATGATCTACTTTTATTTTTTTTTAAAAGGGTCCCTATAATGTCTTGTTTGACTCCCCCCCAACAATTTTTTTCTTTTTTCATTCTGTCAACGAGCTGAAAAAAGCAATTATTTGCACAACTCTCCTCTTGAGTAATGTGAGATTTTAACAGTTGCTTTTCTGACCATAAATGCACTTTAATTTTATTCCATCTCTAGGAGCGTTTTTCCCCCCAGCTTTTTATTTACAACTACGTGGACAAGATAAGGTTTCTGCTCATCCAAAGTGTGACAGGTTGGCATTAACTTGTCCATAATTCATACATTTGCTACAGAAAAGGCTTTGTGTTCAGGATGATATATAAGCAGCCTGTATCTCTGAGGGCCTTTCAGCAATAAAACAAAATCCTTCATTTTGCTTTAATAATAATAACATAATTAAATCCAACCCTTGATGCCATTTCAATGATCTGTTTTCCAAGAACTAGCTCTCAGGTCTGGATTACTTAAAGAATCTTAGCTTCTGTGGAAGGAGGAAGTGAGAGGCTGTACTGTTGTTATGCCATATCCCTGCTTTTTAGCTTGGTGCCATCTTGCTCATTCAGGGTTATTACACAACTTTACAGGGTCTGGTGTTTAGCTTACATGTGGGCAATTCACCTTTTTAAAGTGAATTGGTAGCTCATGAACAATATTCTAAATAACTGCAGTGGATATGAGTTTTACCACCTCATGGCAGGGGGGCGGACTAGATGATCTGCTCAGGTCCCTTCCGACCCTAGAAACTATGAAACTATGAAGAAGTGACTATCTTTTGGGAACATTGTGATGAACTTTCTCTCTCTCCTTGCCACTCTGATGTCTGAACTTTGATGTGGGATGCTTATGCCTACAGCTGAGAAGGGAATTTAATCTGATTCAGTCCATATCTGAGTGCCTGCAGAAGCAGATCTGAACAGAGATTGTATTGTTTCATCTAATAATCCAAGCGCCAAAAGATTAGATTTAGAACTTGCTTTCAATAAGCACCCCAAAAATTGCTCTTTTATCAGTTGTAGTTTTGTAAACTTCCTTGCTGTTTGTTGTCTCATATTTACTTGTAATAAACCATTCTGTAGGCCCTAAAATGGTTTCTAGGGTTCAGAGTTCATGGTGTGTGCGTTAAAAAGAAGATTGCTAATCCAAACCAAACTGAACTCACTCTGGGCTGGAAAGCAGGCATGGGACATGATATGAAGCCTGAGTGATCAGCTTTTGAGTAATCCAGGGCCCAAAATACAGGGCCCAGTTCTGGATGCTTGACAGAGCCAAGTCCTATTGTGCCAAGACCTCTGGAACTGGGAGCAGCCTAGACCAACAGTGCTCGATCTGTTAGTCCCTACAAGCCAGATGAGTGACATGGGGCTGGTCCATTGGTTTGGATCCTACTTGCAGAGCTGGTCCACAGGTGTGACATGGCACACGAGCACTGGACCCAGCCACAGATGTGACTTAGTATGCCAGTGCAGCTTCCTCTGCTGGATCCAAATGAGGAAGGTGCAATCTGATACATGAGGCCATGTCATCTGGCTTGTGGGGAATAGGTCTAGATATATGGCCACAGACTAGATGACATGGCTCAGCAAGCCATAGGTTGAGCGGCCCTGGGTGAGACCATTTCCAGTTCAGTTCATAGAGTCATAGAAGTAGGGGCGGAAGGGACCTTGTAGATCATCAGGTTCGACCCCCTGCTCTGGGCAGGAGAGAAAAACCAGGCTCAAATGACCCCAGCCAGGTAGATGCCAAGCCTCCTCTTAAAAGACCCCCATGGTAGGAGCCATCACCACTTCCCTTGGAAGTTGGTTCCAGATCCTAGCCGCCCTGACTATGAAGTAGTGCCTTCGGATGTCTAGTGTAAACCTACTCTCTGACAACTTGTGGCCATTATTCCCTGTTACCCTGCGGGGCACTAGGAGGAACAAGGTCTC
>NW_017729016.1:8569373-8575393 GCF_001723915.1 Gavialis gangeticus
ACAAGGTCCCTTCCGACCCTACTTCTATGATTCTGTGATATTACCAGAAATCAATTGCATCTGTGACTGCCAAACCAACAGCTGTGACGTAGAACAGTATATCCCACAAATACAGCTTGCCCCCTCTGAATGGTCTCACTATTCTCCCTTCCAGGCACAAAGCCTGATCATCTTCTTTCTAATGAAATGTTGTATACAGGTCAAAGAAAAAATACTGTTCTGTTGGGAGGTCTTGGTATTTGTCAGCAAATGTGTCTTGTCTGCAGACAATCATGGACCTTGCTGAGGCTGTTGGAAGAGGAAAGCAGTGAGAAAGACATCAGGCAGATGCAGCGAATGTAGTCTTCAGATGAAAGAGAGAGAGTGTGAGCTCCTTCAGGACATAGTGCTGGCTGGAGTTTCAGACTTGTAAACTGCATCCTGTTTTGATCCTATGGAGTTTAGGGAAATAAAACTTGTGTGTATTAGGGTGTAGCAGGCTCTGTGTCTCAGGGGCTGCAGCCTGGCTGCAGGTGGTAAGAAAGCAATTGCAGGCTGGCTAGGAGGCCTGGGCCAGCTGATAAGGATAATTGGCTGGCTCAGGGGAATTTAAATTCCCAGGGAATAGAGCTATGGAGAGAGGGAAGGGCTTGAGGCTGGAGCAGTGAGCTCTCTCTGGGAAAAGACCACAGGGTTTGATTTAACCCTTTATGGTTTGTACCTGATGTTTCTAGACTTATGTTTTATACTTTGTTGTTTTGTGTGGGGGCAAATTTGCCCAGGGAAGTTAAGATTGTGGTGTGTTACCTGACACCCTGCTACAGTGGGCTTGCAAGTATTTAACTTCTATTATTTACTTCTAATAGAGACAAGCTCCAGGGCTCTCAGGTATTTGCTAACTACTTACAAAAGAAGACCAAGAATATCTTTAGTCAGGAAAAAAGGTGAGACTATAATTTTGTAAGAGACTTTAGGAACATCTTTAAGCTAAAATACTCTCAGGGATTTAAAATTAATGTAACGGTTCCTTAAAGATCTCTGTCTTGACATTCTGAGAAGCCGAGCCCATCCTCCCCACCCCTAACTTGACTAGGAACCATGGATGCTGGGCATCTCTGAAAATCTAGCTATCAGAATAGTTTTTCTTTTCTGAAGTTTCTTCTAATAGCTCATTCAGGCAGTCAGGTTTTTACATTATCATAATGAATGCAAATGAGCCCATTGAGGGATAGATGGAGGGCAAACTTCATTAGTCATTCATTAAAACTTTATATGTGCTTCTTACAGAATGCTGTACTGTGATGTCTGTAGATAGTGTTAGCAAGTGTCCACTGGAGAAGCAGGAAACGTGGGAACCTGGTGAATAGTTGAGGAATAAGAACATGGCAATGCTGTGCTTGAATATTTTATTACAAGGTGGCATCTGGAATAGAAAAGAGAATGACCAAAAGAACAAACTGAATAATTGGCATCTTGTGGAATGGCCACTATGGATCGAGAGAGATGGGTTAGAGCTAAATTTTACTGACTTCAGGAATGTTTGGATCCAGGGGTTTGATCTGTGGTGACTTCTATCAATTAAGAAGGCTAAATTATTCATAAGAAGAATGTAATTAGCATTGGTAAGTACCCTAATAAAGAAAAGAATAAGAGGATTTCCAGTCCTGAAGGTACTCTAAAGAAGGGATTTTTTTAACCTTGTTATGCATCTTTGACATGTTGTTGCTCTTTGGGTTATTTAGTTTCATCTTCAGTGCAAGTGGTTTTTACAGTGAGACGTGGGACTAAGAGTTCTCTTTTCTATAAAATGCTTCAAGGATTTATGCAAACTACTGAATTTTTAGATGTAAGTTAATAAAGTGCTCTGAGATTTGTTCAAACAGTGCTATAGAAATGTACAGGCATTAGTAAAGATGGTGCTTCCCTTCAGTGAGCTTGGCATAGTTTCTCTCCCTGTGTTACCAATGAGCGCAATAAATCAAACATGGATGTCAGTTGGAACAGCTCTTCCAGCTCTTCCTCCATTGAGCCCTCCAAGGGTCATCTTCAACATGGGTGGGCTGTCATGCAAAATTTAACATAGACACTGGGTTGCATTACCTTTTCCCTAGAAATGCCACTGGCTCCTAAGTGATCACAGGCATGACTGACCCTACACCTTTTCATGCACACATCCACAGCCATGGGTGAGGAGCCCCAGCCCCCTGCTCTTGTAGAAATGTGGACATCATTGAAGACAGGCCCTGTCTGCCTTGGGACCTTGAGACAAACATCCCAGATTCCAGAAAGTGACAAATTTTGTGAAGTGTCCCTACAAAAATTATTGAGGAGGCAGAGACTCCCTTTAAATCTATCGTATTCTTATTCTTTCTAATAGCTTTTGTTCTTCGTTGACCCTGATTCTGCTCTGGGACTTTCAAAAGCAGATGGGTGATACTTAATTCATTGACGGTTTGTGTTGGCACAGACCCCTTTGATCCAAACACGGAGCTCATGAATGTTAAAATCATTTTTCTGTTTGTTCTAATGATCCCACTAATAGCTATAGGAAACTTGTCAAGTATCTTGTTTGATCTTTGTCCTTGAAGTTCATGTTCTTTCAATATTTACAACAGAGAAATTAAATGTCACTTGTTTTTCCCCTGTGGTGTTATGTTTTTAATTTTGTATATGTTGCTTGGCTGTTTTTCTTTTTATTAATCATCAGCCACATCAATTTTATCTATTAGTGTCTATAATGTATTCATGGAGGTACTCCAGAATATCTTTAGCATGTCGTTATGAGCAATGAGAGTCCTCCCTTTTTATTGTCTCAAGATGGGAAATTCTTTTTTCTTTGCAGAACACTATCAGATCAAATTAATTATGGGCTTTCCGTGCTCCATTTCAATGAAATATATTATTGCCTGCTATCAGCATCTCTGTTGGAACAAAAGGGAGGGGAAGGCTTCCAGAGCCAAAGCAAAATCACTTTAGCTCTTGCTTGTCCTGGTTCTCATTGCAGTATTTTTGTGCGCTTGTGGTAATTTATGTTAATTACACCATGGGCAAAACAAATGTATCTGCTGCTCTTGTGTGCAGAAAATTCTTGAAGTGCAATATCGCAGGAGTCCTATTAATTGAAAACTTTCTTCAGCAAAAAATAAATAGAGAAATTCCCCCAAGGATCTGCTGACCTTTTGAGTTAATTTATCTGTAGTAAAAGCAGAGAAAATTAGTGCTTATTACTGCTGCATCGGGATGCACCACCTCAAATCCAGGTCTTCTCTAAATCACTAGCACAGTATGTTAAGTAGCACAGTCTGTATCTATCCTTTTAAGCAAGGATGTTGTATAAATAGATCCTGTAGTAATCTGATTTTATAAAATGCTAGGAGGTACTGCAGGAACAGGGCCCCACTGACCAAGCCCTGCCTGCTGACTACAACAGAAGCATCTGGTTGTTGAGACCTTCACCTGATGCCTGCTCAAGCACCAGCTTTATGGAAGAGGAGACTATGCTTCTAGGTGTATTAGTGTTCCCACATGAGCTGGGAGAAAAGCAACAGGCCATCTGCTGGGGAACATGAACACCTGCCTGCATACAACATTTTTGACTGGTGTTGACCAGCCTAACTTGGCTTAAGCTGGCCGCAACTTGATTCAGCTGGCCTTGACCAGTTTAGGTTTGGCTGTTTTGTAATGTTTGGCTGGTCTGGGCTGAATTTTTCCCTAATCCTGCCTTTAACCCCTGACCTTTATCTACTTCATCTCCCTTCTAACCCATCAAACCCCCTCCCCTCCCAGAGAAGTTGGGTGTCTGGGTCCCTGGGCCTCCCAACTCTAACTCAGCATAAGGAGCTGGAGCAGCCTGTACCCTCATGGGGATTTTCACCCACTTGGCAGGTAGTTAAACAACAACATACAGTGCAGATTGAAGTGCAGGTCCCAGCTGTAACTCAGAATACATTCTGCAAAGCATTGAGCTCCAGCGTTACCCGAGACCAAACAGAAGTTCACCGTTGGTTCCAGGGCAAGAGGAATCTAGCTGTGGGCTGGGAGCCTGCAGCCGGGTTCCCAAAGCAGTGGGGCTCTCTGCCAGTTGTCACGGTCTTCAGAATGGAAGGGGGTGGGGGGGAAAGCAGCAGAGGAAGCTTGTTCACAGGGCTCCTCAGCCGGTGCTGAAGTGGGGGGATGGACAAACTGGAGCCCTCCCACCTAAACTCCCTCCACTCCCTTTCACCCTTCCTATTCTGAAAAGAGTGACAGGCTGGGAGGCAGCACAGGCAGAGGTTGCAGAAGATGCTCTATTTCAAAACTTCTTCATCTGATACCTCATGCAATGAGGGATCAGATTTTCTCCTGATCGGCCGTTTTTGAAGCTGCCTGTAGCCATGCACATGTGTTTGGCTATGAACTGCATTCTGTGGCCAAATTGGGTGAAAATTGTCACTTCTCTCTGCACCCTATATTGGAAGGCTGAGAAGCTCGTGCCAACCAGAGACATTCATGCTAGTGCCCACCAGAGACGAACAACTTCAGTGTTGTGGAGGTTCAGTTTAGACCTGCTTTGACCACCTCACACAACTGGCTCGTTGCAGTAGCTCATCACTCTCCTACCCTGCCAGCAGAGCAGTTACTTGTACAGTAGAGAGAGCTTGAAGAGCTTCTGCCTCCTTCCTTTTTCTTCCACGATTTCAATCATTTTTATATTAAATCCAAGTGGTGTAAGGTGTGTGCTGCCCCAGCTGTGGCCATAGTTATATGTTCCATCAAGTCCAACAGCTTTTGGCCAAGAGACAGTCTGATCATCTCTGAATGACTTCTGGAGGACTGGAGGCTCAACAGAGTCCAGCCTGATGGCCCCTGGTATATACAGGCACCTCCTGCATATCTCTCAAGTGAGGGGAGCCAGGACACGAAGGCATCAGTCCTATAATGCAAACTAAGGATATGATCCACTATGATTATGGATGGATCAGGTTTTCTAAGTAGTCTGTTCACATAGGCCCAAGTCATTAGGGGTCTAGTTCAGCACTCAAGTACTAGGCACAATGTATTAGATGTGTGCTACTACTTTACAGGGCTTTACAGAGTTGTTGGAATCCCTTTTGCTGGCACAGATGACTTCCTCTTTGATGCTAGCTCAGAAGTGCTATCACCAGGTATCTGGGTTTTCTGTTTGCCATGGAAAAATGTGGATTTTTCTCCTTGAAAGGAGAAAAATGTGAGAAACCATGCGTTTCCACTTGCAGGCTGGTGGAATTCCAGCATGCAAGGGGCTGCTTGGGGCTGGTGGGAGCAGGATGCAGGGGGCACCACATGCACATGCACATGGCAGCCAGGCAATGTGGTGGAAAGCAGCTTCCACAACTCCCTCCCAGGTAAGTTTTATGGAGGTGGGGGGACACCCCCCGCCCCCCAGATTTCTGCAGCTATACTGGGGCATTGGGCTGCCATCTGGCCAGATCTGCACCAGGCAGGAGCTGCCTCCACAGCCGTGTGAGCAGGACCCAGTACAGGGGGGAGTGTTGTGCTGCCATGACTTTATGGTTGAAGTGCCCCGTGCCCATCCAGGAGCAGTGGGGCCATAACTCTTTACTGCCACTGCTGCTGCACCTCAGCTTGGCAGCCATGGCAGCACAGCTCTCCCTTCCATGCCAGGTCCTGTCTACTGGGCCACAGAGGTGGCTTCTGCTTGGTGCTGGTCTGGCTTGGCTGAAGCCCTGTGACCTGCTGTCGGCACAGAAATCTGGGTGGGCGTGTGCACCCCCAGCCCCCTGTCACCTATGCCCCTGATACATTGCTTATGTGTGCACTTCCCTTCCTGGCCCCAGCCCTCCAGTGTGTGAGGGGGTGGGGGGAAGTGGTTTGGGAGTCAGGGTGCCAGCAGGGCTGGGGATGGGTGGGGAACTGTGTATCAGGAGTGAGGGGTAATGGCACAGGCAGAGACAGGCCGCTGGGATATCAGGGCTGCTCAGCACCACAAAGCACTGCGGGGGACAGTTGCAGCTGGACCCATGTCCTGGTGAGCGAAGGGGGCAGGGGAAGCTCTGATTTTT
>NW_017729016.1:8575475-8584999 GCF_001723915.1 Gavialis gangeticus
CCTGCAAATCTAATGCCAAAATACATAGGTACAGTAAATGCTCTGTTCCTGGGGGAAATATGCCAGTTAATTGAGTGGCCTTGGCCGCCGCTTCTCACGCTACTTGTGGGGTGTCTCTCCACCCCTCCCACGGCCTTGCTGCCCCTCCTGCACAGGGCCCTGCGGAACAGGGAGGAGGATCCCACACAGCCCTGCACAGCCTGTTATGCCCCCGGGGGGGCTCAGCAGCGCAGGCTGTTTCACCCCGAGCCGTGAGGGCTTGGAGAAACCAGAAGTGCCACAGTGGGCACTTCCGGTTTTACTTTATCTTACAAGCTGGCATGCCGGTTGGTGGAGCATGCCAGCTTGTAAGATGCCAGATAACACCACTTTTACTGTATTTAGAATCTATTCTATTGCCATGACTGAGGCACTGGTAGGCTTCCAAATTGCTTTCAAATTGTAAATATATCAATAAAACGTGGTTTAATCTGATACCTATATACATACGTAGTGGCATTTCATTTTAATTGCAGAAAAATGCAGATTTTGAGGGTTTTTATCAGAGAATTTGTGAATTTTAAATAGAGAAAACTGGGATCCCTGCCTATCATGCAGAAAAAATGGTGAAATCAAGGCTCCGACCCTTCTTTCCCACCACCTTCACCCACGCCCACATGCAGTAAAGTTGCGGAGTAATCAGTCTCCCTCTCTCGCCCAAGGGCAGGTGACATCATTTACCTGCACAGAGAACCCACCTCTCTTCTTACCACCCCCTGCAGGTCAGCTCGCAGTGGAGCCAACAGACATGATGGAAACACTGGTATGGCCATTTTGAAGCGGTTTCAATCCTGCCTATTGCCTAACTCAAAACAAAAAACAAGTTATTTTGGCAGTAGTATTCAGCATTTTAGTACTACTACTTTTCTCCCTCTAGATTGTTCTTTTAAAACATGAGCCAGCAATAAAATACCATGCATTAGCTGTGACAAGGCTGAGCTAACAACTGAAATTGTGTGAGACCTCCTGATAAATCTAAACGAATCATAAAAAAATATTATTCACTGAAGACTTTAAACTTTAATCCCATTTTTTAACGTTTATGTGCTTACGCCCAAGTGAAATGAGGAGCAAAGTGCCAGACGAAGTATCGCAGGAGACCAGGCATGTTTTAGTATATTCAACTGAAGTGACCTTTAGCTGAGGAGTCTTGGAATTAATATTTCAGATATTTTTGCTTGGTGAAATGGAATTTAAACTATCATTATTAAAAAAAAAAAAAGAGTTAAAATACCCACATTAGTTTTAAACTATGCTTCCAAGGTAGCACTTCATTTATACAAAATGATATTTCAACTTATTGGTGCAAGCCGAGAATCAGTTTTTTTCATCTGCAGTATTCTTACCCAGACTCCAAAATGGAATTGTGATGCCTTTAGAGTAACGGAAAGGCTGAAATGTATCCTGTTGTTAATGGAAAGTTTCAGATGTGACAGAGGGATTGTGGCTATACTGTTCTTGTTGAAACTAATGAGTTTTGCAGCTAAGGCCCCCAAACACTTTTGAACTTCTCAGCCCTTTTATGAGGTAAAACAAATATACAGCATCCATATGAAATATAATGAAACCAGGTTGTAGCCTGATGACCAGGGATCCTGGTGGTTCTGTTTAAAAATTGCAAATTCTGACTCCCTCCCCCTGCCATCCCCTGCAAAGTATTTGATAAAAAACCCCAAATCCACATTTTCCCACAATTAAATTTAAATGCCACTATGTACATAGATATCAGTTGAATACAATGTTTGATTGATTATATTTACCATTTTATAGGAATCTGGAAGTCTATCAGTGCCTCAACCGCTATAATAAAATAGATTCTAAATTACCTATACATTCTGGTGTTTGATTTTTGGGTTGTTATAATGGAAAATCAAAGCTCCCCCTGCCCCCTTTGCTCACCAGGATGCAGGTCCAGCTACAGCTGCCTTTGCCCCACTGCTCTGTGGTTCTGAGCAGCCCTGATATGCTGGTGCCCTGCCCACGCCATTGCCCTTCACTTCCCACCCACAGCCCCTGGCCCTGCTGGTGCCCCTCACGCAGGGCTCCCTGCCCTGCTGCCCTCTCCTGGGGGCCTCCATGGTGCAGCAGGTGGGACCTGGCATGGCAGCACAGAGTAGGGCAGGATGGGGTGGCTCAGTACCGCCATTGGGAGCCCTGTACCACCATGGTGATGTGCTGTGTGCCCATTCAGCAGCAGCAGGGGTCACAACTCCAGGCTGCCACCCCCACTGCTGCCAGGCGGGCAGGGGTTACCTTGCTATTGGCACAGGCTCTCGGCAGTGGCACTGAGCTTCCCCACCCCACTCTGCTGTGCCACGTCAGGTCCCCCATGCTGGGCCATGGAGTCCCAGCCCCACAGCCACTAGCCTGCATCTCCCCCCCCCCAAATCTGGGGGGCATGTGCTGTCCATACCTCTCCCCCCCCCAGGAGTGCACCCAGTGTCCAGCCCCAGCCATCCTCCAGACGAGCTGCCCACAGCTCTGTCCTGCTCCCTGCTTGGGCCTTGTGGCCGCACATTCTGGCCCTGGGTCCCAAGCCCCACACACCGCCCTGGCTGGGTAGCAGCCCCAGCCCTCCATCACTATGGGGGGCTCAACCCCCCACACGCTTACCTGCAGAGAGCTGCTCTCCACGCTGCCTGGTTGCCATGTGCATGTGTGCCTGCACACGTGTAGGTGGTGCCTAATCACCCTTGCCCACAGCCCCTTTCAGGCTGGAACTCTTTCAGCCTGCAAGAGGAAACCTACCGCTTCCCGCATTTTTCTCCTTTAAAGGAGAAAATTGGTATTTTTCTCCTTAAAATGAGAAAATCTGGGTTTTACCACATTTTTCTGTGGTGAACAGGAAACCTGGATCCCTGCTGATGACCCTGCATCAGTGAGGTGCCCTCTTAATTTCAGCAGAAAATACCTAGGCATCAGGCCTGATTCATGTATATCAGATGGCATAATTGGACTGAGATGTCCCTAGTCACAAAAAAAGAGTTTTCTCTAGGCTTCATGGCTATTTGGTGAGATCCTGCTGAACTAAAGTGAAGTTTCAAGGGAGCTCTACAAACGACAGTATTCTTCACAAATGGCCCAGAACGGGTTTTTTTTAACCGTGTCTCCTCTTTGTCCAAATACCAATAGTTCAGTCTGTTGTTAAGTCAGGATTTTTTTTCTCCGTGTAGCAATACAAGATGATATAGTTAAGAGTGGTGAATAAGTATCCAGTCCTCAGATCACCCTGTTATGTGAGTGGTCTCTGGCTGCATATAGGTGAACAGGAAAGGTGCCTCAGTAGACGGTGCTCAGTGATATGTAGCAGTTTCTGGATTTTACAGGATCAGTCATACTTGCTGTGCAGTGCAATAGCATCTTTTGGCTGCGGTGCTATTTAGGAGTGGGATTTGCCTTGGGGAATTTATCTGGTACGATTTTGCAGGAATCCCTAAAGCTCATTATTTTGAAGATAGAGCCACTGTCATATCAGCACTGGAAATGCTAGACTGGATGCCTTGGGCAGGAACAAGGAGTTAGTTGTGCAAATCCCTTTTCACAGCCCCTGCAGAGTGCTTTTAGCACACGCGGAGTCTTCTTTTGGGGAAAAATTCTGAGATTCTTTAGCAGTTTAACCTTATTCAAATGGAGGCCTCTTGGGAGCAGTACCATTGCCTTTGGTGGTGGGATCAGTTGGAAGGATAGTTTTGGTAAGAGGCCAGGGGCAATCCAGCTCCATTGGCACAGAAAACCCTGGGGTGCAGATAGCTTAGTGATGTTTTGGAGTTGGGGTTTCCTTGCAGTCACAGTGCAGAACTCTCTCTGACAACATTCATCCCCCCAGCCTGGCACAGGACTCCTTCCAACCGCTGGTCTCTGAGAGCCCCGCACTTCTGCAGTCAGAGAGGCTCATCTTTACATGCTTTTAGATCTGCTTTGCAATGCCAAGCGGCAAGGAAAGGAGCAGAAAGGAGCGCCTAATTTGTGTGCATCTACTTCTCAGCAATTTTTTTTCTCATGATGTATAATTGACAGTGGTTTCTCTCTTCTCCCTTCCTCATGTCTTTATCTGCTTTTTTTGGTCTGACAAATCCAGTATCTACAAACTGAATGCTTAGCTTAAAACATTTCTGCTAAGGAATTTTCCTAATGCAAACAACACCTCCCTTTATCCAAGAAATTTGACATCTGTGGGAGATTTCCCCACGGGACATGAATTCTTGTAAGGCAAGTCACATTTAGGTTCTAGACCCATTGCCCTTCATTTCTTAAAACCTGAAACGGCAGTAGTAGGATTCTCTTTAGGACTTCAGTCTATCCGTGTTTTTTATCCCGCTGAAGTGCTGCAGCAAAAAGTTCTAGTAATCAATCTTGGAGACGAGAGTAGGATTTATTGCCCAACTAGTCAGGGAAGTGAAAAATAGCTTGCTCTTGCAATATTTTTAGATGGTAACAGTGCGATAGGTAAAAAGTGTGTGTATGTACACACACTCAGAGATACATGTACACACATGTGAGCACATATACCCTGGAGGGTGCCTGATGATAAAATTCATTAGAAGCATGAATGTTGCCAAACTCCACCAGAGGTGAGATTATCAGTCATTAAGGTAGAATTTAGTTTCAAATATCAATGAGTGTAATGGGTTCTAGATGAAGAGACAAATGAATTGCACAGAGAGAAATATTTTAATGTCATGTCTGATGCACTTCTTACAAGGACTGTGTGCTGCACTGCAGAATAAGGTATAAGAATTGCTGGGGTAGTTATTAGGATTTATCGGTGACTGTGGAAGCCCAAGAAATGCTGGCTGCACTTGGCAGAGAATCCCATCTAGGGCTGCAGTAATTTACTGTCTATTTGGAGGCTCTTAGTACTGTGACCCCTCAATGCATATCTATCCTAGCTGCCCTCAGGAAGTCTGTTTTTATTTATATATACCCTTTCATGGTCTACAAGCAAAGCAAAGCTGAAGGTCATTATAAAGCCTATTTTAAATGTTTCATTGCTCCTCTGGTTAGAGTTGTAGGCATTGTCAAGTTTTGAACTTAAATCTTTAACTACTGAACACCGTGGAAAATAAACCTTGTTGAATGAGTTCAGCTCATCTTGAAACAGGGATGTTCCTAAGGGCTGGTTGATGATCATATTCTATAACTAAGGTAGAGAGAGGCTTGAAACAGATCTCCAGATCAGAAACCTGGATGAGGGAGAATATCAAAGTATGCAGTTCAGGCCGATTGTAAATGAACTTCCTCTGCATCCTTCAATCATCCCAGTTCAAATGTGTGCATCTGAAAATCTTCATTGTAGACGTAACAAGTCGTTTTTGCAAGTTGGGCAGTGGTGGCAGCCACCAACTTGCTTGTCCACCCCCGGTTACACTACTGGTTTTCGTGATCAGGACATCTACCCAGCTAAAGAAATACTGTTTCAAATAGATTTAATCGAGTCTGCTGCGCGTTCTAATTAGAACACTCCAGTGCAGTCTCATCTTCACATGTATAAGCCCCTGCATGTTTTAAAATGCCTGCAGGGGCATTTTATCTAAACCTTGTAGAATGAGGTTTAGAGAAAGCATCCTGTGGTCATTTTTAAATGTCCAGGGGCTTAAACACGTGACAGTGAGGGGTTTTAATTAGAGTTGCTTTTTGGGAACTGTTCTTATTAAAATATCCCCCCACCCCCTTGCTCCCTTGCATGCATATAGGCTGCCAATGGCTTTCAAGCATTGGTTGATTTGGGCCTGTAATTAGATTCCTATAAACTGCTGAAGTCACAGTGCTGAGGCAACATATCCAGATGATATTCATGGTCTCAGTGTAAGAGCTGGCAATGCTTTGAGTACATTTTGTTTGTGGCTAGATTTAATTGCTACGGTCAGAATGTTTAATGCTGATTATCCTGAAGCAGTGAGGGCCTATTCCAAAGGCAGTCTGGAGAGGGGCGACAGGCACTGGTGCAGTCGCACCCCACTTTGATTGCTGTTCCAAAGTTTAAAACCAACTAGCTGGTGGTGGCAGCAGCATTTCTAGTCCGGCAGCACCGAGGGGATCGCTTGACTTCATGGATTACTATAATCTGCCTGTTTCTTTTGTAACTCTTCATTACACAAATGGTAACAACCCTCTCTCCTTTTTTAAATAGGCTTAACGGGTGCTTACAGACATAGACAAAAAATAAAAACAGTGCTTTACTTTCAGCTCAGCATGCCCCCGCACCGAGTGCAGCACATGCCCAGAAAAGGAACTGCACCAGTTTGACCTGGTTCACCCAGCATCTGTATAGCTCATGCATTTCAGTGGGGCATTTTGGTGCTTTTGTCTAAGGCAAAAGCGCCTTGCTGCAGTGCACAAGGTATACAGATCAAACTGACATGATGCCTCTACCAGTAAAGCACTGTTTTGTCTTGTTTTTCCCCACATCTGTCAGCACCCAATATTCCAGTAATTAAGTAGTCTTTCTTCTGCAATTTTGCCTAGCTGCTCCTGGTAATTTAGCTCCCATTTCACAGCCCTTTGGACTGTTTTTAACTCTAGCTAAAAACTTTAACTCAGGTGTGGAAATAACTTTTAGTGAAGCATTGGAGGCACTGCCAAGATGCTCAAGAAAGCTTGATTCTGGTTTTTGATTCTGAAAGAGAAGTACATTTAATCTGAAGCACTACAGAACTAAAGAAACAACATCTTCGGATTTTTTTTGCCTATTTTGTGTGTTTTAAATAATGTATGATATAGCAAATTAATGCACATTCCAATAAAGTTGTATTTGTTTTTTCTTCAATCATAAATTGAATAATACAGCCTTAGGCCCCTAGCTTATTACTAAAGCTTCTAGTTTCTTTTTAAATGGAGAAAAGTATACTTTGCATTGTATGTGATCATGCATCTCACTACCGTGCACCCTCCTTTTCAAAATCTAGATACGCCCATGTCTGGTTTCCACATTACTTTCCATTACTTCAACCTAACTATTAATCTTTTATGTGAAAACATGTAAGGTGCTTGTTGAAAATCTAAACAAACTGTTGCCTTAGTATGATTTTTTTCCTAGTGTATCCTTACCAACACCAGCAAGCTGAGTATCATCTCTTAGTGCCCCCTTTTCTTAACCAAATCGTACTTATCCAGGTGTTCTCCCATCACTTTTCTGAAGATGGCTTCCAAGATTTATTCCACAACAGCTGTTAAATTCTCTGCTCTGTAGCTTTCTAGTTTGTCTCTTGACCCCTTTCCAAATAATGGAGCATTTTTTTTGCTATTTTCCATTATTAGCTAAAAAGAGTTCAAAAGACAAATCAGAAAACTATAGAGAAGTACGTTTAACATCTGCCACAACACCACGGGAAGGAGATTGCTTTGAAATGGGGACAGTGTAGGGCAACAGTGTCTGATGAATAGTGAAATGAGTATATTTCATTCTATCTTTTCTTTCATTTCTCTTCCACTGTGATTCTGCTGTCTCCATGCAGACTCAAGGAACTACTAAATTTCTTGTGCACGCAGATATAATTCTTGCAGAAACCCTTTCTTATGCTGTAGAGATGCAGCCTGCCCTGCTTTTGTGCTGTATAGTCAACCAGAGGTTATTGCCATTATTTACAAATGGGGGGGTGAGGGGGAGTCTTAATAACTGAGATGCTTGCAATTTCCCCGCTTTGCATAGGTACATTGGGTGCAAGAATTAGGAGTTGGCATTAAATTACCAGGCCCTGGTTTGAAATTCTAATGCCCTATAATTTATCAAAAGGAGTGCTGTGAGTTATTGTACAGCATTCCCTCCAGTGCCAGGTCATGCAAATATTTATTGCAAGCCTTAAATAATAGATGGAACAGTCTGCACATTTGTAAATCTGTCATGTTTAGTTTCAGCTGGGAGCCTTGATGGGTTGGGATTGCAGTTCATTTGGCAGCATCTGCCCTCTAGAGGGGAAAACAAACTAAAGAGTTCATGTATTGGGGATCAGGCGTCCCTACTATACAGCTAAAAAACTTGAAGTGCAATTTTGGATATCACCATGGAATAGTAAGCTAGTTTCTTTAAACTATGTTTTTTGATCTTCAGTCCCCTGTTCCTTAGCTCTATTACAGCATGTCCTTCAAAATTCTAATTTTCTTGAAGAGATTTATAGATTTAATTTAATCAAAGATTTTTCATCTCATTTCTTGTCACTTAATTTATAGCAAAAGTTTGCTCTGATTTCCCAAGCCAATTTTCCTCTTGTTCCTAGCTAGAGAAGATATATATTTATACACTTTCTAAGTTAATAGATGCCAGATCTACCATTTAAGAAAGCTTAATGAACTGGGGAACTAACTCTTTACATTTGCAATCCTGAAATAGATTGTACTGTAGTTTGTAAGATAATGTAAGGAATGTCCATGCAACTCTATTTACCTGAGAACAAATTCTCTTAACAGGTTATTTAGGGCTTGTGGGCTATTGAAGATATGAGCAGATCAAAGTAGCGTGTCATCATTACTCATGGGAAAACCAAGCAGATCATCATTCTAAGCTGTCGTAACATGGCAGTGGAGTCACAATCAGAAGTATCACAAGTTCATTCTTTTCAAAGAACTCCGGAGCGTTGCTTGCTGAATTCCAGGAGTGACTGAAAAGTAAATGTTCAGAGAGAAAAATGGAGTCATAAAAACATACCCAAAAAGCTTTTAAATCTAATGAGATAGTTTGAGCTCAGTTTCCAATGCTGGCACCTTTCGAAAATCAAGTGGTTTGTTTAGGTGTCCTGATGTAGATTTATGTGCCTGATTTTATAGCGTCAATTTACTCCTTGCCCCAATTTCCCCGTTGGTAAAAGAGCAGCTAATTCATATCTTACAGAACAGGTAGATCTTAAGTTAGAAGCAGAATTTCTCTAAAGTGAAAATGGGAGGCGAGTGCCTGCCCATGTGCTTGCTTTTAACCTACAAAAAAATCTTACCTTTAACATTTGTATGCAAAGTTAACTAAAGTAATAACTAGGCCTGTGTGAAATGGTTAGTATTCAACCTGGATTTGGATTTGGGTGATTCAGGAGACAGTGATTCATTTTGGGGATTTGAATCACTGTCCCGAATCGATTTGGCCAAATCTGATTTGGAGGTTCGGCCGCCGCTGAATCAGCCAGATCTCTGAATCAAACAGATCCCATCCCCCACCCACTTTCCCAGCCCTGTCAGTGTCCTGGCACTTCCATCTGGCCCCAGTGTCCTGGCACTTAAAAAAAAAAAAAAAAAAAAAAAAAAAAAGAAAAAGAAAAAAGAAAAAAAAATTAAAAAAAAAAGCCCCACACTCACTGGCCCCTGCCATGCAGGGGAGGTGGAGGAGGAGGGGTGGTAATCCCTGCTGCCTCCGACTGCCCTGCAGTCTGTGGGGGCTCTGCCATGACTCCCATCCCCCACCCACTCTCCCAGCCCCATCAGTGGCTGCCTTGCCTGGCCCTAGTGTCCTGGCACTTAAAAAAGCCTGGGATTTACTGGCTTCTGGCGGGGGGGGGGGGGTG
>NW_017729016.1:8585103-8598628 GCF_001723915.1 Gavialis gangeticus
GGGGGGGGGCTCTTCCATGAGCCCCCAGAGGCGCCGATGGCCACTGCAGTGAGTGCAGGGCTTTTTTATTTTCTTAAATCACTGGGACCCTGGGGCCGGGCAGGGCAGCTGTTGACAGGGCTGGGAGAGTGGGCAGGGTTGGGGGTGCTCAGAGGGACTGGGGGAGAAAGAAGGGGATGGAGCCTGGTGGGGGCCCCCCCATGGTCCTTTCCCCCCTACTTACCAGCACAGAGTCTGCGTCCAGCTCCCTGCGGCGGTGAGCAGGGACTGCCCAAATTGCCGAATCTCCAAATCTTTTTCCAAGTTGATTTGGAGGCTTTGGATTGATTTGCACCTTTTTATTGGTCTCCTGATTCAATTTGGATTTGGAGATTCAGTCGCTGAATCGGGCCGAATCTCCTCCAACTCGAATCAGCAATCGAAGCTTCACACAGTCCTAGTAATAACCAGGAATTTTCCTGCCATTTTAAAGCTGCGCAACTGTTTTAAATATGCAGAAGCAGCCATTTCCTTTAAAACAATAACACATAGAGATTTCTTGTATTGACGCTGCTCTCACTTCCTTCTGCTGTTGGCTGGCCTTGCATGAAGGACACTATATGTTTTCAGTGCAGTAGTGCTGTGATGTACATTCATGAAAGAGAAGGCAGCTTTTACAAGATGTTGTTTACACAGGAGCATAATAAGCTAAAAGATTTGGTTAATTTCTGTCAGTTGACTGAAGTGTGCTGGCCTAGATTCTGCCAAGCTTATTGATGAAATTTCAGAGCAATTCTTTTGACTTTACCTTGGGGTGGAGTTGGATCCATATACCCTAATATAACGGATCAGAATCCATTTAGTTGTTATAACCCATGTGGTTACATCATGTAATTTGTGATTGTTTCTTTGTTTGAAAGCAGAACTTTCCTATTCAGAAAACTGATACTGTCCAGACAGATACTTTTCATGGTGTTTCATAGTTGTTAGGGGCTGGAAGCCCTTACAGATTATCAGGTCCAGACCCCCAGCACTTGGGCAGGAAAGACTGCTGGGATCAGATCACCTCAGCAAGATGGACATCAAGATGTTTTTTGATGATTGCCAGCATGGATGACTATACTGCCTCTGGGGGGAGCCTGTTCCAAACCTTCGGCATTTGACTTTTAAAGAAGTTTTCCCTCATGTCTAGCCTGAAGCAATCTTCAATCAATTTGTGCCCATTATTTCTTGTCCTCCCCTTGTGGGCCTTGGTGAACAGGTGCTCTCCCAAGCCCTCATGTACACTGCTGATATACTTATAGAGTGCCACCAGTTCTTCTCTGAGTCTTTTCTTCTCCATGCTGAACAGTCCCAAGTCTTTCAGCTTCTCCTCATATGACCTGCTCTTTAGGCCTCTAATCATGTGTCTAGCCCTCCTTTGGGCTCTCTTGAGCTTCTCCATATCCTTCCTGAAGTGTGGCACCCAGAACTGGATGAAGCACTCCAGCTGCAGTCTCACCATGGCTGAGTCGAGTGGGAGGATGACATCCTTAGCATTGCTCAAGATGCTTCAGTAGAGGCATGCCAGCATTTGATTAGCTCTGCCAGCTATGGCATCGCATTGGTGGCTCATGTTCATTTTGTTGTCAATAATGACAGCCAGGTCTACTTCAGTTGTGGTGCTGGCAAGTGTAGCACTACCAAGCGGGCAAGTGTGTTGTGGATTATTTTTCCCCAGATAGAGCACTTTACATTTCTCTGTATTAAATGACATCAGGTTGAGGTCTGCCTCCCTTGCAAGCCTGTCCAGTTCAGCCTGTATTGCCAGCCTGTCTTTGAGTGTGACCATGCTCCCCCATAGTTTGGTGTCATCAGCAAACTTTGCTTTTAATACCCAAAGTAGTTGAGGCTGCATTTTCCCAATTTAACCATGAGGACATCATGGGGAAACCAGGTCAAAGGCCTCTTTGAAGTCTAAGTATATGACATCAACCTCATTTCCCCTATCCAGGTGGCGAGTTACCTGATCATAGAAGGAAATGAGGTTGGTCTGGCATGATCTGCCTGTAATGAAGGCATGTTGGCTATCCTTCAGAATACTGCCTTCAGTTAGCCTGTCTGTGAGGGATTCTTTGATAATTTTGTCCAGGATTTTACCGGGGATTTAGTTTAGTTTTGCATCCTGTTATATGGGTGCTTAGGAAAATGAGTTATTAATAGCACTGACTTCTGTTAGAGCACTCATACTGTATACAGATGCTGAGCAGGATTTATTATACAAGTCTGACATTCCATTTCAGTCCCAACCAGTGCCAGCACCAGCCTCTTCCTGGTGGTGGGGCTGAGCGGGGGCTGAGTCTCTGCAGGCTCTGGGTGGGAGCAGGGCTGGCTCGCTATGTGGGGTGGGTGGCAGTGTCCTGTGGGGCTGGGTTGGCTCTGGGAGGGGTGGCTATCATGGGAGGGGGGGAGATAAAGTGAATTTTGGGGTGGCTATCATCCTCCAAACCCTTGCCCTAGTGCTGCTCCCGGTTCTGATGCAACAGACCTCTGCTGTTTCAACCCTGAGTTTAATCTGAACAGGGAGTATTGGATTTTTGGATGATATTGGAAGATATAACATTATCTGCTATTGCCTAGAAAAAGAACCTACTTTGTGGTTTTTGTTATATTTCTATAATTTATTGAGTGTTGAAACAGACATTTCAGAATGTACCTTCTCATTAATGCACATGAGAGAGTTTTCAATGCACCACAGTATTTTGGTATTGTAACAACTGATTTCCAATGGTTTGTTACAGAAGAAATTGAATGTGTTATTCTATTTTGCCTTTCTAGATCAGTTTTTCATTTACAGTTGCTATTGATTTGGAAAACATAGCATGGGAAAGCAAGGCATCTAGTCCTAAAGAAGTTGCCAAAGAGGAAAAGTTTGGCAGTGGGCATGAAATTTGAACAAGTTTAAGTTGTCAACTGTCACGGTGCGGGGTCCTGCAGGAGAGCCGTGATCTTCCCAAGGCCCCCTTCCCGCGCCAAGTTGGCCCAAAGGGCACCCTCAATTGTTGCCTGCCACATCTTTGATGGTAAAATATATAATAGGGAGGCTGCCTTTATGTCATTCTGGACACGGTCTTGTTGTACTCTCTGACCCCTTGGGCTCCTGGACCCCTTGTGGGTCTCATTCTGCAATGGGAGTTTCGGGGTACCCTAGCCTTATGAGCTATGCATGGCTCTAACCACCCCTTTACAATGCCCCAAGCCTTGCAGATGGAACTGACATTGTTTGGTCTGGGCTTTACTATAATTTGGCTCCCTGAACTCTCTGCAGCCCTGTCTTGCTCTGCGCTTTCACTGGTGCTCAGGCTCTCCGCAGGCCTGTCTCGCTCTGTGCCCTCTCTGGTGCCCAGGGCTGGTGCACCACAAATGCTATGCCCTTTCTGGCACCCAGGGTCCCCACGCTACCGTGGGTCCCCTACGAGGCCTTCTCTATCCCCTAATAGCCTCACCCAAGCCGTCAGTCTTAAACAGCAAAGAAAACACAAGCCCCTGGGCTATAACATAAATTCAAGCCACCCGGCTATAACAGCATTCAAGCCACACCAGGGATGCTCCGTCCCTCACCAGTATTAGAGACTGTACCTGCAGTCAGGCCTCTCCCCTTTGCTTACTCTGGGAGAGCTCCTTCCCCCTTGGCTGCTGGCAGGAAACTGCCATCCTGGCCTCAGCCCAGGGGTTTATATATGAACCAGGCCCTGCCTCTTCTGGTCAGCTGACCACAGGCAGGTGTGGGCCACTAGTTCACTCAGGTTGCCCTGGTAACCAGCAGCTGGGACCCCTCACTCACTGGTAGGGCTCTTTCCCTAGCAGTTTCCACTCTTTATTGGAGCAGGGCAGCTAAGTGCTCTGCGACATTGACTTTTGATTGTAATCAAACCATCTATTGGAGAGATGGCCGAGCTACAATTGCCTGTGTTTTCAAAAACATCATGAGTCATAATAGAGGCTTATATTTTATTTAGAGACAGGTAAATTGCTCAATTAGCCTGTCAAAAGCTGGACCATAAGTAGAGGTTTGCATTGTTTGTACAGACATACGTTAGAGATACCAAATAGATATATTTGGATTCTCAACCCATTTTTTCAGCTGCTTTTTTATTATTGATGAAATAAAATGAACAGAAATATGTTTAGATATCTATGAAGCTACCAAACACCAATTAATGGGGCAGAGTATGGGGGTACCAAATAAGCATATGTATAATTATTTCAAATAGCTCACTGGTGTTTGAAGAAAGTGACGAAGCTTAATGGAAGGAAGATCGTGCCATAGGTTCAATCACTATGAAACTTCAAAACAAAAGGTTTGATGGTCCAAGGCCTGGATCAGTAATGGCTTAGAGAGAGAAAGGGAGCAACATGCTAGTTATTTATAGTAGGAAAACTTGATGAAACACTAAAGTTGTCCATTTATGTTAGTTCTTAATAAATCAAATATGGGTAAGGATTACCCATTACAGGCAACCCCGCTTAACTCTGTTTCGCTTAGTGCTATTTTGCTATAATGCTCATTTTAAATTGATAGCTGATTTCACTTAGCGCTCAGCAAGTTTTGTTATAACACTCAAGGTTGCCATCTTGAGTCATCAAATACTTTACATTTTGCTTAACACTAGTTTTGCTTAATGCTCGGTTTTTCAGGAACCAATTAAGAGCACTAAGCGGGGGTTGCCTGTAGTTATATACCAGTGGCAACTGCAGTGGTTCTTAGTCAGTAGAAAATGTTTAATCTCTTTGGATACCTGCGTCCTTAAAATATAGCCATAGTAAAGTGGAAAACTCGGTTACCTTGGTACTTGAAAATGTGTGGGCCATGAACAATGATGCTTAAGTTGGGTGCACTGATGGAGGAGAAAGCATTACTCAAGTTAACATTCCATTGTCACAATCAGAGAGATCCACAAGAGCGCATAAACAACCAGGCCCTTTGGAAAGTAACGATTTGATAAAGCAAGGTTAAAGAGGCACTCCTTAGACTTCAGCAAACAGGCTGCAGATTCAGTAAACCTACTTAAGAAGACTCAAGAACCAGAGATGGACAACACAACAAATACAGGGCGCACACAGTGAAAGCTCAGTACTGCAAACAGTTGTGGTAGAGTGCCTATCAGTGGTGGTATAGTGTCATTTATTAGTGCTATATATACACCTGCAATAGTAAAAGTGCTATAGGTCAGGATGTAATTAGCTGTTGTAAATTAGTATTTACTAGCTACTGATAACCTGTCCTATTTTCCTGTAAATTGCTCTGGCTCATCTCCAGTGTGGAATGCTTGCAAAGGCTGATGAGTAGAATAAATCATTCTTAAGACCTTTTCAAGGTTTTTCTCAAACAGAAGTTTGTTGTATCTAATTCATAGTCACTGATGCATACATTACACTGTCAGACTTTGGTGACTATACAACATTGACTAATCTTTCCATATAACAAATTTATTAAAATATGTGAAGTATCTGCATCTATTTCGCTGTCATTTCCTGTCTCTGTGAAGATTGACTGACATATAAATGTTAATGCTTAGAATAGATACATAGATTAGATACAGTATATTGCCATAATCCACAGGGAAGGCAACTCGTGAAAACTTGATTGTCTTACATAATCCTGTCACAAAGCTTCCTCAGGTAAAGTATAAATGTATTTACAGCTATTTTGCCATGTCAGCCTCTTCCTACTTGCAGTCTCCTTATCTTCTGTCTTAAGACCATGCAGAAGCAGATGTGAGACAGCCAAAAACTGTGTGAGTTGGTGTTTACCTATGATGATATGTTCTTTAGCTTGATATAAATGAAGACATTTTAATTGGAATGTCAGCCTTACTGTGTGCATATATATATTTAAAACTAAAATAAACGTAGCTTTTCAAGAAGTAGATTCTTAGACACATTGATAACAATTTTTCAAACTGGTTTCATAAGCCTGAAATCTTGCCAGTCCCATAACCTGAATAGTCATAAGTCTTCTGTCTGCCACAATCTTGAGATTACTTTACTTTATTTATTAAAAAAAACCCAACAAGTTTTGGCTTCACTATTTGGCTTGTGGATTGTTACCTTCTGGATACATTTGGTTCACGTTTTAAAATGCTTCAGTATCCACACTAGCTGGAACTGGCATTATTTTAAATCAAAATGCATACCAGTGTTCTTAAGCTCTGTCGATTTTAAGAAAAACACTATGGGCGCGTGTAGACGAAACAGGGGTCCTAAATTGAAGTGGTGGGTTTTTAAAAACAGCACTTCAAGTTAGGGCTCTTTAACCCCCCCCATGTCATGCACGCACCCACTTCTCTGCCTCTCCAGCGACGGGGAGGGGAAGGCGAACTGCCAGCAGGCAGAGCGGTTCCTGGACTGCAGGTGGGGGGTGGTGCTGGTGCTGGTGCTTCCCTCCACAGCAGTGGCGCCTCCGCCCCAGGTAGGCAGGCAGGCTCCAGGAAAACAAAAAAGACTGCTGCTTCTTTTTTTTCTTGGTCAGAGGCTGTCTTCCTCGGCTGCTGCCAGGCTGCCTGCATGGGCTTCCTGCAGAGCCCCTGAGTTGCACGGAGCCCGGTGCTTTGCTTCACAGCTGTAGGGCAGCAAACTAAACTTCTTGGAGGTGTTTTAGTTTGCTGTGCCTCAAGTCATTTAAGGCGCATTATGCCACTGAATTTGCTAAAGCGGCTGGAATTACTGCTCACTACGCTGCTGATTTGTGCAAACACCAACAGCTGGTACACAGCTGAATTGTAGATTAGTGTTGATGTGGATTAGTGGTGATCAGGCCTACTGCTCATACTTGCCTGTTACTAAAATGAACCCATTACCTGGACCATTCATTACCGAGAGACCTAACAATTTTTGGGTAACCAACCCATTTAACTTTGGGCAGGGATTTAGTAGGAGGGGGTACCAGTAATTTGGGGGTATTGTTTGGGAGCTAAATTATTAAAATAAGATAGTAAATGATAAAACTATGTTTTTATGACCAATCTTGTTTTTACTGTAGTGGCCTTAAGCCTTTTTTTTGGGTATGGTGGCATAGAAATCAAATAAATCTGTGAAGATGGTGATTAACCATTATGGTTTGATAGAAGCCTATGGAAATATGACTTGCTATGTTTTATCCTGCTTGGTAAGTATTGTCTGATCCTGGAATGGATAAGAGAGTCACGCTTCTGAAGTGTGGCCACACTTGAGGCTTCTGAGGGAGTTAATGGTATGAGGTACCATTGGGTAACCAAGAATACTCCTTATGTTATAATTTCATTTCTGAATTAAGCAACAGTAGTTTCCCACCAGTAAAAGTATCACCTAAAAATCACAAATGTGCTTGGTTTAGTACAATTATAAGTATACCAAATTCTCAGTGGTAAAATGCACAGTTTATTTCTGTATAAACTTCAACACATACATATTTTGAATAAGTGAGAGGAATTAGGCATCCATGCTAATTTCATGGCTTCAGATGTTGTGGTTCATATATCATCTTAATAATTATGAAGAAGCAAAATGATAGAAATCCCTGTCCTAGCTTCTAGTTTTAGAGTGCTATGCCAGATATAGGTTTATTTTATAAAAACTCTGTGTCACTTCAAAATAAGATGCACATCTTATTTGCCTTTTAGCATTGTATAGTTGTTAGTTTAGAATACTGTGTCTTAAAGCTAGATATTTGATTAAAACAACAGATTAGTTTAAAATGTTTTGTTTAGCATCACAGAAAGAAATGAGAAAAGCCAAAAATCTGCTTGACTCTGTTGTCTTAAACCAATCTTCATTATCTTTATGAAAGGACTTTGGTTTTTCTCACTATCTTTCAAAATATAACAAACTCTGTAAACTGCTGAAACTACCTGGAAAAATGTTCAGAATCTGTTGTGTATGTTAAAGACAATGAACAATGTGGTCTGATGTAGCTATTGTCTGCAAATGGTAATTTGGCAAGCAGGGGTTTTCAGCTTCTATTGTAAATCAGAAAATCTGGGAAATTTGTTTCATATGGTTACATTCAAGGCTGATCTTACAGCATTTAGACAGTACAAAGCAACTTGACATTTGCACTAATGAATACAGAGTTAGAGAGACAATACTTTCAGTTTAGCAAAACAAGTATTTAAAGAGAGTTTGTCATGGTTTGGCTATTATCATATAATTAAGGTCTTTATTTTTGACAAGTGTGTTGACTTTTGGCGGTATCCTACAAATTATGTAAAGCTGATAACTATCATCTGCCTACTGTACTGTTACTGAGCCATTATTTGGGAACTTTACATTTAATTTTCAATGTGGCACAAAGGCTTTTGGAGTTCATGTCGCAAAAGACACCTTCAAGAGATTAGATGCAAGTTATATAGGTTAGTGACTACTGCTGGCTTGTATAATTCATCTGAAGGTTGTTCAGGTGAGTTCTAAATTATTTTAGATAGGGTACTTTAGGTGTTCTCAATCTCTCCTGTTAAGTGTTATTCCACTTCATATAAATAAAGCATTCATTAGAGCAGGGATTTTATCCATGGTCATTCAACTCTTAGCCTCACCATCATGCAGAGAATCATTAATGTCTCATTCCATGAAAGATGGAATGACTCCAAATAAGAGCTTAAGACCATTCCCAGAATGCTTCATAACATGCTACTTTGGGCACTCGGGTTGGATTTCTGGGTTTATATGGTAACAGCAGAAACTGGAATTGAACCTTGGTCAATCACATTCTAGGGTTACTACCTTGACCACTGAACTGTTGGATGAAAGAGAGATACCATAATACTTCTGGAAGTTTAATGAGTGGCAATTCCATTTATTTTCTTTCCATATAGGTGCTGAAAATAATGTTTTGGCTTAAATGGAAATGTTTCATTCAAAAAGAAAAAAAATGTTTTATGTGAAGGAATGTCCAACAGTCTCATCTCTTCTTTGGCTCAGGGACTGAGCTAAACAAATCAGTTATTCGCACACTGTTACTCTGGGGCTTCCTGCTGCCTTGGTCCTAATTTGGTGACTTTCTAGGCCCACAGAAAAAGCAATAGATGTCTTATGTCTCTTTGAGCTGTGGAAAGGCTTCCTTTTACTTGCATGTAAAAAAATTCATGGATTGTTAGGAGCTGGAAGGGACCTTGTAGATCATCAGGTCCAGTCCCCCTGCACTAGGCAGGAAAAGACAATTGGGGTCAAGTGACCCCAGCAAGGTGACTGTCCAGTCACCAAATAACATGCTATATTGTTGTTAGGTTTAGTACATGATGCCAGTGGGGCTTATGGGTAATTTTAATATGCAGATAAGGCAAGGCCTCTATGGGCACTTGTACATGTGATGGTGTTTAATCCTCATTAAATTAAAAACATTTATTAAAATTAAAAAGGTTTATGTCACACTGCTGCTTAGCTGATAAACAATCTTATGAATACCCAAAGCAGCAGGGCTCTTTCCCAACTCACCTGTCATGTCTTGATGTTATCAGAAGAAATAAAGAGGGGGGGACTCAGAGATTTAACAGAGGTGTCCTTGCGGGGGTCCTCATGGTTCAGATGTAGCTGACTTGGGGCTCTGCCTCCCCTACACCCCATCCACTCACCAACTGCAGGTGTAGACTCTTTATGGACTGTTGCAGCTGCTTCAGCCTTCTGGACCCATTTGTCCATCACCGACTGGTATTCTGTTGTCAGGTTTCTCAGTAATCTGCCTCCAGACACAGTGTGGAGATGTAGCAGGAATCCTTTCTGTTGCCTGCCTTCACCTGAATCTCAGAGCCTCCTGCCCAGAGTTTGCCTTTACTGGAAGGAGTCTTGTTGGCCCAAAGGGTCTTATAAAACCAAAAATAAAGTTTAAATAAAAAAAAGGAAACAAGAAAGCGACTGGCTATGAAGGGCTCAGCCAAACCCTTCAGGTTATTTCCCCTCTAAACCTCCCTCTTATGGAGGCAGCAAGGGAGTTAAGGCAGGGGTAGGGAATCAGGCAGTGGCTCCCTGGGTTTCCCTTTCCCTACTTTAGTGGGGACCCAGCAGCTCAGTGTTTCGAAGCATCCCCCACACCCAGGCCCAGTCTGTCCAGTGTTGGGTCCCTGCCTGCACTCCCCTCTTCAGCACTTCCAGTGCCTTTTAAATTCCCATGGTGGCACCTGCAGCTAACATCATCAGCTGGGCACCACGGGGCTTGATTGACAGAGAACTCAAAAAGTGGCACGGAGGCGCTGCTCATTGCACCAGTTTGGACTCACCCTGTCTTTCCAGTGAATAACCTCTATTCCTCGGGGCTCTCTGCCCACTCTCCTCAGGGTTGGACAGGACTCCTGAAGGTTTGGGCCATCATACATGGTCCTTGCCTCCACAGTTTATTTTAAAATGTGTCAATGTTTGCATGCGATAGCCTTTACGACGAATTAAACCCAGTGTGCAATTCCCAGTAAATTCCAGCAGGGGGAGCTGCATACCAATCCACCCCCTTGCTGTCTTTGGTACTGAATTACCGCAGGGGGCGCATTTAAACCATTAATCCCGTCACTCCTGAAAGGCACCCTCCCCTCAGGTTTTGTCTGATTACATCTGCTGTAATTACATGATTGATTAAAAATAAAAAACCCCAGTCACTCAAACCCAGTCATCATTAAAAAACCCAGTGTAAAAATAGAGTAGTTATAGAAATAAATTTACAATATAAAAAGTAAAAAGAAATGTAAACAATAGCATTTTGTGGTTTATGCTTAAATAAATAATAATTAAATAAAATGCAGTAAATAAAAAATTAAATAAGTACTAAAATTATATTACTGTATTATACTATTTGCACTATATATACTATATACTATTTACACTCTATTACTGTCTCTAATCTATTTACATATCTATCTCTAGCTATGTTCTATTCTATCTACTTTATCTATATTTCTATTCTATTCTATTTGTAATGTGGATTCTAACTCTATTCTATATCTGTGTCTATCTTTTACCTTCTAACTGACTTTCTTCTTCATCCTTCTGCTCTCTCTCTGATCTTCTAAGAGGCCTGCAAGAGAAGGAAGAAGAAGAGGGGGTTTTGGCCTGTACTCCCAAAACCACCTGGCTTCACCTCCCTGCAACAGACTACAAAGTACACTACAAAATCTCTGGTGGGAGATTTCTGAAATGACTTATATATGACCAAGGTGTTTAGATGAACACCTTGCTGGGGTCGTTTGACCCCAGTACTCTTTCCTGCCATGGCAGGGGGTTGGACTAGATGATCTGCTCAGGTCCCTTCCGACCCTAGAAACTATGAAACTATGACCCGGGATGCAGCATATCCTGGTTGGTGGGTCTGGCACACAGCATCCACCATGCATTGGGTTCCTGTAATGCAAATATAAGAAATAGAAAAGTTACCCAGAAATATTAAAGTATCAACATATGCCAAGGCACACCCCCTCAACTGCAAACTTGCCAGTGGCTACAATCCTGTGGCAGCTGCTTGTCTTGGGTGCTGGGCATGGGGAGGCGGGGGGACCATGTATACAATCGGTGGTGGGTGGTGGATCACCAGCACCATGACGGGTACCACATAACTGGCACAAATGTGGGGATGGAGTTGCTGTTTTGCCCCTCCGTGTTTTTTCTATCATTAATGGATTATATTTCTCAGCAGCCCCTGCCATGGTGTCCTAGGCCGATTTCCATGGAAACCGACCCCTGCAGCAGCTGTGCTGTGATAGTGTGGCCCAGGGGTTTCTGTGGATACTGGGCCAGATGCATGGGGCTGTGTGCACAGACATGTGCAATTTTGAGGTAGCTACAGTTCCCCCCCCCGGCCCTGAGCTAGCAGTGGCCCTGGTGTCAGGGTGCATGGCTTGGCACGGAGCTGTACCACAGCCTCCCTAGCATCTTGTGGCGGTGACAGCATGGTCAGTCACTGGGGCACAGCTGTGATATGCAGCCTGCCATGTCCTGAGTCATCACCACAATCACTCAAGCATGGCATGTCTTTATTTTAAATCTTTGGGTTTTTTTCAGGACATGCCGTTATTTTATTTATATATTTTACCCAATATACTATATAATTTTACCCCAAAAAACAGTATAAAACACAGTTTTAAAAAAAATCAATCGGTCTTACAAAAAATAAGTACCTTTAAAAAAATAAATATCTTTTTGTGACAGGGAGCCTTCCTGGGGCTAGATCACAAGTTAGCCCACCCACCTGCCTAGAGCAGTCTCCCCTGACTCACTTGCCACAATTTGAATGTTTTCATAATACAGGCATACCTCGTTTTATTGCGCTTCGCTTTATTGCACTTCACAGATATTGCATTTTTTACAAATTGAAGGTTTGTGGCAACCTTCATTGTTGTCTTATTTTAAGAAATTGCCACAGCCACCCAAACTTTCAGCAACCACCACCCTGGTCAGTCAGCAGCCATCAACATCGAGGCAAGACCCTCCACCAGCAAAAAGATTACGACTCACTGAAGGCTCAGATGATGGTTAGCATTTTTTAGCAATAAGGTATTTTTTAATTAAGGTATGTACATTGTTTTTTTAGACATAATGTTATTGCACACTTAATAGACTACAGTATAGTGTAAACATAACTTTTATATGCACTGGGAAACCAAAAAATTCGTGTGACTCACTTTATTGCGATATTCGCTTTATTGCGGTGGTCTGGAACCGAACCCGCAATATCTCCGAGGTATGCCTGTATATTAAGTGGGAGGCTGCTTGTTCACTACCCCGATGCCAGGGGGCACTGTCCACGGCTCTGAACCTTCCCTACAACATGGCCCATGCCTTGCAGATGGCATCCAGACTATTATGGCTCCCTGGCTTCAGGCCGGGGCAAACTCAGTCCACCATTGGACCTCTTCCATGCTCACACTCAAGGTCTGAACATCTCCCTGACTGCATGGAAGGTTCTGCATAAGACTGTTCCTGCCACAAGCCTTTTTCCAGTAAGTAGAGGAGAGAAGCAGTGTTCACTGGGAAGGTGTGCATGGAGTCATTGGTGAAAGGAGGCTACAAGGATGGCAACACTGCCCAGACTTGTACACCACACCAAGAATAGTCAGGAATGACAAAATGGATGCAGGGGAGTGAAAACACCATGCAGTCTATAAACCTTTTCTGGGTGGTTTACATTTACCTTTGGCATATAGCTGATGCAGCTGCATCTCTTCTCCCATCCTTTGTAAATCCTGTTGTAGTCTTACTGAATGGACACAGCACTACTTTTCCCTTTTATCTTTTGTAGAGGAAGAGAAAAAACAAATTCCTCATTGTATCTCTACCTGCAGAACCTTGAATCATTGAAGAACATCCTTGTAATAAATTGCCAAGGGCTGTCACAAGTTGGAAAATACTTACTGCAATGCTTATAAGAGCTACAAAGGAGGAACAACTTCTCACTCCACCAGTGTAGTTCACTGAGAATTCATTTAATTTTTAAGGCAGGAGAAATAGTAAGAAAACAAAATAATTTGTCTCTGGACCAACAAACGTTTGTATTTTGAGTAACTTCAACCATGTGAGAAGTTCCAATCCTGCTAGATGAAGGATGGAAAGAACT
>NW_017729016.1:8603628-8604967 GCF_001723915.1 Gavialis gangeticus
TTCATTTTTAAGGCAGGAGAAATAGTAAGAAAACAAAATAATTTGTCTCTGGACCAACAAACGTTTGTATTTTGAGTAACTTCAACCATGTGAGAAGTTCCAATCCTGCTAGATGAAGGATGGAAAGAACTTCGATTTCTATAGAAATCACTTCCTGTATTAGGGACTGATGTTTAATTTCACATATGCTGAACCTGATGGGTTTTTTTACACTAAGTTTACTTAACATTGCTCTGGTAATGAAAAGGGTCCTGAAAGCAGGAAAAATTGTTGTTAAAGTCACTCTAAGGTCTCTTTGTATTGCTGGAGAGTAGTAAAGAGATTTCAGTCTAAATGAAATTCTGGTCCTTTTGGCTTCAATGTAATGACTCAAGGTTCGTAGAATTAAGCATATATTAGTGGTGGAGGCTTGGGCATGTCTTGCTTTGAGCAAGGGATTGGACTGGATGACCTCCTGAGGTCCCTTCCAAACCTAATTTTCTATGATTCTGTGATTCCATGTCTGTATTAGAATTTTTCATTAAGATAAAACGAGAAAGGAAGTGTTGGAATAAGCTGAGTTTTTTTATTTGAACTGCATTTTTATCGATAACTGATAGTAGAAAATAACAAGACCAGAGCAGTGAATTTTTACCAGTCTCCAGTCAGAGTGCTACTCCTGAGCTGTAGTCACTTTAACAATATTAAAAAAAATACCATCTGGAAATAATCCTTGTTTATCAGATCAAATGTCTTACCAACACTGCAAATGCAAGAAAATTTAATTTGCTTCTCAGCAGAATTCCCTGAACACTGCTCCCCAACCTTGCAAGAATATTTCCTGTTTGATTATATTAATGATCTATTTTGCTTTCAGTGTTTGCACACAGGTCCTGTACATATTAGTGGAAGCTCTGTATCTGTACTAAATGGACCAGACCCCTGAAGTACATGTGGCACCTCTACACATGACGCTATGTCACCATAGCAACATGCTACGGCAACATAGCGTCCACGGGCGAGAACTGTGACACCACAGCTGTTGCCTTAGCAATGTACTTCTTTATAATAGTGTGTTGCTACGGTGACATAGCAGCTAAAATAACAATGTGCCATGTGCATGGCCCAGTTTGGGCTGTTACTGCGCTGTCATTTAGTACTTCCTTTTGAAAGTACTAAATGATGGCTCAGTAATAAAGGTGCTGTAGGGACACGTGTAGATGGTACCCACTGTGGACTAGTCCTTCTTATTCCTTTCTGTATAAAATTGTCTGTTCAACTTCAGACTACAAAGCCATAAAAAAGATTTGTACTTTTGTGGATTTGTTGAGCTCTTATCAGGTTGGTTCTGGGTATATCA
>NW_017729016.1:8609967-8610980 GCF_001723915.1 Gavialis gangeticus
GGTGCTGTAGGAACACGTGTAGATGGTACCCACTGTGGACTAGTCCTTCTTATTCCTTTCTGTATAAAATTGTCTGTTCAACTTCAGACTACAAAGCCATAAAAAAGATTTGTACTTTTGTGGATTTGTTGAGCTCTTATCAGGTTGGTTCTGGGTATATCACTGAAATGACTTAGCTTGCTAGAATGGTGTGGAATAATATGTGGCTGCTCATCCTGAAAGACAAGGATGCAATTTCTGTAGAAAAGCTGCCTTCTTAGGTGGTGTACGTATCTTACAATGTGATCTTAATGTTTAGCTGACTTTCCAGGCATACTACAATTATGTCACTTGGCCCTAATCCTATAGACACTGGAAAGTAGCACAGAATGAAAATAAAATTGATAGATATCAATAGAAAAAATGAATTGAAATATAGAAGTCAGCAGAGCTACAATTCTCAATCAGTTGCACCCAGGAAAAGGGAAACGTATGTAAGGCTGGCATAGTAGCTGCTGCATTTATTATTAGATGGGTTTTTTTACTTTAGGCTTGTATGTGTCCCATTTAAGGTTGGGAACCAGTGGACATGTCTACATGTGCATTAGATCCAGGAGCAGTTTACTCGCAAGTAAACTACTACTGAGTAAAGGCTCCTGGGTAGGCCTCTTCATGTGCAGGGAACCAGGACCAGATTTGCTGCTAATGGCAGCAAATGGCTCTCCCTTCCTGGGGCCCTGCAATGGGCCTCTGCTACCACCAGGAGGAGCTCCAGGGGCTGGCAGGGAGCACTGGGCCAGGTGACAGCTGTCTTCTGGCTGGGCCTGGGACTTTGCACCCTGCCCCCAGGGGACTGTCCCACAGGGCTCAGTCCTTGGGCCCGCCCTGTTCAACATCTTCATCAGTGATTTGGATGAGGGGGTGCAAAGCACCCTGTTCAAGTTTGCTGATGACACTAAGATGTGGGGGGATGTGGGCACAATAGAGGGGAGCAACAGGCTACAGTTGGACCTAGACAGGTTACAAGGATGGGC
>NW_017729016.1:8611237-8621547 GCF_001723915.1 Gavialis gangeticus
GTCCAGTTCTGGGCGCCGCACTTTAAGAGGGATGTGGACAGCATCGAGAGGGTCCAGAGGAGGGCCACTCGTATGATCAAGGCACAGCAGGATAGGTCCTATGAGGAGAGGTTGTGGGACCTGAACCTGTTCAGCCTTCAAAAGAGAAGGCTGAGGGGGGATCTTGTGGCCTGTTATAAACTGGTTAGGGGGGATCAGCAGGCGCTGGGGGAGTCCCTGCTCCCCTGAGCGCCACAAGGAGTGACCAGGAACAACGGTCACAAGCTGGAGGAGGGAAGGTTTAAGTTGGATATCAGGAGGCGCTACTTCACGGTCAGGGCGGCTAGGGTCTGGAACCAGCTTCCAAGTGAGGTGGTGCAGGCTCCCACCCTGGGGGTTTTTAAGAGGAGGTTGGATGACCACTTTACTGGGGTCATTTGACCCCAGTACTCTTTCCTGCCATGGCAGGGGGTCAGACTAGATGATCTGCTCAGGTCCCTTCTGACCCTAGAAACTATGAAACTATGAAACTGTCTGCTGCCGAGGTGGGGACAATGCCCCCTGTCCCAGAAGCAGAGAGTTCCTGGCACTGGATCCCCAAACCAGGGGCAGGGGGCATGGAAAGAGTTGCAGGAGTGGGATAGATACCAGCCCCCTGCCCTGATCTGCTGGTAGAGAAGTTCCCAGCCCTTGCTCCATGATTGTAGAGTGGAGGCTGGGGCCCCTGTTTCCTTCTCAGGTCCATGAGAGAGGAGCTTGGTGATCATGGAATTGGGCAGGGAACAGGCTCTCTAGCCCCTGCCATCAAGGAGCTCCCAGTGCCAGCTCTGCAACAGCGGGGCCAATGCTGAAAGATCCTTATGTCCCAGCACCAGATCTCCAGTTACAGGGCTGGTGCTGAGTGATTCTTATCTCCCAGCTCCTGCTCCCCAATTATGATAGGAAAGCAGGGGCTGGGAGATCAGAATCTCCTAGCCCCCTGCTCCCTGATCATGATCTTGGACTGGGGGGCTTGGAGATCCCTGCTGCTGGGGCAGGGAGACTTAGTCCCCACCCAGGCTTAGGTGGTGGAGTCTGCCCTGGCAGCAGACAACTTATGGGGACAGGGAGCAATCTGTCGCCCCCTGGCAGCTGGCTGACTGGGAGCAGATTTTCTTCCGTCAGGCATCTACATGAGAACTACTGTGCAGTAGGGCTGTGCAAAACACCATCGTTTTGTTTCAATGTCCATTTTGTCGTTTTGAAGGGACAGTGTTTTATTTTGTCATTTGTTTCATTTTGAAACACTGTCCCATTTTGTTTCATTGAAATGGTTTCACTGTTTCAACATGTTTTGACCTTTCACCCATAGGCTATAATGGGGAATCATGAAAATACTTAACACTCTTCATTTCTTGCCTGATTTAGATGAAAATTACAGGGATGGTAGCCGCTTCTGAGTGTATGAAGCCTGCCAAGTTTCAAGGAGATAGCTGCAGAGATTTCTGGGAAACTGCACCTCAGTGTTTTCAAAACACAACTCCTAACACTTGCTGGCAGTGGCAGCCTCCTCTCATCTGGCATGCAGATCCAGGGGCTTGCACCCCTGGGAAGAGTCCAGCACAGCCCAGCAGCCATCCTGGGGGTGTGAGCCCCTGGATCTGTGCCCCAGATGAGAGAAGGCTGCCTCTGCCACCTGGGATCAACACTGGGCATGGGCTGCGCCCAGCACTGGAGAAAATGACTGCTGCCACCTGTCCCAGGCAGCAGCAGCAGCCTCCTCTCATCTAGTGCGCAGATCCAGGGAGGAGTCCAGTACATCCTGGCAGCCCTCCCAGGGGTGTGAACCCCTGGATTGGCTCCCCAGATGAGAAGAGGTTACCCTGTTGCCTGGGACTGGCGTTGGGCCTGGTCTGTGCCCAGTACTGGAGAAAATTGCTGCCTTCTCTCATCTGGTGCACAGATCTGGGGGCTCACACCCCTGGGAGGGCTGCCAGACTCCTCCCGGGCATGTGAACCCCCGGATCTGCGTGCCAGATGAGAGGAGGCTTCCACTGCCGCCTGGGACCAGCGCTGAAGCCAAGTAAGTCCAGCTTCAAAACCTGAAACGTTTTGAAATGTTTTGAGCGCCCTCATTTAATTTCAAAGCAGTTTTGAAGCCTTTTGTTTTCATTTAGATTTTGCTGTTTCTAGCTTGTAACACCTTGAAACAGTTTTAAAACGAAACACTCATTTCGAAGAATTGAGGTACATATATATTTTTAATAAATGTCATGTACACTTTAGTTTACCTACCTGATATTATCCTGACTGGTTTCATAGAATTAATTAAAGGAGACTGTAAGAGGGAGACAAAACAGTGGCAAAGATAACACACTACCAGGACAGATTCCTGTTGTCGCAAGCACTAAAAGTTGTGCCAATGAGCAGCAGAGAAATACTGACTTTTTAAAGTACAGGAGTTTAAAACATGGAAAACTTCAGAAGCGTGACACTCATTCAGCGTGAGTGAGCATTTGTGTTAGAGAGTTTGAGACTCCTCCCTGAAACAATCAGTGAGAGGAACCTGAAAAAAGATGGTAGAGTAAGAGCATGGGCTGAACAGTGGGTTGCTATTCACCTTGGGGTGCTGGTATGGTTCCTAGTCAGACAAAATCCATCTTGAATCAAAAGAACTATAAAACCAGTGTGAATTTTCCCTGTGTTTTGCATTTTTAAATGTATTTTTAAAAATATTATCTCTGTCTTCTAGATTTGGTGAACTGTGCATTTTAATGTAGGGTATCAGATTTTTTCAGTTTGTACCATAATAATTTCCCTTGTGCCGTAATAATCCAGTAAATAATTTCTTCCAAATCTTCTGGGGTAGCTGTAAGAACCCAGCTTTATGCTGGTGCAGTTTTAAGTGGAATCACTGCTATTAGTGATGTAAAGCTGGAATGGTGCAATGCTGGCCATGACCTCTATTTGCAAACCTCAGCCTCTCTTACTAATCCTCATAAGCAAGTAATGAGGCAGAATCATTAGATAGTATGAGGCATAAATGTACCTGAAAATAAAGGTAGGAGCATAAAAAAATCCTCTTCATATGGATGAGATTAGCTGGTAATTAAAAAGTCAACCAGTTTGATTTAAGAGGTGGATTAATTAGATAAAACACCAGGAAATCTAATTTACTCAGCAATTTATTTTTAATCTGAGTCAAGAAGATTTTATCATGGTTCCTATGAAGCCTGTAGGAACCAAGTCAGATTTAATTATACTCCTGTGTAATGACCCACATCTCTTCAGTTTTATACTTGTTATAATTCATTTTGTTTATAAATAGATGTACATTTAGGATCTGGGGCCCTGCCTGGACAATATGATAGGTCAGGTGTATTAATGTTTTGACTGTAGGGGGAGACAAGGTCTTATATTTTAGGTCTGAAGTGTAATTGGTTACCAGATGTACTGAATTTTCCCAGTTACCCTCCATATATCGAACTTCTTTCTGTGTTTATGCTATTAAATGTTATAATTTATAACTATTTTAAATTCCTCATGAAAAGTTTTATAGCTATCTGATATATCGCTCCCATTCAGAAAGGCACTTGAGCATGTGCTTGAAGCTAAGCGTTAGCTTAAAAGTCTTCCTGACCTGAGGCCTAAATCGGGAATACAGGCATACCTCGTTTTATTGCGCTTCGCTTTATTGCGCTTCGCAGATATTGCGTTTTTTACAAATTGAGGCAAGACCCTCCACCAGCAAAAAGATTATGACTCGCTGAAGGCTCAGATGATGGTTAGCATTTTTTAATAATAAAGTATTTTTTTAATTAAGGTATGTACATTGTTGTTTAGACATAATGTTATTGCACACTTAACAGACTACAGTATAGTGTAAACATAACTTTTATATGCACTGGGAAACCAAAAAATTCGTGTGACTCGCTTTATTGCGATATTCACTTTATTGCGGTGGTCTGGAACCGAACCCGCAATATCTCCGAGGCATGCCTGTAGATACATATGCAATGGAGCATGTGTTTATAGATAAAAATCAAGTCCTAGTGAAAGTTTTGAACCTAAATACAATTACATTTTACATGGGATTAGACAAAACTGTACAAGTAACTAAAGGGTTGTCTCTGTGGGAAAGCTCAGGAAAATTTATCCAAATGAACTTTTAAAATGGATTATTTAAACCACATTAAACCCCTGTGTAGACACTGCCAATCAGTATTAAAACAGCTATAAATCAGTTTGATGTAATTTACTTAAGGAATGTATTAAACCAAAACAAATTAAGGCCAACTTAATTTTGAACAAGAGTGTCCACATGGTGATTTAATACAGTTTAACTAACTCACTTTAACACATTTCAGTTAATTCAGATTAATTTTTGTGTGTGTATGTAACAGAGCCCCTGCCCCATTACTAAGAAGGGAGGACAGAGCCTGGGGGGCCGGCTGGTCAGACCAGCCCAGGCACAGATCCAAAAGGGGGGATAAGACTGGAACAAGCACTTACCCCAGAGGCAGCGGCAGCAGCAACAAGGAACCATGCAGCTGCCTGAGATCTTCCTTGCCCTGCAGCTGCCTGAGATCGCCCAGGATAGGGATCACCTGTGGCAGCCCAGGGAGGCAGGTGACCAGTGGGGGGCAGGGGGCAGAGCGCCCTATAAATACAAGCCCTACAGGCTGCAGGGGGAGGAAGCTCCTTGCTGAGGAGTAGCCAAGGACTTCTGGACTGCCTGGGAGCTTCTGGAGAGACCGTGAGAGCCCTCAGGAGCCTAACCCGGGAGGAGGCTGCCCTGGTTGGTTGCCAGCCTTCCCCCAGAGGTGAGGGGGAAAGGGATGATATGCTACTTTTTTCTGTTTAGTGTTATTTGATTGCCCAGGAGGGAGGAGTTTTGGGTATAGCCAGGGGTCTTTTCTGTTGGTTACAGTTTACTACTGGTGGCTTGTATTTGGGACTAAAGGGGTGGTTTGGAGGTCCTGTTGGTGCCTGAGGGGGATGTATCAGCCTTAAGCGCTGCTGGGAATAGGTTCAAGGCATCGCAGGAAAGTAGCAGGCTCAGAAGCTGGAGCCCAGAGCTGGGGTGCGGCATGGGGGCCAGTGAGCCCAGAGTACGGTAGACCAGGCCCACAGCAGGCTGAGATGAGGCTGGGAACCAGAAGCCAAATCCGGTACAACGGACCTGGGCCGTGGGACCCCACCAAGAGAAAAAGGGACCGAGGCTGGAAGGGCTAAGTCCTGACAAACATATCCACATGCCCCAGATGTTGTCTAGCTCACAGACCAGGGGCTGGGACTTAGTTTGGAACCTCTGGGGCAGCCTCTCTTAGATACAGAACACAGCATCAAGTCGTGGCAGGGGAGAGAGGGCAGATTACCCTCAGGAGGGGAAGCCGAGATGGGGCTGGGTGGCCTCTAGGAGTCATGGCAGTCACCCTTCCTCCCCTCCCCTGGGATAGTGCCTTGTTATAGTGTCCCTGCGACAAGTAGATACATTCTTTGGCTTTCTGTAGATGATACAGAGTCTGGCAGCGTAATGGGCAAGTGAGGTGCTTTTTCACATATGAGCTTTGTCATTGAAAGCGTTGTCAGAACTTTTCTTACTTTAATATCTTTTTCAGCTGTGGACAGATCATCACAACTGACACCAAATGAGCGCTGGGTGAAGTTTCTGATGGATAGTAAATTGGCTGAAATGTGGTTTCAGGGCAATCAAACTATTGTGAATGGTTAACTCAAAAAATGGATTGAGAGAATTTTCAAAAATGTTGAAACATTTCAGCTTTTTTATTTTGAAAAAAAAATCAATATTTAGTATTTTGAAATTAAGCTAATTTTAAAAGAAATTGGTGGACTGGCAAAGAATTTTATCCCAGATGTGCTTATTTATAGGCAGCTTTAATTATACTATACATATGCAACCTTCTGACCAGTGTTTTTGTCTTCACTAAAGACTCCAATTGCACACTGAGGTTTGAGTATAACATATTATTTCACATTAAACTGATGTGACTGAGACATAATTGGCCTGAATGACAAAGTAATAATAAATAAGAGTAAACCATGTCTGACAGGCAGACCATTTCTGTAAAATCAGAATTGTTTATGAAAATGGTTGGCTTGAGTAAAGAAGTTATTGAATCCTGTTAGTGATGAGAGCAGATTGCTCACTTAAAAATGCATCTCAGGCCACTGACATAATAATAATAGATTTTGTAATGGTTTCAAACCAATCTCTTTAAAGGGATACTCAGAACTGTATAAATCAGGTATTAATTTATGTTTATGCTGCCATTTGTTTGCCATTGCCAATGATTGATTTAGTCTGACATTCTTCTACCCAGTAATTCATGACGATTCCTTCTTTGCTCCATTACTCTTGTTGTCTAGGGATCCGGCAAATGCAGCTATGTCTACTGGTGTAACCTCAGTCCAGTGTTACATCTCCAGCAAACAACCACACTAGTATTCTGCTAAGTCAATGGCTCTGGTGTTCACAGGTTTTCAAATTACATGGTACAGTTTGTCTTGAGAAAAAGCAGACCATAGCAGCACTCATCACCCCACCAATGTGTCTCAATACTGAACTGGAACTGTAGCCATGTACTGAGGGGAGGGGAGGCCAGAGGAGACTTTTTCAGTTTCCATGCCCATTCAGTAGTTGGCCTCTTTGTATGAGAGATCCAACAAAAGGAAGCCCCTGGAAATATTTTGAAGACAATATGATATAGCAGTCATTAAGGTTAAGATTATTTTTTTATGTATTTTAATGTATGAACCATGATTATGATATATACAATAGGGTATGATATTATATTTCACTCTGAGCCAAGATTACCTCATCAAAAAGACTAATTTCCTCAAAGTCAGGGAGAAGTATAAACAGAATTGATTGGGAATTAAAATTTAAATAGAGATATGTAAAAGAAAAATAGGAAGATCTTAAAGAAGAGGTTATTCACTGATCAAAAAGCCATGATTCCACCAATAAGAGGACAGCTTTGGCAAAAGGCCTGTTCTCATTTACTGGCAGCGATTAGAGATAAAAATGAATGTAACATAGAGAAATAAAAACTATAGAAAGCGATCAACATAAATTTGAAGCTATCCGTTATAGGAAAATGGATAGGGGAAGCTAGAGGTGTTAGGGGGGATTTTTACTACAAGGTTAAAGAAGATTATGGAGGTGTTGAACCCATCTGTGGGGTGCCCCAGAGCATTGAGTTTCTCCTTGCTCTTTTGCAACTTGTCCCAAGAAACAGATCAAGGTTTGTCCAGGAATGAGTCCTTATTCCTGCAAGCCTCAGCTCTACTGTCATTATACCAGACCTCACAACTGCAGCAGCAGAATTTCTGCCAGCTCTAGGTGGCTTCCTTTTGGGTTGTGAAAGAAATTTTAGGTCCCCCTAGACCCATTCCATAGAATGGGTGAGCTTGGAATATCACTTACCTAGAGATCACTCTTTCCACAGACAATCAGTAAGGTGATAAGACAACAAAAGGATTGATGTTGTAGGATAAATTATCATACAAGCAAAACTGACCGTAAGTTTGAAGACAGAAGAAAAAGACCAGTCCAGTTTCTTGCACTGTCTTCTGGCTACCACCTAGCCCTGTGAAAATCTTACCAGTGTCTGCAGAAATCAGTCTTCCCACTAATTCTACCAGCCCTCACTTCTGGGGACTTGGCCCCTTCTGCAGCCTGGGGAAATGCAAAGACCCTGGCCACTTTACAGACAACCCCTTATAATACCTCACGAGTCTCGAAAATCCTCCAGAAACGTATCTCCCTGGATGTTCTGACATTCCTTTGTCCAATGGGCCGTTTCTCTCAGATGCCTTCCTTACTGGGCAGTTGTTTTTCCCATTACAAACAGAGCAACTTGGGTGCTCATCCCACCAGAAGCCCCTTCTGTCTGTGACTGGGGGGTGGCAATTGTGACAGAATGGCAAGAGATTTAGCAGTTCCTCCCAGTGCCTCTTCCTTTCAGTATGCATCCCTCAGGTCCTTGGCTAAACCATGTCCAAAATCATAAAGATGTACACGAACAGCATAACATAACCTATACAGTGATAAAAGCAGCATAAATGGGTGCCGTGTAAAATGGGCTATGAGGCGATACATGCCAGATCAGTGAAATAACAGAAGAAAACATTCATGGGACCCCATGAGCCCCAAGACCATAGTGCGGTATGTGACTGAGGGAGTTCTAAGTATATTAGGAACAAAAGAAAACTAAGCAATGGTGTAGACATTAGTCAAGGGAAATGGTTAAATTGTCAATAATGTAGAAAAGGCAGAAACATTCAGTAATTTTTTTTCTGTTCTACAACTGGAAAGAAAAACCCAGGGTAATAGACTTGTATCATATCAGGAAGAAGAAGTGATGCCTCTACTTTAGTAACTTAAGGAGGTCATTTTTCAGCACCAGCATTAACTTTTAAATCAGCAGGGTTGGAAAGTTGGTACCCAAGATTCTCAATGGCATTGCTGGGGAGATCTCTGGAGTGCTGGTGTTAATCAGTAGCATGTTCTGGAATACAAGTGAAACTCCGAAAGACTGCTAGTGTTATACAGCAGAACCTGGATCCTTGTAGGGTTAGGCTCCTTTTCCTCCTGCAGAGATGCGGATTTATTTGTGAGCTAGCCATGGACGGCAGGCATGCAATATTAACACCTGTGGGTAAAATGGAGAGTTGTCTTCTCTCGGGTGGCAGTCCGGTCCAGCACTCTCTCCAGTGTTGGCAGTGACTTATGTGAACAGCAGAAGTGTGGAGAGTATAGACAGAGGAGAGAGAGGTATAATAGATGGTGTGTGTGTGATATATGGCCCATGCATAGCTGAATCCACCTGCCCAAAATCCCAGAAAAAGGAGACATAGAGCCATGTTCATTTTCCTCAGCTCCCTTCTTATAATAACATCTCTGGTATATACTAGCTACAGGCTGGGGTGAGGATTCTAGCTCTGTTACTTTTGGGGAGATTTGTTTGCATGAATACCCTGTTGTTTTTCTCAAGATTTGATCCTCATAAATAATTAAGTCCTGATCTTCTCACTCTAACACTATTTAAAATTTAAATAGACTAGCATTGAGCTTCTTGCATATCTGTTCCTCACTAATATCTCATCTGGATAGTAAATGATGATGATTCGTTGAACTTTAAGGTCAGTGTTCTCACAGCAGGGCTAGAGAAGCAAATTCACCATTACTAACTAATGATCTCTCCACATTTTTTTTTCTATTTTAGTCAATCAGTTAAAAAAAATCGAGACCAAATAGCAATAATTTATGCAACAGTGAAGCTTGGTCAGACTAAAATTGGCCAGTGTAATGAGCGCAGATCCATAAAGGAATAAGGATGAGAAAACCGCCTGTTCCCCTTATCCATTTGTCTATCCTTTTTGCTTCAAAACAGTTTTTGACACATCTAGTGCTGGAGCAGAATGTACCATGTAAAATTTGCTACCGTAACAAAGGCTATAATAATTTTTTTACTTGCTAAACTCCATCATATTTAAAGGCTGGTAATATCAGGAGTCATGACCTGAAAACTAACAGAGTATATGTGCTTAGTTTCTTAATGTTACCTACTATTTAAAAATTGTTGCATCATCTTGCAGTTTCCTTCTGGTGTGTAAGCATGAGCAGGCAGTCCTTGAAGTCAAGAAAGAGGCACAAACTCAGTAACAGCAAAACAAAGGTGCTTGTGCATGTGATGGAAGTGCCCTTTTATAGTGGTTTAATTGCATCACACTTTACACGTGCAGCAGCGTATTACGATTTAATTTCATCACACTGTTCAGATGCAACAGCATATTGTGATGTAAATGACACTGTGATGTAGCAAAATAAAACTCATCCTGATGTATTTTAGTCTGCTGCATAACAAATTGTAGCTATACATCCATCCCCCAGCCCTTCTGGGCTTCCAGCACCTCGTACACCATCCCCGCCACCTCCTCTGGCTGCCAGCACACCCAGCTTGCCCCTGGGGCAGCACAGGGAGCTGGGCAGCTGGGTGTGCTTGCAGCTGGAGAAGGCAGAGATAGGACTGTGTGAAGTTTTGGTAGCCAACTTGATTTGGAAGTAGATTTGCCTGATATGGGGACTGAATCTCTGAATCCGAATCGAATTGGGAAACCAATTAAAAGCTCCAAATTACTTTGGAAAAGATTTGACCAATTCAGCGATTTGGCCATAGACTAAGCAGGCAGCTGACTCAGCTCCCTCCAGCTGGTAAGATTGTTGGGGTTGGGGGAGGAGGGAGGGAGGGGCTGGGGCTGGGGCATGCTGCCCAGCTGGGGTGGAGGGCATGGGACTTGGGGGGGGGGGGGGGATGCGGGGGCAG
>NW_017729016.1:8621608-8622681 GCF_001723915.1 Gavialis gangeticus
GGGGGGGGGGGGAGTATGCAGGTGCAGCAGTGCTCGGAGTGAGGGCTCTGCCCTGCTGCCACGTGCCCAGCCAGGGTGGAGAGGCAGGTGGTGGGATGCAGGTGCAGCTTGCGCTAGGTGGAAGGGAGAAGCAGTAGCAGGGCGTAGCCCCCACTCCCAGTGCTGCTGTGCCCACATCCCATGCTCCCCCCTCCCACTGCAACCCCAGCTGGCAAGGAGCGCAGCACATACCCCCTCCCTGGCCTCGGCTTGCAAGAGGCCACAGCACTCGCCCTGTCCTGGCTGGTGGGCAGCAGCGGGGCAGAGCCCCCTGCTCCTAGCACTGCTGCTCCCACATCCCATGGCCCCCCACCATCTTGGTTGGCAAGCAGTGGCAGTGCCCGCTCCCCTGCCCCGGCTGGCAAGCGGCAGCAAGGCAGAGCCCCCCTGCCAGCACTGATCCACGCCCCCCCCACCCCAGCTGGCCAAGTGGCAGCAGTGTCTCCCCTGGCTTGCAAGCAGTGGCAGTGCCCGCCCCCCTCCCCTGGCTTGTAAGTGGTGACAGGGCAGAGCCCCCGCTCCCAGCGCTGATGTATCAGCTTCCTGCACCCCCTGCCCCGGGTGCCAAGCGGTGGTAGTGCCTGCCTCCCTGCTGATGTGGGCACAGTAGCACTGGGAGCGGGGGCTATGCTCTGCTGCCACTTGCCAGCCAGGGCAGTGGTGGGGCACGATGCAGGTGGGGCTCGCTCTGAGCAGAAGAGGGCAAATGGCAGCAGGGCATAACTCCTGCTCCCAGCACTGCCATGCCCACATCAGTCCTGGGAGCAGGGGCTTTGCCCTGCTGCCACTTACCAGTTGGGTGGGGGAGGGCAGGCACTGCCACCACTTGCCAGGTGCAGCAGGAGAGTGTGGGTTGCAGGCATGGCAGAGGTGGGAGTAGGGGCTCCTGCATGCAGCCGCTTGCCAGCTCAGGTGGGGAGGCGGGCACTGCTGCTGCCTTCCAGCCAGGGTGGTGGGGGTGGGATGTGGGCGCAGCACTGGGAGTGGGAGCTATGCCCTGCCACCACTTGTGAGCCAGGATGGCGGGGGGGGGG
>NW_017729016.1:8622816-8623117 GCF_001723915.1 Gavialis gangeticus
GGGGGGCGGCACTGGGGGTGGGAGCTATGCCCCGCCCCCCCTTGGGAGCCAGGATGGGGGGGGGGGGGGGAGGCAGGCGCTGCTGCCACTTACCAGCTGGGGTGGGGGGTGGGTGCTGCTGCCCCTTGTGAGCTGGGGTGGATGCTGCTGCTGCTTGCCTGCCAGGGTTGGGGGGCACGGGATGCAGGCACATCAAACCTGGGAGCGGGGGCTCTGTGCTATCACCGCTTGCCAGCCAGTACTGTAACTGAGGGGGGTGATCGGGGTAGTATTCAGGAGGAAGTTTGGGGGGGGAGGGTGC
>NW_017729016.1:8628117-8628369 GCF_001723915.1 Gavialis gangeticus
GCACTGGGAGTGGGGACTATGCCCTGCTGCCACTTGCCCCCTTCTGCCCAAATCAACTTGTGCCTGCATCCTGCCCTCCTCTCTCCTAGGCTGGGCAAGCAGCAGCAGGACAACCCCCACGCTCCAAGTCCTGCTGCGCCTGCGTCCCGCTGCCCTGGCTGGGCAGCTTGTCCCAGCCCCAACCCCCTCCTCCCCCAACCCCAAGAGACTTACTAGCTGGAGGCAGCTGTCAGCTGCCTGTTTAGTCTATGG
>NW_017729016.1:8633883-8639986 GCF_001723915.1 Gavialis gangeticus
TTGCCACTTCTCCCCTTCTGCCCGAAGCAAACCATGCCCACATCCTGCCCCTCCTGCCTCAGCTGGGCAGGCGGCAGCATGGCAGAGCCCCCACTCCCAGCGCTGCTGCACCCGCATACTGTGCCCCTCCACCCCCCCCGAGTAACACCCCTCCCGTGCTCCAGCTGGGCAGCTTGTCCCAGCCCCAGTCCCTCCCTCTCCCACGCCCCTTCCCTTCCTCCTCCCCCAACCCCAAGAGACTTACTAGCTGGAGGCAGCTGTCAGCTGCCTGTTTAGTCTATGGCAGAATCTCTGAAGCAGCACCGAATCTTTCAGATTTGATTCGGACGAATCAAATCAGGACAGTGATCAAAATCTCTGAATTCAATCAATGTCCTCCAAATCAGCTGGATTTCATTCTGAAGCGAATACTTGCCACTTTGCACAGTCCTATGTGGCAAGGATAGTGCACTGGGTGCTGGAAGCCTGGGTGGGCTCAGGGAAGGTAAGGCTTGGTGGGCTTCCAGTGTTCCCTGCACCATCCCCGCTGCCTTTTCTACCTATACTCCACTCATATTACTACTGCTGATGACTCAAAGGTTTTGTTTTCCTGTTAAAAGAAGCTTCTTATCCAAATACCCTTAGAGTGAGAGTGATAAGAGTCCCTTCTCATTTGGCAGTAATTGTCTGTGGATATGCTGTACATGAAGACTAAGCCAGGAGAGAATTTTTTTACAAGACACTGCAGCCTCCCATGTGTAGGTTTCCTCCACAGTCAAGTGATAGATCACTATCAGTTGGTGCCCTTGTATACAGGTAATGTCACTCTTCAACAAGTAAAAATAGCTGGCTAAAATCCAAAACTCAGGAATGCAACTTCCTACTTTTTTATCTCATTTGGTTTGTTACTGTCTTTAAAATCCCATTTTCTCAGGTAGAAGTTAAAATGACAAAAGCATGGATGCCAATAATTGCTATTCCCACTGACCCCTGTCTAGTATATTCTTTTATTTGTAAGGAACAGTGACAGGTCTGTCACAGAATCAAGAACTAAGCCCTGATCTCTTCAGTCTTAAGGCAGTGCCTTAACCACAAAACATCATTTCTTTTTAATGTTATTACATCACTCACAACTCCAGTAGCACAGTCACAGCAGACATCTAGGGTGAAATGCTGGCTCCACAGAAGTCAATGAGAATTCTGTTGTTTCACCTATAGTGTCTATTTTCTCAGCTAATAACACAGCTGTTTTTATAGTGAGCTGTGGCTTTTTCTTCTTCAGCTCTCAACTTTTTCTCAGCCCATTTTTCATTTCTGTGATGATCCTCAACTCCTGGGATATTCTCTTGAGTGGTATATAGGCTACATATGCATAAAAACACCAGAGGCAAAGGTTTTAGCTCACTACATGTAATTTACTTCCACATTAATTTGCAATTTACTAGTGTGTGGGGCTGCAAGGTTTTCTTTCAGATCAGTCACCACCATGTGCAGACAGTAGTGGAACTTAATGAAAGCCCCCCGCCCCAGTTTTGCCGTGCATATTTTCATCTCCCCCTTTTCCTTTGTATAAAGGCTAGTATTTAAATTCTGTCCTTGCTGCTTGGGCAACATGTCAACACTGGCAGTCAGTGTGAGTGGGGATGATCCCTTTGGTCTGCATTAAACAGCTGCGTAAGTTGCCCTAATAGCTCTCTAGGAGACATGCTGGAGTCCCAGAAACATATTTTAGTTGGTAAAATCCAGACAGTTCCCTCGTGCATTTTGTAATTGTTTTTAAATAAAGTTATTTTGGGGTCAGGGAGCAATAATCAAGTTATCTGTACTTGGAACTGTTGCTAAAGTTCACAGGACCTTGCTTGAACACAGTTTAGTATTTCATAGCCCTTATAATTCGTACAAAAAAACTTTGCTTCTTTTATAGCAGAGTTATTTAGTGACTTTGTTTTTACTATGAAGTCTTCTGTGCTTTTAAATCTTTGTTTTGTACATTGAACAGCTGTGAATCTCTTGTACAACTTAATATCTTTCCACTAATTAGAGTTTGGGATCAAATGGTGGCAATATTGAGGGTTGTTAGTCCTCAAAGCCCAAGCCTGAATAATCACGGTGTTGGGAAATTGCAGAGCTTTCCACTAGGTACTGGTTTACCACCCAACCCTACTTAGTTTCTGAAAATTACATATAAAAACCGCAGACTCAGCAGACAATTTCAAAACACCTGGACTGTATTACTGAACAGGTAAGGCAAACAGGAGGATATGACACGTATAGATCATAGCAAACAATAACACCACAAGGTGAGGGATAACCAACAGAGAGCGAAGTATACCCTCTGATCACACGGTGGCTTCACAGAAGCTGTCAGCCTGATGGAGCCCTTGCTGCAGTTCCTCTTAGGCAGTACTGTAGCAAGGGAGAGGTGCAAACGGGGCAACCACCCCGGGTGCTGAAGCAAAGGGTGCCAACAGGTGCTGCCCAGGTGGGGTGGGGTATGGCACGGAGCCGTGAGTGGCTCGTTTTGGGGGGGTGTGGAGATAGGGGAGGGCAGCTGCCACGGCTGTGTGCACTTCTGGGCAAGGATGGGAGGGATGTACCCCTGGATCTGTGCACAGGACAAGGGCAGGCTGCCACTGAGGGCTTGCCCTGGGTGCCAAACTTCCTTGCTACAGTACTGCTCTCAGGATACTGAGCACTGCAAGGATCAAAGGGTGGGGCACACTTTACCCTCGACGGAGATGATGGGGTTCAATGGTCACCCGGGCTGAGGTTCTGTTGCTCAACAATGCTCCCTCCTCGAAGCGGCACTATAAATACTCTCTCCTCAGAGTAGCGCTTAATCCACCAGGACATCAGTTATCTCACAGTCAAAACCCACTGCCCAGATCACACAATTCCCTCCCAGATTCACTCACATATACACAACTCGCTCGCACACTTCCAGACGCACACACCACAGTTGCACACTCCAGTCGCACAATCCTAGTCAACTGTTGTCTCACAGGTGCGAGCCCCTTTTATTCAAACAAGCCAATCATTTACCAGTCAATCAGTCTCTCAAGAGGCCTACCAATCATCTGTCAATCATCATACACTTCAGAACTAATGTATCCATACCAATAGCCTCATATTCACTTTGGTGAGAAAATGATTATATAACCAATACTTAAACTGCACATGCTCCCTTAATTGCGTCAATACTTCACTGAGGTCAAAAGGTGAGCTCTTTCCAGAATCTTCCTAGCCGCCTCTTCACTGAGCATGCGCAAAACTTACTCTGTTCACTTAACCAAATACTCAAACAACGTAAACAACTAGTAAAATTGTGTAGTCGGGTCAGGAATGAGCCATCCAAGACGAACAACATTTACACACATACTATGAAGTACTATGAAGATTGAAACTCAACTATGCATCAGAACAAATGAACGAAGTCCACTAAAACATGCATTATCCTTATCTCATTCTTGTGTTTCTTCGAGCACACCTACGTGTCACCCTATGTCGCTGTAGCATCATGCTACGGGGACGTATGATGCGATATGGCTATGTAACGATCACAAGTCTACACATGATCGGCAGCTATTTTGCCATAGTGGTGCGCTCCTCCATTTCAGTGTGCAGCTACGTTGAAGTAGTGGCAAAAACCGTGCACTGTGTGCATGGCAAGGTACCAGTGTCACCATAGGGTGACGTGTAGATGCGTCTTTCATGTACTATTTTGCAGCACTTCTTACTATGGTGTTGGGTGTTCCAGTGGCCATATTAATGCATAAGCAACACAGACTCATACCTCGGGTCTCAGCTCTTTTCATCATGTGGACAGATTCTCAGTTTTTAGGGTTCCTAGCTCCTATGGTTGCAAAAAGCCAGCAGCATTAGCAATGTGGTCTGAATTTAATTAGCACAGTGGCAGTTGCCTGAGGTTGCATAGAGCCTAAAACATTTGCTTTGAGAGAGCTAAATGCTTGACGAATCAATAAAGGCTTATCTTTAAGGCCAACAATAAACTTTGGGCAGAAAAGGGCCCCAGGCTACCATGCCTATTGCTCTTGAAGTGTGTGTGGGAGGGGGAGACTCTACAGGGCCAGAAGGATGCCCATGAAGTTGCCTCTTACCCCTGGAAGCACAGAGAGGTTCCTCATACATCTGCCTCTCCATCCATGGTGTCTGGGTGGAGCTGGAGGGCTGCATGTGGAAGTGAATTTAGGACCCTGGATTGCATTACTCCGATTCTGGGTATCTCGGGCACCAGTATAATATTCATAAGGCTCTAGTGTAACAAAGGATCTTGTGCTGGGATCCTGATAAGTGATTATGAAATGTAAGACCTCAAGTTTACCTCATGTTTTGGAGCTGAGCTTGGATCTGCGGCAAGAGATACAGTTGTTTGGGGGGGGGGTTTGTTTGTTTTTAGTTTAAGACAAAATACATGCTTTAATATTAAAAACAGAGAACTTCAACTCTAAGACTTTTTTCTTCCTATACTATTCTACACTATTAATCTTTATTTAAAAGAAATTCTGGCTTAATAAAGCTTTTCTCTGGGATCTACATTTAGGTCTGCAGTTGCCTGTTTGTGCAAAGGTTTAATCTACTCAGAATTAGGGGCATTAATCCCTGATCATTTCCATAATAACAGCATTTAGGAATATAAATCCATTTATATGAATCCAGTATCTAACTTGCATTACATTTTATTTGTATTAGGTAAAATTCTATGGGGATCTAGATATTTATATTGCTGGCTTTTCTCTTAATGATGCTGTAATACCTCTTTCCTGTGTAAGGCTCATGGTCTATATATACAACAGTTTTTACAACATAAACCATAGAGCTGATTTACCACTATCCTAGTTTTATTCTGGTTGGACTTTATTCATTGGATGTTAAGCTGGTGTAATGGAATGGAGAATCAGGTCCACTTAATAAAACCAAGCATCTTCTCCATGCTGTCTTACAGATTTGGGGAACACATTCGTTTTGATCAATGAGAACTCTTTAAAGTTTTCTGAATTCCTGCAGTATTGGCTTAGAACCGTTCTGTTCATCATCTGCCCCATTTCCATCTCCAAGCTGATTTTGGATTCGTGTGCTTGTTAATGACATTTGATGTTGTTTGTTCATTTTAAAATATAGTTGATATGCAAAATGACACACACTGACTGTATATGATTTGCAAACTGCTTCTTTAAAATGGATGATCTTGAATATTAATGAAACAGACTTTCAAACAAATTGCCACTTTCTTTCCCCCCTCCTTTTTTCTTAGGTGGGTGCCAAGGGTCTGACAACATAGAAATTATGAAAATAAATCCATTTCATCAAGTGCACAATTAATTATTCATTAACTATTTGAATGGGAAAGTCTCAGTTCTTATGAGAAAATTGTCATTCACCATCTACTCTGTATACAGTGGCCTCTGCTTTGATTTCTCTAGGTGGTGGTTATACATTTCCGATTATAACTTATTCAAAAGCCTGTTCTCCTTTAATTGGACCCTTTTCAGTTAATCAGGCACTTTTCTCCTGTTGCATTTACATGCTGTTTTCTTGAGTGATATATCACATGATGTATTTTTACTAAAGTACTTTGCTGTACAGCAAAAAACCCTTGCATTTAGATGATGAGTACATGGTTAATATTCAGCATGTGGTCTTTGTTGTATACAAGAAACTGGGATTGTTTGTTTATATTGCTCAGTGCCAACTTCTGAATGGAAGTTGTAGCCATGAAACCAAAGGTAAATTTAAGTCCAGTCTATATAATCGAAACATTTGTATGAGATTTAGTTAATTTGTATGTGTGTTTGTGTGTACACCCACCCTCCCAGCCAGCTATTTTGGCATAGTACCTTGAGTCTGTACACACACATTTTCTGTTATAACTATGTCAGAGCCAGCTGGCTGGAAGGGTGGGTGGGATCAGATTTGGTTTGTGTATGTGTACATACACATATTCAAGTAACTATGCTAAGGGTAGCTGCCTCAGTGGGTGGGGTGAAGGTTATGGTGCCCAGCAGTACCTTGCATTTCATCATGGAGAAGGAGAAAGCACATAGAAATTTTTCAGTGAATTGTACTTCCAAACTCAGGGGCTCAAATGGTTTCAAAACTGGGCAAA
>NW_017729016.1:8644986-8651351 GCF_001723915.1 Gavialis gangeticus
GCTGAAGGTTATGGTGCCCAGCAGTACCTTGCATTTCATCATGGAGAAGGAGAAAGCACATAGAAATTTTTCAGTGAATTGTACTTCCAAACTCAGGGGCTCAAATGGTTTCAAAACTGGGCAAAATGGGTGTCTGTACACATGTGAGGATGCTGCTCCAACATGCTGTAATTATGGAGCTGCTCTAATTAAAGTCCCCCCCTCCCATCACCTGCATAACGCATGTAATGACACCCAATGTCCACATCTTCCAAAGCAAAATCTATATAATCTTTCACTGTATAATAGGGGTGCGTGAAATGGGCTGTATTCAGTCAGGGACAGCAGTTCAATTAATTGATTTGGATCACTGTCCCCAATTTGATTTGGCTGAATCTGAGTCTGAAGATTTGATGCTGATTTGAAGAATCAGCGATTCGGCCATAGACAGCTTTAAATGTTTTCTCTACATACCTCAAGGTACCTGTGTGGCTTGTGAACGCTGTGATGGTGGGGCGGATGGAATGTCCCACGGGAGTGGGGGGAGGGGGGGATCCCATGTGTTCAGTGGCGAACCCAGAAGTGGACTGGAAGTACTTCTGGTCCACTTTCCATGGGGGAGTGTGCTGCGGGGTCCCCCCATGCCCCACCAGCTCGGTGATCAGCCACGGGAGGACCCTGGCTGTCCCCCTCCAGACCCAGGAGGCACCAATCACCAAGCCAGGCGGCCACAGGGGGGCCCCCCAGCACACTCCCTGGTGGACTCGGAAGTGGGCCAGCAATGCTTCTTGTTTACTTCCATGTCTGCTGCCAAGCGTGCTGGGGAGCCCCCTGCACTTCTGTGGGAAGCTCCTTCCGTCCCACCATCGCAGCATTCGCGAGCTGCCTGCTACCTTGAGGTATGTAAAACTTTTAAAGATGTGTCTCTGTCCGAATTTCCCAGTCTTTCCAAATCTCTCCAAATTGATTTGGGGAGTTCTGGTTCAATTTGGAGAGATTAAAGGGTCTCCTGATTTGATTTGGAGAGTTGGCCACCAAATCAGGCTGAATTGCCGCCGAATTGAATTGGGGACCGAAGCTTTGCACAGCCCTACTGTATAATCATCAACTATGCACCTGCTTTTACAGTTAATTACCCCGTCACTGAGAATAATTTCATTAATCAGTTGTCTCATTGGTGTGAGAGGAGATGACAAGTCATAGGAAGTGAGTTTTCTGTGCTTGCCATGTGACTAACACTGTTATCTTGATCTTTGTTTTGAGCCAATAAAAGCTTCTTTTTCAAACAAGTCCTGAGCATTGTGTGGTTAGATACATTTGAGAATCAGTAGTGTCTGACTGAGTAAGTGATGCTGAAAATTTTTTAGCAAACAAATGTCTAATCAGTTACACAAAGGAGATCACATACAATGTGCTAATCAGATATAGTGAGGCTATTTCAGCGGTAGTCATGTAGCTTCAAAGAGCAAGAACAGATGCCCAAAGACATGGTTGATAATAAAATCAGAAGCATCCCATTCTATGTAATTTATTCAGTTTACTGTGCTCTTTATCCAATTTGCCATATGCTGTGAGATATAAATCTTGTGTATATGTTCTTTTATACTCTGATCATTACACCAAAATGTTGAAAAGTTCCTTGAGGGAATGCTAAGCATGTGGTGGAAAACTTGAGAGAACAAGGATATTAAAGATAGGTTTTTACCTCATCCTTGACTATAACGCAGGCCATTTAACATGAGACGCTTACACAAGTTACATTTTTCATGTGATCAGGCCCCTGAAAGCGCTCTACAACTGTGACATCACACACGTGCACAGCTGCAGAGTGCTTTTAAACTGGCTGATTGTGTGAAAAATTAACCCTTGTCAAATGAGGTATTAGATGAAGGTGCTTTAAAATGGAGTCCCTTAGGGAACTTGTGTTCATGTGAGGTTTAATTTTTCACACTTTGTGGTGCTGAAAGGAGGAGGAAGAGTAGGGGGAAGGGGAGGGAGCAGCAGAGCTGGCGGCTGGGCCGGAGCTGGAGGGAGGGGCAGGGTGGAATGGAGCCCCTTTGCCTCAGGGCCCCTCTGCTACCCTGGCTGGGGTACTGAGGGGAGTTGGGCCAGGCCTGTGAGGCAAGGCAGGGGCTCCTTCCTCTACTTCCTGCCTGAGCCTTTTGATAGAGGTGGCAGCAGCAGCTGCTGCCTCAGTTTGGCTTGGTTGGAGCTGGAGGAGAGCAGATGGGGATGGAGTGGAATGGAGCCCCCTTGCCTCTCAGGCCTGGCCTGGCTCTCCCCAATACCTCAGCATAATTAGCTGGGGCAGGATGCTGTGAGGCGAGGGGGCTCTGTTTCACCCTACTTCCCCCGCTTCAGCTCTGGCCAGGCAAAGTCTAGCTAGGAGCAAAATGCTGCTCCCTTCCTTCCTCCTTCCCTTCCCGCCGCTGCTGACAGCCCTGGAGATGGGGAGAGGGGCAGGGCTTGAGAGAGGGGTGGTTTGGCAGCCTCCTCGGAGCTTGCTGGAGTGCCCCTGCATGCTGGCCAGGGCCCGTACAGGCAGGCGCGAGCCCCCCTACCCAACAGGCAAACATCTGTTGGCGCGGGGTGAGGGCTCTAACTCATGGCACTTTTTGTGTAAAATGGCATGAGTCAGAGTGGGGCCCTAAACATCTGTAGGCACCCATGGGTTTGGCAGTTTTACTAGCGCTGTAGGTTGAGTGCTGCACTGGAGCAATAATTTGCCAAATAAACTGCACTATGTAGGCATGCTAGGAGAATGTGAAATTGCGTTTTACTCCCTTCTCAACTCAACAGCCAAAAGGTAGGGTAAGATAAAGGGTACAAAGTTGGCTTTTCCTCCTTTTTCCCTCAGGTTTCACTTTCTTTTAGAGCTCAGCCAGAATATAAAATTATGGGTAGTTCTACAGGGACCAGCATTTGGGGGGGGGAGGGGAAGGGGGGGTAACAGCTTCAGTCCTTGGCTCTCGCAGAGCTCTTTGGCTACGGACACTCGTCGTTTTTCAGGGGGATGTTGGAACAGCATGAGAAGTCAGGGATTCATACAGCTCTCCTCCCCAGCCCAGACTACAAGGGCTGGCAGATGGTGAACTCTTCCAAAGCATAGTACTGTCCATCAAGTGTGTGGCAGTCAATGGGGGCTGACCTTCTTTGGTCACTTGGGCAGCTTTTGTCCACTGAACTCCCTTAAAAATACATGACACTTTCTCAGTTTATCTAAACATCCCCTGTAGTGCTGCTATAGTGTTGAAAATAGCCAATTTTTAAAATTAATTTTATTTCTGGAGGGACCTTCCGTGTTGTGTTTTCTATGAGGATAAATTTCATGTCAGAAATGTCAGGGAGATAGAAGGCAATAATAAAACATATTTTTTTCCTGAAGAACAACAGAACATTCACTTGAAGGCAGACGATCAGAGGACATGGTCAGAATGCATAATTTAGCGAATGTTAAAGAGTAAAACTTGAAATATGAAAGAACAAAGCCTGCAGTTAAATTAAATATCCAATTAAACTATCTTCTTGGCTGCAAAATATCTTCTTGACAGACAATTAGTTTTGGGCAAGTCAAACATTTCAGCTATGCATTCATATAGGGCAATTAAAGAAACTAATCTATATTTGATGTGAGGAAGAGGTAAATTAATTGGAAAGTTTTTGGAATGAATATGAAGGCATAACCTATGCAGGTTTCCCTGCCATGGAAATGGCAAATGCACTGGTGAGAGGTTATGTGATTTTCTAGATGACCTATTTTCCCTTATCTCACTTCAAGATGTCTCTGGAGAGATAATAGTGTTGATTTGTGATTAATACTGAAGACACAACCTGACAATTTGCTTTTAATAGCAAGTCAAGAAAGCAGAGTGCAAAAGATTGGAAATCTATTGCTGTATGTTGCTTTGCTGAAATAGGAGCCTGAGCTCCCTGTCCATTCAGATCTTTTCTCTACTTCCGTTTTCCAGGAGCCCCACCTTTGACTTTGAGCTACCCTTCTCTGACACCAGAAGTCAGCAAGTGTTTATGCCTCCACCAGATTGCCTGTGTATGCCATTGCCTGTACTCTACCACTGCTAAAATCCTCCATCATATTTTCATCCCTGTATTTATTCAATTTCCAGGTCTTGCTTCTAATACCAGCAATGCTTGAACATCTCATACGCGTTCCTAAACAAGCCTCCATTTAATTCAGGATGTAGTTTGTAATCTTCAAGTCAAATCCTTATCTGGTAGAAATACACACAGACAGTGCAGTATATTTAATTTATATACAATTAAAAGTTGGATGCTTTGGTTTTAAATGCCTCCAGGCAATTTCTGCAACCTAGGTTTTCCCTTGCTTTCTCCTGTTTATCTGTCTCCTCTTTGCCCCTTCTCAGCATCTCACAATTTTGGTGTGAGAATTGGTAGAGCTCACATCTTTTGGAACATCTGTTTCACTTCAAATCTTTGCTGTAAACCTCAGTCCTTTCTTTCTTCCATCCCTTTTCTTTGGCTGTATAGCATTTTTATATTTAAATTGGTAGCTGTGGAATGCAGTCTTTTCAAAGTGGTCTCAGGTGTGTTACTGCCAAGTAGTGGATTTCATTAGTCCATAACAAATTCATAGGGCTAAAACAGTCTGTTTAAATACATTTTAAATGCTCCTCTTTCAGGGAGTAATCCCAGAAACACTTACCTTGAAGATCTGCATTTTTTTTTGGCCCACATGACCCAGATCACTTTATGGCTTGTCTGCAATTTGCTCTCAGATAAAATATGCATGAAAAATGTCATATTGATTTATAAAGGTGTTTAGGTGCTTAAAAATACAGATAGTGGGATTTACAAAAGTGTCTAAGTAGGTTGACTTGAAGTCATTGGGAGTCAGGTGCTTAACTTCCTTAGTAGCATTTACACAAGCACTGAATTTGGTTCAGTAAATATGTAGTATGTAAATTAACAACTGTGCTCTGCCTTCTAAAATATTGGATCACATTCTATAGAAATCTGACAAGACTGTAGCAGTTGCTCAGTAATACTGCTTTCCTTCTCAACTACCCTTGCGCAAATCAAGAAGTGAATTATAGCAGAGATAGGACAGTGTCCCCAAACCCTTTTTTATTATAACATGGTGGATTTTCAAGATAACTTTCTGATTCTAAGCAAAGGAGGATAGGTATTTTGATGAATAGCAGAGATTATTTTAAAATTGAAAATTTGATTTATACTTTGGTTGTAAAAGTACTGTGGGTAGCTTAAAAGCCTAGATCACTTAGATGAGGGGCGGGCAAAATATGGCCTGTGAGCCGGAATTGGCCTGCCAGGCAATTTCATCTGTGCCATGGGCACCCACCAATTAATTGTACCCACCCAGCTTGCACACCCCCTCCCATCCTTGTGTGCCAAAGGGCCTGACCTGGCCAGGATACACAGCTTCCAGGTGGGGCTGCTGTTGCAGCTACTTGGGGACCTGCTTCGCTTTCCTGGCTTCAGCGGATCCTCCTCCTGTCCCTCTTGTTAGATGCTTTGGAAATTTTACCCTTCATAGGTAAAATTTTATTTTTTAAAGGAATTGTACTTGATCCTTCATGCCTATTTACCCAAGCTCCCAATGCCTGAAAGTTCTGGTTGTAAAAGGACTGCAGGTTTTGAACCATTCTTTGTGCTTTTTCCTCATGTATGGCTTACAGCAGTGGTTTTCAACCTATGGTCCGTGGACCCCTACGGGTCCACAGACTGTCAAAGGGGTCTGTGAGAGATGACTATGATTAATCAAAAGTATGTGAATACCCACACTTACAATTCAAAGGGGAATGCACCTCCATTTGAAATTTCCAAAGGAGTCCTTGCCTCCATTCAAAATTTTTTAGGGGTCTGCAAATGAAAAAAGGTTGAAAACTACTGGCATACAGAATACTATTTTTTATCCATCTGAGTACTATGGTATGTCTAACCTCCTTAGGCTTCTCCTTCAGCTTTTCTCTAATCTGCCTGTCTAGGAATTTTTTCCACACCTCATCGCCATCGTGTCTGAAAAGCTGGAGGAGAAGCCTACAATATCTATAAAAAGCGTTTCTACAGCTGAATGATATCAGTTCATCACTTATCCCTCATCTTTTGACAGCAACCCCCCTGCTCAGTAACCTTAAAAGGGTTCAGTTGATTTGATCCATTTTAGATGGTGAAAACTGCATCTGTGCTGATAACTTGCATGCCAGATTCTAACTCAGTGCAAATTAGAATGGCTGAGTTATAAAAAGCCCTTGAAAAAAAGGGCTTATAATGGAAATGGCAACTGACCATTAACTATAGTGGCACTACCAGCCACGATGATAATAAATTGTTTTGACTTTATGAAATGGTGACATAAAGAAAGCACATTTGGTTTTAGAGCATAATTA